>NW_027142353.1:57909382-58259382 GCF_026170545.1 Melanerpes formicivorus
ATCAAGCAGCCTGTGAGCATTAAACACTATCAGCAGCTACTGGGTTGATGAGTGGTGGATGTGAAGGGCTGTCTGGTGGTTGGCTCTGCTCCCACAGAATACACAGAGACTGGCCACCAGAGAGACCCTCCATTAACTTCTACACTAGCAGGAGCAATTAAATATGCAAGAGTGTTAAGCCAAGGAGCAGCTAAAGTCACTTACGGCAGCATGATCAGCACAGCCATGCAGCAGTATGCAGTCTTCCCAGGGCAGGGGAAGCAAAGAAGATGCCCTACCTGCCTACACAGCCTAAGGCAATGGAAAGAGGATGCCATAGGAAATGAAACTAGAGGTGAAGAGAGCAGAGAAAACTTACTGAGGCGAGGGAACCAAGGGAAGGGGCTCAGAGACCCTTCTGAACTATGGGAAGACCTCCTTAGAAAGCCTCTGAAAAGGCCATATTTGGCAAACAGAACAAAGTAAATTGACCTGCAATTATCTGGTCACCTCTGTGAACACTCACAACTGCACTGCCCCTGCACTGGAAGCATTACAGATAGTCCCATCCTTACCACTGCAGGCTTATATTGTGTTTATTTCTTGGAAGGAGAAGAGAGCAGAAGCTCAGAAGTCTGAAAAGCTAGCTGGGAGCTTTCTGCTGGTGCTGGGAGGTAAAAGTGGGAGCACTAGCACAAGGTCACTTCAAGCTGATGTGTGAACAGACATAACATAGCAGACACCTCTCAGAGTTTGCCCACATGACACACTTTAAAGTATAGATAAAAGAATTAAGTTACCACACATCATCTGATCTGGAGGAGGTGTTTTTATGTCCATTCTCCCTCCTCAGCAAATGGGAGGTATCAGAGGCTCGTTGCTGTCACTGAAGGAGGAAAAAGGGGTCTGACACTCACCCTGACGTGTCATAACATGAGAATGTGCTTAGGGGATGCTACCATCCACAGTCTGACACATACAGATACGGGATCACAAATTATTTGTGGCAATCCTCTTTTTCAGATTCCTTTTCTTAGCATGCCTGTTACTGCCTAAAAGACTGCTTTGTAGACAAGTGTCTTCCTGGCCATACAGCCTCCCTACAGCGGCTAAACAAACTGCTTGCAGGGGAAGGCAACAGCGGGAATAAAATTTCAGATGTCCTCTTTAAATTACAGCCACTTGCCTGAGCCAAAGAGGAGGCAGCTGCTTCCAAACAAGCTGTCTGCTCTCTGCAGAGCAGCATGAAGGATTTCACAACACAGCTTGGGAACCTTTGAATTAACATCTTTAGCCAGTGGGTCAGGGATGCGGAGAGCTGCAGAAAGAAAGAACAGAAGAGCCCTCAGCACAAAGAACAGAAGAACCCTCAGCATTCATTTGCAGATCACACATTTTCACATATGTAAAATACTACTTTCATGAGTACATTTGCTCTTTCTTCTAGCTGTTTACTGGTTTTCCAGTAAACACAAACTTGTGCTCTAGAGAAAAAAAAGCATAATTAACTTTCCTGAAGACCAAAATTCGTCAGAAATGTGAGAAGTATTTCTTATCTGGGAATACTAAGTTCTTTACCCAGCTACAAGCAGTAACAGAGGTAAAGGTCCAGTGCTACCCACCTAATATTCATGACAGTAGGTGTCTTTAGGCTACAGCTTATTACTATCACTTAGTTTCATGGCTGGGCCTTGAAATTTCCCAACATGTATACCAGTGCACATCCTCCTTATACTAATATAGAAGAAACACGAACTCCAGGAGCTGTTCTCATGTGACTAGCCTACCAGTCCAACCTTTACAGCTACCAAACCTCTACAGGTTTCATGCCTCAAAAATGTTGTGGCTTGGAGCAATGATTACAGTATCACAGTATCACAGTATAACTTAGGTTGGAAAGGACCTCGAGGATCATCAAGTCCAACCTATCAACACAGACTCCATGACTAGACCATGGCACCAAGTGCCACGTCCAATCCCCTCTTGAACACCTCCAGGGATGGTGACTCAACCACCTCCCTGGGCAACCCGTTCCAATGACGAACGACTCGCTCGGTGAAGAACTTCCTCCTCACCTCAAGTATAAACCTCCCCTGGTGCAGCTTGAGACTGTGTCCCCTTGTTCTGGTGCTGGTTGCCTGGGAGAAGAGACCAACCCCTTCCCGGCCACAACCACCCCTCAGTTAGTTGTAGAGGGCAATGAGGTCACCCCTGAGCCTCCTCTTCTCCAGGCTAAACAATCCCAGCTCCTTCAGCCTCTCCTCATAGGGCTTGTGCTCAAGGCCTCTCCCCAGCCTTGTTGCCCTTCTCTGGACACGTTCAAGTGTTTCGATGTCCTTCTTAAACTGAGGAGCCCAGAACTGGACACAGGACTCAAGGTGTGGCCTAACCAATGCAGAGTACAGGGGCACAATGACTTCCCTGCTCCTGCTGGCCACACTATTCCTAATGCAGGCCAGAGATTACAAATGATTGTGTGGCTTCCCAGAGACCTGATAGCCTAATGATAATTTATTTCAAACAAATGCACACATTACATTAACTATGCCTTCTTCTGAGAGGTTTTTCTTTTTTTCCTATGTCCAGCTGTGTATGCAGAGTATCACTTCAGGTTATTAGAGGTAACACACATACCTTTGACTGCAGAAGCCAGGAAACTGCAGCCTAAGTTTTCTGCCCTGAAAACTTCCCAGAGAAGTTTTCCGCCATGGCAGAAGCTTACATGCAGCACCCTTACACCTTTACTAGGCTGTTTGATTGGTGTTTCTGGTTCTGGGAGGCAGGAAGGTCCTTGGAGGGCAGGGACACATGACCTAAATGGAGCATCAGCTCCTGTACTAGCTACAAGAACAGCATGCCGTGCCAGCTGCCATTCTGCTGCCCTGGTGCACTGAGGCTGCTAAGTCAATACAGCACCAGCTGCCTACAATGACCAAAGAGGGCAGTACCCCTGCAACACACAGAAGAATTCATAGAATCATAGAATCAATAAGGTTGGAAAAGACCTCAAAGATCACCAAGTCCAAATTCCTAGCAGTTAGAGAAATTACGGAGGGAAAGAAAGTGCAGTGTATCTTTATAGCCCCATACTCTTTATTTTTTGATAGGCAGCTTCCCAGTGGGTGGCAATGCAGTACAGTTAGTGATAAGGTAAAAGCTAACTATTTAGGGAGCATTATTTTAAGGAGAGTTGAATGCAACCAATGAAACCTGAGTGTTACCCTA
This sequence comes from Melanerpes formicivorus, assembly GCF_026170545.1. NCBI lineage: Eukaryota > Metazoa > Chordata > Aves > Piciformes > Picidae > Melanerpes > Melanerpes formicivorus. The sequence continues at coordinate 57,912,587 of NW_027142353.1, forward strand.
TCGCTTTTCTCCCTGTTTTGAAGCCTGAACACAACATGAAAATTAGATGGCTCTCACATATTCACTAAACCAGGGTAAGTTAACAGTTAAAATTAAGAAGCCTAGCAGAATGAAAGACTTATCAGAGGGCTGGAATGCCCTGGAAGAAAGGCTGAGAGAGTAGGGGTTGTAAAGCCTGAGGAACAGAAGTCTCCAAGAAGACCTTATTGCAGTCTTTCAGGGCTTTATGGGGCCTTGAAGAAATGTAAGCACAACATTTTTATGAGGACCTGTTTCAATAGGACAAGAGGTAAGGGCTTTAAATTAAAAGATGGTAGGTTTAAGCTAGATACAAAGAAGAAATTTTTTACAGTGAGTGTGGTCAAACACTGGAATTGTTTGCTCAGAGCGGTGGTAGATGTCCCAGCCCTGGAAACACTCAAGGTCAGGCTGGATGGAGTTCTGAGTAACCTCATCTAGTGAAAGATGCTGCAGAGTTGGACCATATGACATTTAAAGGTCCATTCCAATCTAAACCATTCTATGACAGAGTGGCTGAGTTCTGCAGACTACCTAGTCCAACACCCCCCTGCAGGTCAACATTTATTCCTACTGAATTATTTTTTCACAATTAAGGAAACAAACTGGTCTGAAGATCAGACTACTTACCTCTTAATGGACAAGAAGGTAAGAATATTTACAGAGCAAGGTCTCTAGTGGCAAACTCACTGGGAAAGGTAAGGGAAATGCAGAAAAGCCATGGTTTTCCTCAAAACCTGCCCTTAGTATAAAGAAACCCTTTGGAATACAGACCAGGGGTACATGTTGAGCGCAGCTATCACCGTTCATGAAAGATGCAATTTCACAAGAGATAACTGCTTGGCAAAGGAGACACAGCAAACTCAGAACAATATAAGCAAAAATATTGAGAAAATATAAGAAAAGCCTTGAGAAATATCAAACTGTGACATCCAAAATGCAGGGGATGGAACTCTCTTGCATTCACCACAACACATGTGGCAGAATCCATAAAAAAGAGAGCTGTGCAATAGCCACCTGCAGCACTGACTGAGAAGCAAGCAGTGCAGGAACACAAAACATTCACAGCAGGTACAGCATGTGCCATGGAAAGTGTCATTGTGTCCAGCAGTAGAGGAGAAAGTCCTGAAAGACCTGAAAGTACAGCACATACAGTGCATGCAATTAAAGGCCATCTCTTAGGAGAGTGAGTCTCTCTGGCCACCCAAGAGAAAAGGGAAAAGATGGTCATGAGCTATATGCAACTATGCAGAAATACCCTTGAAAGATCAGAACTGACAGGCTGAACAGAAAGCTCATCATGCTAGCCACTTCCAGCTGTTAGGAAGATGAAGTTAATGGTGAATGCCCTTTGGTGTATTCTCCACACAGGATTTATTCCATGAGGCCATGCTACAAGAAGTCCTGAAATTCTGACAAGCTTGACAAGAGGTAAGGTCACCTGGTGGTGTTCTAGCAGCTGGCAGCACCAGAAAGCAGCAAAATAAAACCTGGAAGCATTCCTCTCAAATTAAGAGACAGAGTGAGCTAGAGGCAGACTGCAGCCTCTAGTTCATCACAGTTCTATATGTAGCAAAGCAGTTTTTGTCACCTTCTAGGAAATGAAGCAATCAGGCTAGATCCAATTCAAGAGAAAATGACAATAGTTTAAAATGACAACTCCCCAAAAGAACTGAAAAAGGACACTACAGGAATAGCAGTGTCAAACACAAAAGAGAGAGTCTCCATTACAGCAAATCTACTTCACCATGAAAACAGACCTTCAGTGACCTGCAGTGCTCCTGCACAGCATATGCACAGCATATCATACTCAAAGAGGAATTATTTTCCTTTCACCTGGAAGCCACAAGTTTGATTAACACATGCACAACCACACAGTAATAACACTTGCAATAGGTACAGAATGGGTTGGCCTGGAAGGGACTTTCAAAAGTCAGCTAGTCTAATCCCCCTTCATGGATTAGGGACATCTTCCACTGGATTAAGTCGCTCAGAGCCACATCCAACCTTACCTGGAATGTCCCAAAGATCAGGTAACTACCACAGCTCTAAGCAACCTGTTCCATTCTTTCACTAAGCTCATTGTAAAAAATATATATATATATTTCCTATATCTAGTCTAAATCAACCCCCTTTTAGTTCAAAACCATTACCTTTGTCCTATTGCAACAAGTTGTGCTAAATAAACTATCAGCACCAGAACAAGAGGACACAGTCTCAAGCTGTGCCAGGGGAGGTTTAGGCTAGATGTTAGGAAGAAGTTGTTCGTAGAAAGAGTCATTGGCCATTGGAATGTGCTGCCCAGGGAGGTGGTGGAGTCACCATCACTGGAGGTGGTTATGAAGAGACTGGGTGGGGTGCTTGGTGCCATGGTTTTGTTAATTAGATGGTGTTGGGTGATAGGTTGGACTCAGTGATCCCAAAGGTCTTTTTCAACCTGGCTTATTCTATTCTATTCTATTCTATTCTATTCTATTCTATTCTATTCTATTCTATTCTATTCTATTCTATTCTATTCTAATTCTCTATGGTCCCCTTGTAAGTATTGAAAGGCCACAACAAGGTCTCCTCAGAGTTTTGGGAAAAGTCTTGCTCCTCTACCAGCAAAACTCCAGTACAGGATCTTACAGTTACAAAACACCAGTAAAAAGGAAGGGGGAGGGGGGAGAAGTGTCATGTAATAGATTCTTTCTCTTGTGATGTTAAAGAGGAGACTTGAGAACAGGGACACATGGCATTACAACAGTTCCCAGTGTTTGCAAGTAAGATAGCCAGCAAAAAAATATGAGAGAAAGAGGCAAATATCATACCAGTGAAACTTCTAAGACAATAGGCATTATTAGGCCAGCCTGCACAAGAGCCACAAGCTCCCTGCAATGTTTATGAGTTTTGAGATGGAAAAACAGTTCCCTCTGGATAATGAGCATGGTTAAAATTGATTGACTGTCTGCAGTTGAGAAAATATTAATTCCAAAGATAACAATAGACAGGAAGGATTCATAAAGAGATTTATATGGGAAAAAAACCCAACAGTAACAAGCCAAACCAAACAAAAAAAAACCCAATCAATCAACCAACCAAACCAACCCCCATAACTGAGAAGACACATGCTTGTCTGGCTCTACATGAATTCAGAAAACAGAATATGTGTTAGAAATTGCTATGTTGGTTCAAAATGCCAGAGACAGAACTGCAAGGAGTTGCTGATAATTTGTGACACTCATCACAGAGTCTGCAGAAATTGGCAACTGATGTATTTGAACACAGGAAAGCTCTCTGTGTTGGTAGTTGATTATTACTGTCATTTTTTCCAAGCAATTCAGCTAAGCTTCACATTACCCAGCACAGCAGTGAATGACATAATACAATATTTGCCAAGCTTGTTTCAGATACAACACAATATGCAAGACACTTCCAAGACTGCAAAGATCATGCTTCATACAGAAGTTGTCATCTTCGTCATATGGGTGTTCCAAGACTTGCTGCAAAAAGCCTGGAACAGAGGTTCCAAAAGCACTAACCACAGGCTTCAAAGTCTTCATAAGTGGCCCACTGAACTGGCTTTTGAACTGTGGTCACCTTCAATGGAGCCAGCTGAGCTTGAAGCCATAATGGCTACAGGCTACAGTCTAAGGACTAAGACTGTCCATTCAGAAACAGTTATTAACCACAGCTTCAAATGCCACTTCTACAGTTCTAGTGACCAACATGATCTTGGAGAACACTCAAATGCATTCACATGCTGAAAATCTCATGCACCCTCACCTCCCCACTGACCAGATATGTGAGTCACAGAAAATACCTTCTGTCACCTCTCACTAAATGAGCAGATTGATGAAAAACACTGCAATGTTAATTGCCCAGGTTGCAAATGCTACTGCAAAGTTAAAGCCATCCTGCAGAATATTTTAGGTGCTGTATTATATGGTCTCACAGACTCTGCAGTATCTGCAAAGCTAATTCTAGATGAAGCTGATTTGGACTGGAAGATCAGGAGTGTTTTCTCTCAATATCTGGATACATAAGGCCAACATGAAGCTGTGTGAGCAGGGATAGGATAGGATAGGATAGGATAGGATAGGATAGGATAGGATAGGATAGGATAGGATAGGATAGGATAGGATAGGATGGGATAGGATGGGATAGGATGGGATAGGATGGGATAGGATGGGATAGGATGGGATAGGATGGGATAGGATGGGATAGGATGGGATAGGATGGGATAGGATAGGATAGGATAGGATAGGATAGGATAGGATAGGATAGGATAGGATAGGATAGGATAGGATAGGATAGGATAGGATAGGATAGAATAGAACAGACCAGACCAGACCAGGTTGGAAGAGACCTTCAAGATCATGGTGTCCAACCTATCATCCAACACCACCTAATCAACTAACCCATGCAACCAAGCACCCTGTCAAGTCTCCTCCTGAACACCTCCAGCGATGGCAATTCCACCACCTCCCCAGGCAGCCCATTCCAATGGGCAGTCACTCTCTCTGTGTAAAACTTCCTCCTGACCTCCAGCCTGTACCTCCCCTGGCGCAGCGTGAGACTGTGTCCTCTTGTTCTGGTGCTGGCTGCCTGGGAGAAGAGACCAACATCTGCCTGTCTACAACCCCCCTTCAGGTAGTTGTAGAGAGCAATAAGGTCACCCCTGAGTCTCCTCCTGTCCAGGCTAAGCAGCCCCAGCTCCCTCAGTCTCTCCTCATAGGGCTTGTGTTCCAAGCCCCTCACCAACTTCGTTGCCCTTCTCTGGACTCGTTCCAGCAAGTCAACATCCTTCCTAAACTGAGGGTCCCAGAACTGGACACAGTACTCGAGGTGTGGCCTAACCAGTGCCAGTACAGGCAAAAAAACTCCACTTACCAGATGAGCAACTCTGTGAGGACTGATCACCTCTTGATCAGTTTTTTCCCACAGCTCAGCATATGAGCAACATTAGTGCACAAGTAAGCATTACTGAGAATTTCCTAGCACAAAGGAAGTGCCAACAATTGCCAGTGGTTGGGGGGTTTGTTTTTCTTTATACAAGAAGCACCAGAAACCAGTGGTTTTCTACCCTCCTTGCTCTGCACATGGTAGGCTTTGCAAGCACATCAAGCAGCTTTTTCCTTTTAACAAACTGTCAGTTCTTTCAGCAACATTAGAAGCCACTGTAGGATCTTTTTCTTTCCCAGAGTAACATACTGCAAAACTGATAGAGAGTTTCAGCTGCAAGTGAATGAGAAGTAATCCTGAGCAGGGTTGGAAACTAGAAGCACTGTTTGCATGGACTTCATTAACAAGAGGCTTCAATCCACAACACCTAGAAGGAACATCATGGTACTGCCAGAGACACAAACCACAACAAAATACAGGCTTCTTATCACTATGTTTAGAAACATTGTAGTATCATAATCTTTTGGAGGTGATAACTGATCCAGTGCACAACAAAAGACCAGCGTCACACAGCCAGAGAATGGACAGCTACATGGGACACACCCCAGGGAACAAGGGCTGTTCTTCTGCAGCTGCTGACAGGGACAAAAGTGCCAATCATGATGCTGAAACAGGCATAAGAGTATGCAGTGCCAGCAGAATTTTAAATGGCAGAGCAAGGGATGCTGAAAGCACAGTCATTAGAAAGACAATGATCTATTTCAGGAGCAGAAACTGTAATAGCTTCACCGCCCAACCTCCCTCTATTTGCAAGGAAGAGGAATTGTATCCATGGGTAAAAGTGAAAGATTGGTAGCTTCTCCCTTTAAAGGTGGCACAGAAAGGGACTGATAGTACTGTTACATCTCCCTGTTTCTCTTATGTACTTGCTTGGGCTACAAGGAGGAAAGAGTGAGTTTCTGAGTCCTTGTTAATTAATTGGACTAGAGGGTTACAGTAGGTCTGTTCCAACTAGACCTATTCTATTCCACTCTATTCCATTCCATCCAAACACCAGCATAGTTTTTACCATTCTGCTCCAGATCAGCTATGATGATTCCACCAGAAATTTAAAATGTTGGTGGTAAACAAATAGAAAATGTAAATTATCAACCCAGCAGTGCAGAGTTTCCTAGTACCTGAGGGAAGGAGCATATCCCAGAAGGACATCTCCCAGATCACAGAAGACATGTTGCAAAATTGCTGTTGTGCTACATAACATAGTGGGGCAACACTGGCTATGGGTGTGTGCAGTCTGAGCAGGTTTTTGACCTGCTCATCTGGTTGGCACAGCTCCAGGGTGAAGTGATGGAGCTCAGGGAAGAGGTAAACAGATTAAGAAGCACCAGGGACAGTGAGAGGGAAATTGGTAACTTTCACAAACTGATCTTTACAAATACAGAACAGGAGTTGACTTTTTGTGGGGCAGAGGATTTGGTATCCTCTCGTCAGGTAGCCCCCCAGCCTTCCTGTAGTTACTCACATATGCAGGGTCGATGGGAACAGGTAGCTACCCAAGGAAACAAATGACACAAATGGAGCAAATGTGATCCTTTAAGAAGCACACCACCCACAGTGCCCTTGCAGAACAGGCATGAGGCTCTACAGGAACAACTGGTTGTGAGCAAGGATGAGGGCTCACAAAGGCCAAAAGTGCCACAAGGGCCAGAAGTGCCATCAAGGCCAACCTGCCTCAGAGCAGCCATGAAAACTGACCCTGAAAAGAAACATCAAAGGGTCACTGTTGTAGGTGACTCCCTGCTGAGGGAAGCAGAGGACCCAATTTACAGACCAGACCCACTTCATAGAGAGCTCTGCTGTCTCCCTGGTGCCCGGGTAAAGGATCTTGTAGGTAAACTTCCCACCCTTGTGAGTACTTCAGACTATTACCCACTTCTGGTTTTTCAGGTCTGTAGGAATGATGCAGCAGTGAGAGGCTCACAATCAATTAAAAGAGACTTCAGGACCTTGGGGCAACTGCTGAAGGGATCAGGAGCTCAAGTTGTGTTCTCCTCCATCCCTCTGACATTGGCAATGGATGAGGGAACATTTAGGAAGAGTCAAGAGGTGAATTCATGCCTCTGGGACTGATGTCATCAAAAAGGGTTTGGATTTTATGATCACAGCTCTGTTTACAGAGCGCCAGAGCTGCAAGCAACCAATGGGATGCACCTCCAGAGAAGGGCAACAAAGTTGGTGAGGGATTTGGAACACAAGCCCTATGAGGAAACACTGAGGGAGCTGGGATTGCTCAGCCTGGAGAAGAGGAGACTCAGGGGTGACCTTATTGCTCTCTACAACTACCTGAAGGGGGGTTGTAGACAGGCAGAGTTTGGTCTCTTCTCCCAGGCAGACAGTACCAGAACAAGAGGACACAGTCTCAGGCTGCACCAGGGGAGGTTTAGGTTGGATGTTAGGAAGAAGTTCTATACAGAGAGAGTGATTGCCCATTGGAATGGGCTGCCTGGGGAGGTGGTGGAGTTGCTGTCGTTGGAGGTGTTCAGGAGGAAACTTGACAGGGTGCTTGGTTGCATGGGTTAGTTGATTAGGTGGGTTGGATTGTTGATGGATTGGACGCGATGATCTTGAAGGTCTCTTCCAACCTGGTTTGGTTTATTCTATTCTATTCTATTCTATTCTATTCTATTCTATTCTATTCTATTCTATTTGATCTTGCATGTCACCAGGGATGGAACACTTAACACCTCTCTGGACAACCTACTCCAGTGTTTGACCACCCTCACTGTAAATAATTTCTTCCTTATATCTAGCCTAAACTTACTGTCTTTTAACTTAAATCCATTACCCCTTGTCCTGTTGCAACAGGTCCTAAGAAAGAAGTTGTCTTTATCTTTCTTACGGCTCCCTTAAAGTGGAGACTGCAATAAGGTTTCCTTGGAGACTTTTCTTCTCCAGGCTGAACAACCTCAACTATTTCAGCCTCGCACCAGAGGTACTCCCGTCCTCTGACCATTTTTGTGGCTCTTCTCCGGACCCACTTCAAGAGGTCCATGTCTTTCCTGTGCTGAGTACTCAGGAGTTGGATGTTGTACTCCAGTTTGGCTCTCACCAGAGTGGACTGGAGGGGCAGAGTCACCTCACTCATCCTGCTGGTCACAATTGTTTTGATGCAGTCCAAGATGTGGTGGGTTTTCTGGGCTGTAAGTGCACATTGTCAGAGCATGTCCAGCTGTGTCATATCATAGTTTCATAGTTTCATTCAGGGTTGGAAGGGACCACAAGGATCATCTAGTTCCAACCCCCCTGCCATGGGCAGGGACACCCCACACTAGATCAGGCTGGCCACAGCCTCATCCAGCCTGCTCTTAAACACCTCCAGGGACGGGGCCTCGACCACCTCCCTGGACAACACATTCCAGGGTTTCACCACTCTCATGGTGAAGAACTTCCTCCTCACATCTAGCCTGAATCTCCCCACCTCCAGCTTCATTCCATTCCCCCTAGTCCTATCACTACCTGAGATCCTGAGAAGTCCTTCCCCAGCCTTCCTGTAGGCCCCCTTCAGATACTGGAAGGCCACAATTAGGTCACCTTGGAGCCTTCTCTTCTCCATACTGAACAGCCCCAACTCCTTCAGTCTGTCCTCATAGGAGAGGTGCTCCAGCCCTCTGATCATCCTTGTGGCCCTTCTCTGGACACGTTCCAGCACCTCCACATCCCTCTTGTAATAGGGGCTCCAGAACTGGACACAGTACTCCAGGTGGGGTCTCACCAGGGCTGAGTACTTCATTCCTGAAGTACACACTATCAGAGCCAAATCAGCTATCTACAAGGACTATGGCCATGTTTATTGTTGAAAGGAAGAAAAATAAATAAAAAGAAATAAAAAGAAAAAGGAAACAAAATTTTTATGAATATCTGCAAGTCACCCCACAGCAGGAACCACCTGAAGGGTGCTTGTAGCCAGGAGGGGCTTGGTCTCTTCTCCCAGGCAACCAGCACCAGAACAAGAGCACACAGCCTCAAGCTGCACCAGGGGAAGTTTAGGCTCAAGGTGAGGAGAAAGTTCTTCACAGAGAGAGTCATTAGCCTTTGGAATATGCTGCCCAGGGAGGTGGTGGAGTCACCATCCCTGGAGGTCTTCAAGAGGGGATTGGACGTGGCACTTGGTGCCATGGAGTCATAGGGTCTGTGGTGACAGGTTGGACTTGATGATCTTTGAGGTCTCTTCCAACCTTGGTGATTCTGTGAAAACCGTCACACAAGCCTTTAAAAGCACCCTCATGAAGTGTTCAGTTTCAAAACATGCTCCCACTTTTTAGCCTATAGGCACAACAGCATTAGGAGTAGAGGAAGAAGAATTGTACCAAAAGCAAGGGATATCCAACAGCCCAAACATGCTCAAGCCATAAACCTTGCTGAGCTGCTAGCAGGGAGACTGTCTCAAAGGCAACCTTCTTCCTGAAGACAAGCTGTGGTAGGTACTTGTATTTACCAGGTTTATTCTCATTCAAATAACTGAGTAGTAGGTGGGCCTGTGTTTCATTAAAAGAGCAAATGGAGTCGCCTACCATAAAACTAAAAATATAAACATGAATATGAAAGGCCCTGAATTATGCACTCCGCTGTCTTTGATCATCAAGCAGGAAACAGAGCTTGAAAAATGACCTACAGGAATCAGCTCGAGCTATCAGAACACCTCAACATCACAAGCATCAAGTAGGAGCTGATCTCACAGCTGATCAAAAGCTCATTTGTTGCCTGCCTTCACAATAAAGACTTGCATTTGCACCGTGTCAAACTGCCTGTAAGATGCACAAAGCTCATGTCCCGCTCTTCAAGTACAAAGATCAGCTTTCCCATGCCTGTAGAGAAAAAACTCTAAATTCCCAAGTAGAGCTTTTGGTTTAACAAAATAAAAATGATTTTGTGTTTATTGATAGAGAAATAAAGTGACAGAAAGACTATTACATGCTGACAATGATCTCAGTGCAGAAATCCCTCTAACATACCTGAACAACCACACAAAGCCATGCAGATTCTTGCTTGGGTCCTTGTCTCAGTCCGGAGAGGGAAAGGGACTCAGTTCTTTTGAATATTCCCATATTGTGAAATCAGAGGCACAAACGAGGCCAAAATAGCAACAGCTAGACTATTTATTACATAAATAAAGTGGATGGATCAGAAGGGGAGAGAGAGAGAATACAGAGAGAGAAGAGGAATTATATTACCACACCCCTCACCCCCCAAGACAGTTTGAGTCTGTGGCGGAAAGGTGCTGCAGAAGATGTTGGGTCTGTAGAGAAAGGGTGCTGAGGCTTTGGCTGGAGAAGAGATGTGGTCCTCTGGGCAGCCTCTTCAGCTCCATGAGTTGCAGCAGGTGGAACTTAGGACACAGAGAGAGGGTTCAGTCTGCTTCTTCCAGGCTCCATGGCCTCTTTTCTTCGGAGCAGCATTGTCCCGGGCTTTTCCTTCTCTCGTGCTTTCTTTGTCAGCGGCATTGTCCTTCTGTGCTTTCCTTCATCTGTGTTTTCGGTTCTCCGTTTTACTTCTTCTGCCCCTGAGCCACTAGTTGCTCAAGTCTTTTATACAGTTTTTAGTCCTTAGGCATGTGTCCAAGTATTGTCCCTCAGGAAATCAGGGGCCAGGAAATCATCCTTAAGTAAGTATTGAGGTATCATTCCCCAGGAAATCTTTCTGTTCATTCCTGCGTGTTTGGGCAGGGGTCTGGATAGAGGGGGGAGTCCTCTGCCTCCTCCTTCTACATCTACCTGCCCACACACTCATTACACATCAGGAAACAGGTGGTGAATCCATTGTCTCACCATTCTCCCTTTCCAGGGTACTTGATGGGTGGAGATTATCTTGTTTTATGCATATTCCCAAAGGTGGCCTCGGTCCATCATTGTCAGGCCAGCTGTGGTCCAGTGAGCGATGTTATCTTTGCACCTTCCATGAGTCGTTCCAGTGGCTCTGCCCAACACACATCAGCTATTGTCTCGGCAAGCAGCAAGTGATTTTATCTTTGTTGAGTCACACCAGAAGAGACAAGCTTTTAGTCTCTCACAGTCCTCTTCTGCAAAGCAGTGAGACAGGTTCTCGTCTCTTGTGCCAGGCATTGATCTAGCACTGCTATATCACAACATTCAGCTCAGTTAGCACCAGGAAGCTTCTTCCCTTTCCAGTGGAAACATGTCCTTACATACAGTTAGCTGGTTGTAAATATGGAGGGAGGAGAAAAGATCAAATATCATACAGCCTCTCTCTTTGGATTTGTACCTGAATACACAATCCCCTTTGTTTACCCACCTAGGGCATTCCTCACATGCAGCCACATGGTCCCAAGAGGGATTCACTGTGTTGACACTGGTAACACAGCCCCTACCCACCTCCCTCCTTACTTACTGCCATAAACTATGATGAAGGAGGAAGCCTGTGAGCTTCCAAGAACTAAAGCACCCCACAAAATCTGCTAACTTAAAGGACAGCCACAGTCATTCATGCAATATTTCCCCAAATGCACAAGGTGGGCAGCAGGATCATGCATCAGTACTGCTATCAGCTGCCTATGCTGGGGGCCTCCAATGTGCTGCTGGTCTCCTGCATTCATTCTTTACTATTACCTGCAGGCTCTTGTCTGGGGTTGCTTTCAGCCATATACACTGGGGAGCCATTAGTCACTTGAAAAGCAGAGAGGCTCTGATATGAACATAGAGCTGGGCAGTTTTGGTAAGCTAATAACACATACCCGGACTATTTAGAGTTGAGAGTCTCACTGCTGGGCAGCACCTGCCATTGCCATCTCCTCATCCACCTCAGAAAAGAAGGGAGAGACTGCACCTCTCCTACATTAATAGACATATGAAGTGATTCAAACTCACAGTTCTATTTTATGCTATGTATCATGACCCAAAGTTATTTGATTGATTAATTGATATTTATGACTGAGTTTTTTTAGTGCTTTTATTCCCTACGTCAAGAATCATGAGAGCTGAGGTCAATCAGAAACTTGCGAGCAATGTGCTGCCCTGTGCAACATTGCACCCTGTGGGAGGGAAGGGCAGCAGACATCACTGCCTGGCTTGGCCACGGGATGGACCAAGTGTAGGAAGAGGCACAAAGAGGGAAGTGCAGGTGGAGCAGGCACCCACTGCAATGGAACAACTACATTGCTTCTCTCCATGCTCTCTGATGCTGCCAGTCATCACATCCCTGCAGCTCACCAACTCCTGCCAGTGATGGAGAAGAAAACAAGTTTCTAAAGGACATTGCCAGGTCTTTTCCCAGGCACTCTTTTCCTTCCAAACTCTAGAAATTTTAGAGTAGATGCAGAAGGCCCTGAGCACTGTGGTGGATTTCAGGTAGCAGAGAAAAGGATGTGGAGCTGTAGGAAGAGTCCTTTCAGGGGTGCAACTAAAGATACTTGTTAGAAAAGAAGGACTCACAGGTAATTCTACTCACAATGGGAGGATGGAGTTGGAGGAAGGTGGGTGGGATGTTTATGAGCGCAGCGCTTGCAGAGCTCAGGAGACAGCAGCCTACCAGAAACACAATCCTTGTACATGGAAGTTGTATATGTGGAAGAGAGACCATGACAGCTATATCTGATGCTATTTGTTAGGACAGCAGAGAAGATGACAAAGGACAGATAGTGTCTTCTTCCATAGTTCCACTGACTGTGCATAAAACATTCCCATTTCTCACTCCCAGGAATACTGTGCACCCCTCTGCAAAGCTCTGCTGGAAGGCAAAAACAAGAACACAATTAACTAGAAAGATAAATATAACCCTTCTGTCCTTGACTGGCAAAAGAGAGCTATATATACACTCCTAGGTAACTACTTAGGTATTGTCTGCTGTTTATCAGTTCTACAGGAAATTGTAACTCTGTTTACTGCTGAAAAATTTCATTACAAGTGTTAATTCTTCTATCTCCTTGGTCATGTTTGCACCTGCACATTGGACTGAAAGGCTCTACATTTGTGGCACAAGCCTGTTGACAGAAGACTGTCATCAAAAATGAGTCATCCCTCCACAGAATATAGTCTTCCTTAAACAATTATTTCAATCTCACCAAGCAAATTGGTCTCTTAGGGAAGAAAGCACTTTTGCCGCAAAGAATCCCTGCAAGGATCAATGCCTGAAGCCCTGGACCTGCTCCACGGGTATGTGGCCAGATGTTGGCACACCGGGCAGATGGCATTGCTTACCATACCTCTCCCATTAGCCATGGCATGCACACAGAGATCTCACTGCAACACTGTGTTAGTGCACCTGGAATTTCCTCTGAGCTTTTTAAAAAGCAATCATGTATGCTGAGACATTAGTGAAGGAATAAGCTGTAGCATCACTGCTAATTCAACTTCCTTTAATTCAGTTCCATGGGAAAATTCAGCAAGGGGTTGAGTAGTCATTGCAGGCTGAAACAGCACATCTCAAGGTTCCTAAATAATGTATTAAAAGCAGAAGAGTTAGGTTTCCCTTGAGTTCCTATGGCTTTTGTGTCAGCACTTAACATTACTAATCACAGGTCTTCCCTTTTCATCTGTGGGATGTGTATTGTAGGATTCTCACCCAGTCTGACTGTCTCAGACTTGTTCCATGACAGCCTTAGTGGTCTGCAAGATGCTGCAGTGAGACCTTACAGCAGCAACACTCAGGCCTCTGGTGTGATGTCCTCTGGGACACAAGGAGCTGTTGGAATAAGTGGACTGAGTTCCACATGCCACCTTAGTGCTTAGGACATGTTCCTGACAAAGACATGGGACTTGGCATTCAAAACAAATCAAGTAGCATTATGTGCTTTGATGCACTAGTCCAGTACCTAGATGTGGGTTACAAGTAGGAATATCTGTTTTCTCCCTGACCACAAACATTCTTATAACATCAAAGCAAAGGTCACTTATCTTAATTCTAGTAGCAGCCACTGCAGCCTTATCTTTTTCTAGCTTTCCTTCTCATTGCCAGCCCAATGTTTTACTTATGAAGCCCTCACTGTTGTGATGAAGCATCATAAACAAAGATGTTCCCCCGTGATGATGTCCTCCAGGGATATTGTCACTATTATTTCAAGAAGGTTAACAGAGGGCCTCACCAGGCAATGATAACAAAGAGGATGAAGCCCAGTCTGGAGACAGGAATATGAAGATTAGGTCAATCTTACAATGTCAGTAACTCCTTTTTCAAACCACAGCTTATCCCTGGCCCAAGTCACTTCTTATTTGTCATGGCTTACACAGCCCAGAGAAGCAACCAGTCACTTGGAGTCATTTGGTTCTTTCCAGAGCTTATAATTGGATGCACATCAGAAATAGTTTAATCTCAAAAAACTTGGTGTGGTGGGTGTGACCATTTGAGGCTGTGCCTTTAAGAAAAGAGACAGTGCTGGGACACCCTGGCTGAATGTTTTGGAATATTAACAAAAACAATCAGATATTCAAAACTAATTTCATTGGTGGATTGGTAAAAAGGCAGTTTTAAGCTTAAGTACAGCTGGGACTTTCCTTAGTTCGCTCCTTTCCTTTCCCCTTTCCAGCTCATCTGCTTCTGGGCTCCCTGCCAGACTGACCTTGGACAGATGAGCAACTAAGGCCTACTAATATACTTTGCTTTAATTAATAACTGCTCTTTTTCTCTCTTTCTAACCCTCTTTGGGGAAAAAGGGGAGAGAAGAGGGTACAGGGGGGAAACCCTCCTCCAGAGGAGGGAATTTCATTCCTGTATTATTCTTTTTTACCTTGCTGTATATTTCTGTGTATATATTGTAAGTACTGTAAATTGTGTATATATCCTGCATTCCCCAAAATTGCTTGTAAATATAGATTTTTTTTCCCCTTTTGCTTCTCCAGCTGGCTAGCTGTGGTTTCTTTCTTCCTCTTTGTGGGGGGGAGAAGGCTGAGCCCTTCTCTCAAACCCACCACAAGTGGGTTAAAATTACCCCCAACTAATTAGAGAGAATTACCCACCCAAAATAAAATTTGCCAGACCACCTCAGCTGGAAAGAGAATGAAGCTTTATTTACAAGCACACTACAATCTAGAAATACGAAGTGCAATTAATAAGTACAAAATACACAATATTTACAATGTATAAACAACACAAGAGCCTCCTGGACAAAATCAGGGGGTTACCAATATCTTCCATTTCTCCCCTCCCCCAGACAAGGGGAAAAGAAAGAGAAGCAGAGAGTTGCTTGCTAGTACTTAGCCACAAGAAGAATGCAGCAACAGCCAAGCAAAATCACCAGCTAGTATCTGCTAGAGCAAAGAAGCCAGAAAGAGCAAGAGTTAAATTTATACAACTAACTTTGTTAGTTATAATACAATAGAATAAACCAGGTTGGAAAAGACCTTCCAGATCATCAAGTCCAACTGATCATCCAACGCCATCTTAACTAAACCACAGCACTAAGTGCCTCATCCAGGCTCCTCTTAAACACATCCAGTGACGGTGACTCCACCACCTCCCTGGGCAGCCCATTCCAATGGCCAATGACTCTGTGAAGAACTTCTTCCTCACATCCAGCTTAAACCTCCCCTGGTGCAGCTTGAGACTGTGTCCTCTTGTTCTGTTGACTCCTTGACTTGTGTGTCTGGCATGTGGCTGAGCTAAGTGACCATTATAGGACTTGTTCTGCTTTCCCTGCTCATGCATTGTGGGACCATGCCTCATCAGTGAGGAGGACACTGTCCCTAGCCACCTCACTGTCATTCCACTCCTGGCTCACTTTTTCTTGCAGAGCAGCCTTGCTGTTCTCAAGAGTGTATTATCTGGTTTGACAAAGAATTTCCTGTGTTATCAGACCAATAGGATTATTTAGACCTTTTCATTCTTTTCCCTTTTGCACCCAATGGCAATTTGTTTACATTCTACCATTTTTCTACTCAATCTCTGGAAAATTTTCCTAGGCAACACCCCAAAACTACCACACATGGGTTTATTTTTAGGCACCATTTTCCCTCCAGAAGCCCTGACTGGTAGGGAATAGAATAGAATAGGCCTTCAAGATCATCGTGTCCAACCCATCAACCAATCCAACCCACCTAAACAATTGAACCATAGCACCAAGCACCCCATCAAGTCTCCTCCTGAATACCTCCAATGATGGTGACTCCACCACCTCCCCAGGCAGCCCATTCCAATGGTGTGGACATCTTTTGCATGTGGACAGCCAAGTTTTCAAACAAAATCAACTTAAAAATTCTAGAGGTTGATTGCATTCTTGGTAGGTAATTTGTCCCTGCACAATCACATCTTCTCAAGGAATGGTGGCAGGTTGATGTATACAAGCTTCTGCAGCCTCCAGGTTCTCAGTGTCCCGGCACTCCTGCCTCTGCAGGTCTCTGCATCCCAGGTTGTTCTGCAGAAGCCCATAGTAACATGCATTTTACTGACCTGCAGGTAGTTCCAAAATTCAAGTTAGCACTTTGGCAGTGAAAAAAAAAAAAACACCACCAAGATCTCTTCATTTTTTTGGTGTTGAATGTAAAATCATAAAATTTAAAAAGCTACAGCTTATTCCTTTGTGTGGACAAGCTTCTCTCCACTGAAACCTCTACTAACTACAGCAGGTTTCTTTTCTGTTATGTAAAATGGGGCAGGGGGAGGTGGGGGTGGCTGTTGTGTTGGTGGTACTGGAGGATTTGCCTATCTTCCCTTCACAGGAACGTGCCCCTTGACAGATACTGAAGTGAGCCCATGAATAAGGGCATAAGTCTTGGGATTATTCTTGTCTGCAAGGTGGTAGCACGCACCTTGCTTTCTAGTGCCACTGCCTCCCCTCTTATCCTTTGCTCTGTGTCATTAACATGAAGACTTCCCAAAGCAAAGCACCCTTATGTGTCACAGGCAATGAAAACAGTGGTAATGAGCAGGACATTCAGTTACCCGCCTGTTCAGTCTGCCATTTCTGCCCTGTGCAATTGATGTTGCCTTCACTCCTCAGGTCACTCTAATCTTAGCCTCTACTGCTACCCACACATCCTGAGGCTTTTACATCTGCATCTCTCTGTCCCTTCAAGTCCCTTCCAAAGCTGCCTTCTGGATCACAGTATCACAGAATCACCAAGGTTGGAAGAGACCTCAAAGATAGAGTCCAACCTGTCACCACAGACCTCATGAATACACCATGGCACCAAGTGCCACGTCCAATCCCCTCTTAAACACCTCCAGGGATGGTGACTCCACCACCTCCCTGGGCAGCACATTCCAATGGCGAATTGACTCTCTCAGTGAAGAACTTTCTCCTCACCTCAAGCCATAAACCTCCTCTAGGGCAGCTTGAGACTGTGTCCCCTTGTTCTGGTGCTGGTTGCTAGAGAGAAGGGACCAACCCCCTCCTGGCTACAACCACCCTTTGGGTATTTGTAGAGAGCAATAAGGTCTCCCCTGAGCCTCCTCTTCTCCAGGCTAAACAACCCCAGCTCCCTCAGCCTCTCCTCATAGGGCTTGTGCTCGAGGCCTCTCCCCAGCCCTGTTGCCCTTCTCTGGACATGTTCAAGTGTCTCAATGTCCTATTTATTAATCTAAATTGTCCTTTATAGAATGGTGTGGACTTGAAACCAGAGAGGGACAGAGAGAGAGAACAAAAAGGGGGATATTTACAAGACCTGAGGTTCACCAGAGTGGTTTTCTGCAGCTGAGGTTTTTTTGCAGCTGTTTCCACCTTTGTGCATAAAGCGCTGTGCAGTATTATGGCATCATGGAAATAGCAATGAATAATGCAATCTCCCACCTTCCCACTGGAATAAAATTATCATTTGCTTTGTGAATAATTTCCTTAAACTCCCACTAAAAGGCTTCTGTCAGAGATGAAACATTTTTTAAAGCCAAAAATATTAATTGTGCTTCCCATTCAAATAAATAAAACAATAAGCTGAGTTTCTAAGTGGGCTGGTGGTACTCAGAGGCAACTGCAGAACAAATTATTTGATGAGGCTGGTAATCATTTTAAATAAAATAAAATCAAGTTTTCTTTTTCTAAAGTATAAACATTTCCTGGAGAACACACCAGAAACATCCTAATCAAGAGCTTCAAGATCACAACAGAGCTGGGATTTCTTCTCTCTCTCCGTGTCTGGTGTTTCCTGTAGGGACAAGGGTTACAGGCCAAAGGATTCCTGTTCAGTCCATGCTATGGAGAATGGGAGTTTCCTTTCCATCTCAGCCAGTATTGAATGAGACACAAGATCCTCCTACAGGTCACAGGACTCTTCCATGCCTTCCCTCATAGAATAGAATAAACCAGGTTGGAAGAGACCTTCAAGATCATCGCATCCAACCCATCAACCAATCCAAGCCACCTAATCAACTAAACCATGGCACCACGCACCCCATCAAGTCTCCTCCTGAACACCTCTAGTGATGGTGACTCCACCACCTCCCTAGGCAGCCCATTCCAATGGGCAATCATTCTTTCTGTGAAGAACTTCCCAACATCCAGCCTAAACCTCCCCTGGCACAGCCTAAGACTGTGTCCTCTTGTTCTGGTACTGGCTGCCTGGGAGAAGAGACTAACATCCGCCTGTCTACAACCTCCCTTCAGGTAGTTGTAGTCTTCTTCCAGCCAAACTGCCAGGACTCTGCTGGCTCTGCATTTCTCTTTTTCTCTCTATAAAATACATTTCCATTGTCAATCTTAGACGGTAAAATACAGTAAGCCAAGGGCTGTTTGGTCAGGTGACTTCCAGTTGAATTGTGTTTAATAAAGCTGAAAACCATAAAGAAATGATGACAGAGAGCTGAAAGTAACCAGAGGTGTTTGGCAGAATAGTGAGGCAGTATGTTACAGTTCTGATAAACTGAAGAAGTAGCCTGAAATTAGTAACAGAATTTTCATTAGGACAAATATAAACTTACTTCAGAAAACATTTCCCCAGATGCAGAAAGACTAATACTATTAAGAAATATGAAATACACTGGCAAGCCCTACTGGTAATGCTCCCATGAGGATGGTGTTGAGATAGCAAGGAACAGCTGCATAAATTGATCAGGGCTTCTATAAATTATCCTTAAAAAAAATTCCTTAGTCTTCTCTGAACAGCAGAGGAAGGGCCATTTGCCTCACTGTTTTTCATTTTCCTTTATCTTGTCCCAGAGTGCTATAATATCCACAGTAATTATATTTAAGTACCTATAATCAAGAATCTTGAAGGAGGATATTTGAGAGAGCATGAGTACTCTGGTGCCACCAACTGAGACAGTTATAGGCAGAAAGGAGCCAGGGAAGGGATTATAAAGCTGCCAGCAGGAGAAGAAATAACCATTGCTTCTCCTCTGCACCCTCACAAAGTGACCCTCAGTGCTCTGGTGGTCTCCAAGGGACTGACACCAAGAGGGTAGCTTGCCAGCTTGCTAGCATAAAACTTGACTTCGATAGATGGCTTCTGAAAAAGGATGAAACAGGAGTTCCAGAGTGTGGTTCTCCAAAACCTAATACTATCTCTACAGGATCAGAGAGCCACAGAAAACCTCTGGTCAGAAGAAACCTTCAAGATCACCTAGTCCAACCTTCAACCCAGCACTGAAGGACCTCAAGGATCATCCAGTTCCAAGCCCCCTGCCATGGGCTGGGACACCTCACACTAGAGCAGGTTGCTCAGAGACACATCCAGTCTGGCCTTAAAAACCTCCAGGGATGGGGCTTCTACCACCTCCCTGGGCAACCTGTTCCAGTGTTTCACCACCCTCATGGTGAGGAACTTCTTCCTAACATCCAATCTGAATCTACTCACTTCTAGTTTTGCTCCATTCCCCCTAGTCCTATCACTACCTGACACCCTAAAATGTCCCTCACCAGCTTTCTTGTAGGCCCCCTCAAGATACTGGAAGGCTACCTCTATAAGGTCTCCTTGGAGCCTTCTCTTGTCCAGACTGAACAGCCCCAACTCCCTCAGTCTGTCCTCATAGAAGAGGTGCTCCAGCCCTCTGATCATCCTCATGTCCCTTCGCTGGACCTTTCCAGCACCTCCAGATCCTTCCTGTAACAGGAGCTCCAGGACTGGACACAATACTCCAGGTATGGTCTCACCAGAGGAGAAGAGATTCATCTCCCTTGACCTACTGGCTATGCTTCTCTTGATACAGCCCAGGATGTGATTGGCTTTCTGGGCTGCAAGTGCACACTGATGGCTCATGTTGAGCTTCTCATCCCCCAGCACCCCCAAGTCCTTTTCTTCAGGGCTGCTCTCAAGCCAGTCCCTGACCAGCCTATATCAGTCTTTCCCATGCTCATCAGTACAGCAGCAACAGTATAGATGCAGTCACAGAGTCACAGCTTGAACAAACAAAGGAACATCTAATAATGTGTACTCAGGACCATGTAAAACCAGAATATAATAGAAATCAAAGAGGTAATCTTACTGCATCAATCTAGTGACCCTCTTTCCCCCTGAGGGCTTGACACTTCAGATTTGAAAAAGTTGCTGAAAAGATCATGGGGATAAATTTGGAAGTATATTTGAACTGTGGGAGAACATTAATTTAAATTATGATAATATGACCTATTAAAGAAAGAAATTTAAATCTCCCAATTGATTATGTCAGAAGAAATTAAACTCTAAAAAGGGTTGAAACACCAGTTATGCCTCAGCTTTGAAGAGGTGGAGAGAATACAAATGTTTAGTACTCTGGCTATTTACAGAAGCAATTTAGTAGCCTTCAACCTTATCCAATTTTCAGGTCCCTAAAGTCTATAGCAGAGGATTCCACTAAAGAAAGCACAAGCCTACTAACCAGGTAGCTTACTTGGTTACTTTTACTGACCTGTCACAAATACTCTGTGGACCCCAAAGGGTCACCCCTCACTGAGGACAGATACTGCTTTCATAGTTAATTGATAGGAAGGCAGATTGCTGTCCGTTTTTGGCATGCCCAAAGCGTGACTTTCAAGGCACATGCACGTGCAGGTCCTGGTGAGCCTGGGAGCAGAATGAAAAGCTCATCTGTGTTCACCAGCAGATGTAATTAAAATAAGGCTTCCCCTGTACAGATTGCTTAATGGCAGGACAAGGACACATGAGCTGCAAGTAGACTTCTGCTGCTTAGAAAAAGGACAAATGCAGTAAAAGGTAATGGTGAGACCTGACTATGCTAGAGCAGGACTGAACTGTAGGCCCACACTGTTACATTTCCTCTACACCCTCATCCATGTACATTTTTAAGAGCAAGTCTTCATAAATCAGCACTTCTTTGGAGAGCTGTTCAGAGAAGACTAAGGAATTTTTTTTAAGGATAATTTATAGAAGCCCTGATCAATTTATGCAGCTGTTCCTTGCTATCTCAACACCATCCTCATGGGAGCATTACCAGTAGGGCTTGCCAGTGTATTTCATATTTCTTAATAGTATCTAACTTAAACCTCCCCTGGCTCAGCTTCATCCCATGCCCTATTGTCCTGTCACTACTTGCCTGGGAGAAGAGCCTGACCCCCACCTGACTACAACTTCTTTTTAGTTGTAGAGAGGGATAAGGTCCCCTTTAAGTCTCCTCTTCTCCAGGCTAAACAACCCTAGCTCCCTCAGCCTCTTCTCATAAGACTTTCCCTCCAGCCCCCTCACTGAGCTCATTGCTCTCCTCAGGACCCACTCCAGCACCTCAACATTCTTCCTGAAATGAGTGTCCCAGAACTGGACACAGTACTCAGGATGAGACCTCACCAGTGCTGAGTACAGGGGCAGAATTCCATCCCTAGTCCTGCTGGCCACACTATTCCTGATACAGGCCAAGATGCCACTGGCCTTGCATGCTACCTAGGCACACTGCTGGCTCATGTTCAGCTGCTGTCAACCAGCACTCCCAGGTCACTCTCAGCCAGGCTGCTCTCCAGCCACTCATCCCCCAGTCTGTAGCCTGTACGGGGTTATTGTGGCCAAAGTGCAGGCCTTGTTGAATCTCATACCATTGGCCTCACAGGCCAGCCTGTCCAGGTCCCTCTGCAGCATCCTCCTACCCTCCAGGAGATCCACACTCCCTCCCAACTTATGCACCTTATGCATTTACAGCAACACAGCACTGCCGAGAACAGGGCACATGGCATTCATCACTGGGGCAGAACACCATGCCAATTATTCCTCATCTGTCTTTTACAAAGTATAGGCAGAAAACAGAAACAGTTACAAATCTCCTATATCCTCCTCCACAGCTTCCTGAAGTTATTTATGTTGTAGTTTTTAAGGTTATGTGATTCTCTGTGAACTAGAAGGACAGAACTAGAAAGGTTACATAGGCATTATATTACGTGATATTTTATTTGTTTGTTTATAATTCAAACTAGTGAAAGCTGCCCCAAATCTGACCTTTAATTGGATAAAGAAGCATACAAGGCATGGCCCTGCCACATTGTTTATTCCCATTACACTGATATTGGTTGTGTCCTGTGTCCCCCAAAATGAAAGGAACATATCCACTGGCACATGACGAGAAATTACAAGACTAGGCCTGCGCCACAGAAAGGAAAAAGGTTATGTAAAGAATTAGATCACTATGACTCATCCAGAATGTTAACTTTGAAGAATGGTAATAATACCATGGTGGTATCAAGCTGGCTGTTACAGTTAAGATTGCACTTGGAATTTCCATTATAAATCCTATTTTCAAGGGTTTATAGCTCAGCTGTAGTATAAATTCAATCACAGCTGAAACTCTATGTTGAGTCTCACCAATGGAAGCAAAAGGTTTCCAAGGAAAAATCCTTTTGCTTGTTTGAAGTTGAAGGAATGAAAAGAACAGTGGAATCATTAAGGTGGAATTGACACTTTTCTGCCCTCCTGCAATCTACAAACAACCTGTGTATTTAAACTCATGATTTCATAGGTCATTAATCCAGAATCAAGAATGCTATCTCTAGGTGCACAGAACTAAAACTCATTAAAAGCTCTTCACCTGTTGCTCTGAAAAGAGCAACTTCTCTGAAGTTTCTGTGTAAGTCTTAATATTCAGAGGACAAAATTACATCATGGGAATAAAATGCAGAGTTTCCATCAATTTCTGAGCAACTAATGACACCACATTACAAGCACGGAGTTATTTTCAAGCACATTCTGCAAAGGCATCCTATTGGCACCGTGATTGGATCTTCCAGGGACAGGTGAGCATTTCATGTTTCCAAAAGTCAGCTCAGGGAATAGAATGGAATAGACCAGACCAGGTTGGAAGAGACCTTCAAGATCATCACATCCAACCCATCATCCAACACCACCTAATCAACTGAAACATGCAACCAAGCACCCTGTCAAGTCTCCTCCTGAACACCTCCAGCGATGGCAACTCCACCACCTCCCCAGGCAGCACATTCCAGTGGGCAATCACTCTCTCTGTGAAGAATTTCTTCCTAATATCCACTCTGAACCTCCCCTGGCACAGCTTGATTAGTGTGGTCAAAGTACAGCTGAACTAGAGGCTTTGTGTGATCCCTCTGCTTTCTATATAGGTCATCAAGGCCTATACAGGTTGATAAGGAGCATTTTAGACAAGGTCAGTGCCTGCAAGATATGAAATGGCAGAACACATCCAGATGAGGTATCATGTTCAGTCCACCACTTAGCTGGGCTCTTGCCTCCATATTCACAACAAGCATTTAAGCAAGTTCTTAATACTCCCTTTTCAGTTCCCTAAGCACACACTTTCTCTAACTTAGTTGATAAAACACCTCCACTTCCACCTCCTTCCAGAAGCTACACCTTTTAGCTAGTCTTCAGGCTGAAGTCTTTACTTCTACACACCTTATATGCAAGGAACAGCGCGCGAATAAGGAGGAACAACAATTATGACTATTCCAAATGTGCAATGTGCTGCATGCTTATCAGCTGAAGCACAGAACAACAGTCAGGAAAACCTCTGCCCACAGTATCACTTAGGTTGGAAAGGACCTCGAGGAACATCGAGTCCAGCCTATCAACACAGACCCCATGACTAGACCATGGCACCAAGTGCCACATCCAATCTCCTCTTGAACGCCTCCAGGGACGATGACTCAACCACCTCCCTGGGCAGCACATTCCAATGACGAATGACTCGCTCGGTGAAGAACTTCCTCCTCACCTCGAGTCTAAACCTCTCCTGGTGCAGCTTGAGACTGTGTCCCCTTGTTCTGGTGCTGGTTGCCTGGGAGAAGAGACCAAGCCCTTCCCGGCCACAACCACCCCTCAGGTAGTTGTAGAGGATTGATATAGAATAGAATTAACCAGGTTGGAAAAGACCTTCAAGATCATCAAGTCCAACCTGTCACCCAACACTATCTAATCAACTGAACCATGGTACCAAGTGCCCCATCCAGTCTCTTCCTAAACACCTCCAGTGATGGTGAATCCCCTACCTCCCTGGGCAGCCCATTCCAATGGCAAATCACTCTTTCTGTGAAGAACTTCTTTCTAAAGTCAGAGGAGTAATTTTTGTGGATTTTTAAAGAGGGATCATAGAAAGGATCAGAGGCTTCCAGTCTTTCTAAAAAGAGAGTAGGCTTGGTAAGGATGGTGCTGGTGAGGCAGGAAAGGAAGAGCTGTGCTGCAGGATGAAGCCCTGTGCAGAGAATCCCACACTAGCTCTGCTAGAGGCTTCCCACCATCCTGTGGCTAGTGGGCCCCAAAAAGAGCAGCTGGCCCAGCCTGCAGGTGAGCTTATCCCAGGGTTGTCCTGTGAACAAGACAAAGCACTGTAACATGCCACTGTATAAATTATCTACAGTAGAAAGAAAAGAAAAAATGAAAAGTGCTCACATCAGCATCTGCCAGAAAGATTTGTCTTGGGTAAGTGGCTTTCATTTCAGATTAAGCCTTTACATTCCCAGTCAGATCTTTAATGTCAATAGCAGCAGTTTGGAGGGCTAATAGCAATTTAATGATAAGTTTGCAACCTAATTGGAAGCTTCTAATAGAGTGTTTCTAAATGGAAGGAATTAATTGCATCTATGAAAATTTGATGGGGTTCTTGTCAGGTGTCCATCTAGACTGGAAGTACTTCCCCAAAGCTGCTGAGTTAATAAGCTTCTTAATTTCATTGAAGGAGAATTTGTTTCATTAGCTTTCCTCACCCATGTCTCTCTAGACTTGTCAAGAGAATTTCACATGAACATCTGACCACGTTGATGCATCTCAAACATAGAACTGCTACGAGAGCCCAGCTCATGAGCCTTTGGAATAAAATGTACAAACCTCTTAAATAATGGCTTTGATCTTTAAATTCACAACGTTCATTCTTCCCTTTCTTTTATCCTTTTAAGTGAAATATACATTTGGCTAATGAGAAATGCCTGCCAGCACCCACAGGAACCACAGAGTCCAAGCAGTGGGAGCAGTGCTTGGCCTCTCACAGGGACCTCCCCAGAAGCTGGAATGCTCAGCGCCCGATAGATGAATTCAGAGCTGTGATGAAGCTTTTCTCACTGAACTAAAATTAAACCACTGAAAACATTTCTTAGCTTCCCCCCTACCCCTGCATTAGAACAGTATTAAGCAGTGCTCATATGACAGGATGGGGAGTCCCTGTTTCACCTCACCTGCTATTTGGCAAGCAGTAATTCTTCCCATACTTTCCAAAGTAGTTCAATAAAGCAGAAGGGTCTCAACCTGTGACATTGTTAAGAGTCTGTCTGAGGGGAAGGTAATGATCCTTTTAAACTGGTGAGGAGGAAAGCATGTGAGGGGTACTTTATGGGAAAACTGAGGAGCTTACTACAGAAATTTGTATTGATGGCAATATAGTGAAGGACTACAGTTCTTTCTCCTTACATATGAGATAATAAATACAGAGGAACAGAAAACATTTTTCATCGTTGTCTGTGCCAGTAGAAGAGACACTTTCAGGCATTTGCTGCAGCCTCAGAACTCAGGAGCTGTGACCCTTGCAGTTTTTCTAAACTTCAACAGAAACAGTGTCAAAGCCAACCTTCTTGTGCAACATCTTCAACTTCAGAGAAAGGCAAAGAGGCCAGGGGAAAGCTCTGCTTGCTGTGGACAGCCAAGAGCTTAAGAGCTGCAAGAGCCAGGTTCAGTAGATGTCTTAAAGACCCAGCTGCATCAGCTGGACCAAATCTTTATTTTAATATTTGAGAGAGAATTCTAAGAGCTGCAGTGGGGCTGGAGAGGTGGAAGAGTCTCCAGGATTAAAGGAGAATGGGTGAAAAAAAAATGAGTTTAGCCCAACATCTGAACACTCTGCAATGGGAAATGAGCAGTGGTCAGGAAAGCAAACCCTACACCCTGACTCCCGGCCAAGGACCATAACCAGCAGTAGAAATAGCACTGCCAGATGGAAAAAGAAAAGATTCCAATTGGACTCCCATCTCTCTCTAAAGCCACCTTCTTACAGCCAAAGGATCAGAAGGAAGGAGAGAATAGGTGTCTTTTTACTCTGAAAGGAAATAAGGGCAATAGTAGATAGTGAATAACATGCCAAAGTGAGACTTTGCAAAGTGACAGCAAAGTTAAGCCACCAATCACTAGTAAACAAAGTAGATTCAGGATCAAAACTGTGGGGTGAAATATTTCTGCTTATTTAGGTTCACCATACATCATTTCCATGAGGTAAAATTGAGCCTGGGCAAGTGCCTTATACAGAACCTTTTTGCCTCATGTAATAGCCCTCAGATAATAGCCCCAGATGTTAGAGAAGATAACAGTTTGCTGAACAAGCGTGTCCCCATGTCACAGAATTTCAAGTGGCAGAAAGCCCTCAAAGACAGTCAAATGCACAGAAGTGTGTTTATGGGTGTTTAGGAACAAAACCGCCTCATTTGCTTCAAACTAAAACTGGCATAAGCCTACTGGTGGGAGGCAAGATGAGAGCTCTTCTGGACTTCTTCCATCTTAAAATAGAAGGGCAAATCTCTGGGAAGCAAACCTACGTACAGAGCCATGAAGAGAGCTGAGCCTTGGAAATCTCCTGGGGATTTTTCAGACCAGGGCAGCTAAAGCTTCAGCAGAAGTTGATCTTCAAAATTAGCCCTAAGAGCCAAGAGGTAGTATTACCTGCAGGGCTGCCCAGCTGACAAAGCTCCAAAGTGGTGGCCACAGGAAACAGCCAATGCAGGACACATTGGTTTGGAATCTGTTGTAGAAGGGACTTCCATGGAACTGCTGAAATGGTAGATGAGACTTCGCTTAGAAAGAAGGCAGCTTCTACATCAAAACACCAAGAAGGAAGGTCTGGTGTATCATCTTCAGAGCATTTGGCTTGGTACCATGATTGGTCACTTCCTCACTGCTGATTTTCCAGAGCACATTCCCAATCCTCAAGGAGGTGGAAAGAGTGTCATCATCTGACCTGAACCACACACGTGGTCTTCAAATTCATTTTGGCAGCAGCATGTATGGAGCAGAGCACAGTGCAAATCAACATAAGCACAGCTGTCAGAATAAGAGACATGATAGAGCAGATATTTTGTTATTTTCTCAGAGTATTTAAACAAAAAGAAAAATTATGTGACTGTCATACCCTTAACTAGGCAAATTCAGCTATCTATGTGGGTGGTCGTAAAACCATATCAATCGAAGTTGTACCTTCCGTTACAGAGAACACAGAAGTAGTGAATCTATCAAACATAGAAGTTCAATGAGAAATAATAAGTGTGCTGCACCTGAAAAATTAAATGGGAAGAAAATCTATGCCAGCTGCATGTTCAATGGCTGCTGCAGCACATACACTTTGGGCTGTCCCCCAAATACCACCCCTGCTCTCCCACACGAATGCATGTGCTCTAACACCACGAGACAAGTGCCATAATACAGAAACATGAAGCTTTGCCAATAATTCTTAATTGGATAGGGATTTGTTTTTTAAACACAAATCACTATCCTTTTTCTGTCTGTGAAACTATTCCAAATGAGGGGCAGTAAAATTTCATTAAACCTAATTCAAATCCATTCTGTATCTCACAGTAGAAAAGCCTTATCTAAAAGGGTCCAACTTCCAGGCTTACTGAGAGGGACATATTCAGGGTGGTTTATGTCAAGCAGTCATTGTGTGAATGTATAAACTGTTCATGTAGCTGAGACTAGAACCCAGATCTTTCAAGGGAGAACAGAGTGCCATGGGCATTCACTTGTATGCTCTCTTATCCCATTTTTTTTTGTTCATGTACAGGGTAAAACCCCCTTATTTGATGAAGGGAAGTGGGCTGAATTTCCTCAAGCAAAGAGAAGTTTGGCTTTGGTCTTCAGCCTGACATAAAGAGCATCTGTCTAACTACTGGATTGTAAAACAAAGGCTTGATCCCTGCTCCCTTTTTCTCTTTTTGGCAGTATTAGCCTTCAGGTAAAGCTTCCAACTGTAAATACAGGCTGATGAAGGTGCTTCCCTTGCTTCTGAGAAAAGATCTGAGTCCTGCAGAAAGAAATAATTTAAAACATATCCACACCTGAGACGACCTTTGTTAACTGGCATAGCTACTGCTTGTTCATCATGCTGCTGCCTTCATCCATACTTAAGTTTTCCCCTATGCCTTGCAGGGAGGCAGGCCTCCTGCCTGGGGCTCTGGATTTTGCTGCTAATGCATAGCCACTATAACCACTCAACTTAATGTTCCACAAGTCCTTTTTTGGAGAGCCATTCCTTTTCCACCCAGATCAGACACACCACACATCAGAGCATCTGTCCCATGGGCCTCATGTAGACAAGAGCAGCACAAAGGACCTGAGGCACAGGGCACAAGTGATCTGTCTACACACAGGTCTGCGAATGACAGCGTGGCTCCTGTGCTTTGCAGCTCCTGCCCATGGGCTTCAGTTTCTACATGAGGTTGCACGCTATGGATGCTGCTGCCCTTTCTGCCTTTCAGCCCAGTTATCTTAATATCTTTCCCCGTGTTAGTTAGCGTCGCTGCAAACTCCTTCACTAGTCACATAGCCCAAGGCAAACCAGTAGGTTCCTGCCATGGTTTTCAGCAGCTTCTGTCTCCCATAAGAAATTTTGAAAAATGGAACATTACATTTGTTATCCAACTCACACAGGATTAGTTGGGTCCCTGCTGGCTAGACAGAGGCAGACAGTTCTCACCTGCCCAGGAGGTGCCCCAAGGCAAGCTGCAGCCACAGACGCATCTACTGCCTTGATGCTTTGAGACTGGAAGAATCACCAAAGAAGAAATGCCTGGTATAAGACTTTCTGGCTAACACTGATAAATCAGAAGGCTGATTCTTCAGCCCAAGTATCTTCTACTAAGACATTTGCATACCAGCCATGATACCAAGAAGTTAAATTGGAAGAATGAAGAGGAAAGCTCTTCACCTCCCCTCAGCTAGATGTCCTCTTGAAACTGATGGCACCACTCCATGAACTTAAGCCTATTAAAAAAAATTATGTATATAAGATATTGAGCCATATATCCTTCTCATTATAAGACTTGTCTTCTTTCATTGGTGCATCACACTCTCATCCATCTTCACACATCTAGATTAGAGTATATGCTTTCTAGGACAAGCAATCAAGCCCCACGTTAGGTGCCAATTACTTTGTGTAATGTGGTGGTTTAGAAATCTCCCACTGCATTAGCAAAAAGCACAGCTCACTCAGTTAGGAAGCAAATGGAAGCTATATTTACAAAGCAAAAACCACACTCTACAATGGAACGCAATGAATATGTACAAATATACAGTATTTGGAGCACAAGCCCTATGAGGAGAGACTGAGGGAGCTGGGGCTGCTTAGCCTGGAGAGCAGGAGACTCAGGGGTGACCTTATTGCTGTCTACAACTACCTGAAGGGGGCTTGTAAACAGGCAGAGGTTGGTCTCTTCTCCCGGGCAGCCAGCACCAGAACAAGAGGACACAGTCTCAGGCTGCGCCAGGGGAAGTTCAGGCTGGAGGTCAGGAGGAAGTTTTACACAGAGAGAGTGATTGCCCATTGGAATGGGCTGCCCGGGGAGGTGGTGGAGTCGCCGTCACTGGAGGTGTTCAGGAGGAGACTTGACAGGGTACTTGGTTGCATGGTTTAGTTGATTAGGTGGTGTTGGATGATAGGTTGGATGCGATGATCTTGAAGGTCTCTTCCAACCTGGTTTATTCTATTCTACGATATTATACAGGTAATTACAATCAGAAAACAGCAAGGAAACCCCCCTGAACCCCTTCGGGTATCCCAAAAGGAGCAGAGAAACTGCTCTGCTCTCCCCTAACACACACCCCACCCCCTTCCCCTCTATAATTAGAAGTAAAGAGAAAAACATTAGGAGAACTGTTAGCTCAAAGCGTCCTTAGCATCCTCATCTGCGAGGTCAGCTAGCAGCAATTAAATCCTCCCAGCCGAGCAGAAACAGCCAAACAGCCAGAGAAGAGGAAAAGGAATGAAGTGGAATGTGTGAGATTGCTAGACTACATATCACACATCTGGCCAATGAAGTTCACTTAGAATAATCTTTTGTTTTCCTTTTTACACCCAACTGTGAATTGTTTATATTTCTCCACTTTCTTTGCTCAGAATCTGCAGCTAACTTTTAAAGGCATAGCCTGAAACTGCCACAATAGGGAACAGATTATTTTATTTATCTGTGTATTTACCTGCAGTATGAGGGGACCAGCACATTTTTGTTCCTTTATACATGTGTAGCAGGCAATGAGCATAACCTCACATATCCCAATTTTGACAACATTCAAGATGACTTTAACAAAGACAGTCTGTAGAGTAAGCACTACAGCATGTGGATCAAAATAGGGAGTGAAAAATACTGGTTTGCTTAACAATGACACAGTAAGCTGGAATTTAACCTGAGCTTGTGGAGGTATTCATACAATTCTATTCATTCCATTTATTTCATGCAATGTAGTAAATATATGGTAACAAATCCTTAATTATATTTGTTCTTGGAGATTAACACATTTTCCCTTCCCAGATCTGGACACTGCAATAACTAAATGCTTGCAGTGAAAACATTGCCATTTAAAAGGGAGTGCAAAGAGAATTGCTCTCACTGAAAAGCTAGGGGAGTTGTTACAACATACAGTGAAATCATGACTTTTGTCTATCTATAGAAACAAACTGATGACCAATGTTCAATCTGAAAACTGTAAATACATTTTCATACCACACGGGGATTCCTAAAGGAAAAATTCCAAACCAGCAGATAACCTCCTACGGGAGCCTTGTGAACTTCACTGGCCACAGAACTCACTAGACGTATTTTGAATTCAGTTCAGGTAACAGTTGCAACACTTGAGACAACTGAAACAAACAAAAAAAGTCTTACATTGACTTTGAATCTCCAACTTCTTTATTTTTCTGCCCAGCCACCGAGGACCTCTGTCTCTGAGAGATTTCAAGCACTGCTCATTTGCTTGCACTCAGAAGTGCTCTCTGTTTTTTCTTCATCCTTCCTGATAGTGTCTGTTCAATTCAGCTGCAGCCAAGTGTCTAAAGCTGAGGGTACTGGAGGCCACACTTGAGGTGCAGACGTTCTATAGATCTTCTTGGAACGTGCTGTCTGCACTGCTGAAAAATTGCAAACCTCAGGACTCAAATTGGACAAAAGAATTAATCCTGCCCAGGCACAATGACCTCCCACCTGTACGATGCTCTGCTGTGGAGCAGCATTGACTTAGCCCTGCCCAAGGAGCGCAGTAAACTCACACAATAACATAACCCAGAGCAGTAACATGTGCCAGCCTAGTACAAACAATGTAATGGAGCTGGTTGGAAAATCTGGTTAGGATTTTATGGCATTTTTTACCCACTTTATTTTTGCAGCCCGCCAGAAACTAGAGGAAGCCTAAAGCGGTTAGAATGAGATGTTCAGGATGCAATGTAGGGTAGGAGAACAAGAGCAATTTGTGTCATATCTAAAACAGGACAAATAACTCAGTGCAACACAGAGGAATAAAGAGAGGTTTTTTTATGCAATCTGAAGATATCCTTTGCAAAGGACAAGCACTTTCTGCATTTACTTTGCCGGTTACCATCACGACATCCTTCCTGAGAGGGCAGCCAGATTTGTATTGCCAGTTGAAGTGGCACTGAATCTGCTCAGCTTGTTTAGCATAGTCACTAAGAGAGAGCTGAGGATTTGTATTCAGTGTACCATGCGCAGGAGGCAGAGAGGACTTCTGAGCAGAGTGCGTGGTCCCTGCAGCCAGTGTAGGAAACAAGACTGGAGTCTGTGGAGAGGCAGAGGAGCACATGGCTGGGCTCTTTCCTGTGCCCACTGAGGGCTCTGACAGAGGCAAATACAACAGCATATCTTATTTCGGTGAAAAGGTAGAGGACCAGAAACTGGAGTAGAGCTTATCTTCATCAGCACTTCTAGATAAGACCAAGCACTCCACTCTTCTGGATGAGCAGTGCTCCTGACTTACTCAGAGGACTTGCCAACCCACAAAACACATGGCACCAGACAGAAAGAGCCCAATGGGAGTTGGAAAGAGGGAAGACAGGGTATAAAAACCAATCGCTCGAGGGACTAGTCTGTCACTCCTAATCCCTCAACCATTTTAAAGTCTCAGAACAACACTGGAACGCACTCAAAACTCTACAGGTTACAACTGCCTTTATCCTCTTTCACAGCATTTCATTTAAATGGAGATGTATTGAAGTGAAAGGATGTATGACATGGTCTTCAAAAGGCCCCTAATCTCACAGGAGTTATTGAAATGGAAAGGATATTTTGAGTCATCTCTTCTTGCTTAACAGACTAATCAGACGTACTTTCATTGTCTGATTCGTGCCAACACTGAGACTGGAATTAAGATTCCCATCTCACAGCTCCTAATTTCATCATATTAGGGCTTGAATAGGATACAGCACCCCAGGCTCTTTCCAAATGGTAGCCTGCAGGACTCCTTTGTGAAGTGGGTTAAAAAAGACCTTTGGTACTTTCCTCATAGATAGTCTTCATTATTTACAGATTTTTAAATGACAGAAAAGATCCACTGCAGAGCTACAGCAAGCTAGCAGGCTTCATTCAAGTTGTATGTAATAGATAAGGAGACACTGCAGTACAATAGACTTTAAATATTTCTGCAGCTTTTCAATTTGTTTCATAATACATGGAGAACTTGCCTCCCTCCTCTGCTGGAGTTTTGATCATAAGAAGGATATCTTCTGGGACAATTCCTTTCCTGGAGACCACGTTCTTCATTTAGACTATGGGAGATACGATTTGGATTAGTGTTGAGGTGGTTTGAAGTAATTGAGGAGGGATTAAAAAGGGCATTTTGTGAGAATTTCTATTCTCCTCATAGCTTAAAGGGCCAGAACAAAGGGACTTTGCAAGATTACTTTTACTGAAACCTAGAGTATGAAACATCCAGTCATAAATCAATGCTCTATTGATACAGAATAGAATAAACCAGGTTGGAAGAGACCTTCGAGATCATCGCGTCCAACCTATCATCCAACACCACCTAATCAACTAACCCATGGCACGAAGCACCCTGTCAAGTCACCTCGTGAACACCTCCAGTGATGGTGACTCCACCACCTCCCCAGGCAGCCCATTCCAGTGGGAAGTCACTCTCGCTGTATAAAACTTCGTCCTAACCTCCAGCCTAAACCTCCCCTGGCACAGCTTGAGACTCTGTCCTCTTGTTCTGGTGCTGGCTGCCTAGGAGAAGTGACCAACCTCTGCCTGTCTACAACCTCCCTTAAAGTAGTTGTAGACAGCAACAGGATCACCCCTAAGTCTCCTCCTCTCCAGGCTAAGCAATCCCAGCTCCCTCAGCCTCTCCTCATAGGGCTTGTGTTCCAAGCTCCTCACCAACTTTGTTGCCCTTCTCTGTACACACTCCAGCAAGTCAACATCCTTCCTAAACTGAGGGGCCCAGAACTGGACACAGTACTCAAGGTGTGGCCTAACCAGTGCAGTGTACAGGGGCAGAATGACCTCCCTGTTCCTGCTGGCCACACTGTTCTTGATGCAGGCCAGGATGCCATTGGCCCTCCTGGCCGCCTGGACACACTGCAGGCTCATGTTCAGCCTACCATCAACCAGCACCCCCAGGTCCCTCTCTGCCTGGTGCAATGGACTACAAGAAAGTGTTGGACCACAGATTAGAGGACAACATTTTTCCTACTTTTTTCCCCCCCAACAGGAATAAAATAAGCAAGGAAGCCACTGGCTGATTCTGTGCTACAAAGGATGATCCATTTCTCTGGCTATTAGCTACAAT
The DNA here is from genome assembly GCF_026170545.1 of Melanerpes formicivorus. Lineage (NCBI taxonomy): Eukaryota > Metazoa > Chordata > Aves > Piciformes > Picidae > Melanerpes > Melanerpes formicivorus. The sequence continues at coordinate 57,946,576 of NW_027142353.1, forward strand.
TAACTGTGTAATTAAATAATTTGTTGTTTTATGCTCCCTGGCAGCCTGATGTCATTTTATCTGAATCACAGCATGCAGTGTGGGGGATTTAATTGTTGGTCCTTTTGTGACATAACTGTCATCCCTTCCACGTGCACAGTCAGTTGGGTATGTTGGGGGTTTAGCCAGCTGGATCTGCTGATGAGTATTCAACACCCTGCTGACGTCACAGTAGCTTTACAACACAAGTGCTGACTGGAGCAAAGTATCATGGGGCTTGAAATTCAGATTGTAACATGAGAAGTTTCCTGTTTCCTTTTGCTGCTTCCAGTTTTCTGTTTTGTGGTGTTGGTCATTTCTGCTGGGCCGGATGTGTGCTTGCAGGGTCTGGAGGTGTCGCTTTATGGCTCGATGCTGCTTCTGCTCTTATTCATAATAGCTCCAGTAATTTTACATTGTGCTGGTTTTATTAAACCCTCCTTATCTCATCCCAGAGGTTCTTGTATTGCTTTCCCTCCCAGGGTGGGTGTGAGGCTTGCTTGTTAGAGCAGACTGTGTTAAATCAGTACAGGATGTTGTAAGTCCAGTGAAATTAACAGGTAATAGGTTTCCTCCTCATGTAAGACAGAATGAGAGTAACCACTACCTCCTGTTTTGGTGCTTCTGTAGAAAAATTAGTGTGTGCCTGATGGTAACTGAAAGATAAAGAGGGAGCCTTGCTACTGTAGTACCTGGAAACCTCAGCCAAAGTGTGTGCCTCACTGAGTGAGGTCCTCAAACACATAGGTAAGACTTAAACTCAGCCCTTAAGCATTCACAGCTTAGACATTGCCTAGACAGGGATTGGAAGGCAAACTGGGATCAGAAAGGGAATGGTGCTGCCTAGTGTGATGGTGAAGTAGAAGATCATAGAATCATAGAAAGGTCTGGGTTGGAAGGGACCTCCAAAAGTCATCTAGTTCAACCCATTCTGCAGTAAACAGGGGCATGTGCAGCTAGATCAGGTTGCAGGATTATTTACGGAACACAGCAGGTTGGAGAGGACCTTTGAGATCGTGTCCAACCTCTCACACAACACCATCTAATCAACCAAACCATGAACTAAGAGCCTCTCTGCATTTGGATTATGTTTTCTTCCAACAGTACAGGTGGTCCTGTTATACTGATTTCTTCTTTATTAAATATGATGGACAACATTTTCAACCATATCTGTGATGGGTCAGGCCCAGCCAGCAGCTCAGCTCCATGCAGCCACTCACACCCCATGCAGCACCCTCTACCATGATCCAGTGGAATGGGAAAGGATAATCAGGATTAAAAACAAAACCAAGCCCCATGAGTTGAGGTAAAGAGAGTTTAATAGAACAGCACAAAGAGACAAGAAAGAGAGAAGAGGAATTACAAAACTAATAATCATCATCTTGTCCTGTCACAATCACAAGTTACACAGCACCCCCTTTGCCCTGGCCAGACCTTCCCTTACATAGTGGCCATGGCATCACCGTGGTATCCAGTACCCATTGACTGGTTCATCTGGCTGCCTTGGCTCTGTCCCATCCCACCTTCTTGTGAAGGAAACCAAAAACTTAACCCTATCCTAGCTGAATCCAAGACAATGTCCCTTTAGCTAGTCCCCCTGAGTCCCATTTACAAAGGTAATTTGAGATACCTGTGGCAGACAGCTATTTGCCCAAGTCACTTAGATGCCTCAGGCATTTTTACACAGATACTTAATTAACTCAACAAGGGGTACAACAGGAGCATTGCAGCTCTCCTCTGTTTAAGCTTAGCCCTGGCCCTCAGGCTTTGCTCTGCAGCACACCAGACTGAAGAGTCCCATAGACATTTGGCAGACCTCCCATGTGCAGAATTCAGGGAAAGCTGCCTTTGAAACTCATCCAAGCCACTGAGGTAATGGTGAGGTGACATCAACCAGGCCCCAAATCTATGTCCATGATATTGGTGGAACCTCAGAAACCATCTATTGCATGTGATAGTAAATGTAGTCATGCATGTGTAGAGACTTAAAAGAGCAGACGGTACTCTTTACAGAAACACACATGCCCAGCTACCTACAAAGATTACAGTTGGTTGGTGAATAATACCTAGTTTTCACATGAGAGCAGGTCTAAAATTTTCCCTAAGCTCAGGGGCACAAGTACTACCAGAGAACCCTATGCTTAGGTCCTAGTAACCACAGAGGAGAATATTGAAGCCTGGCTTGGGGCCACAAGGGTTGGCAATAACCTGGAGTGCAGAGCTCTGAAGAAAGTGATGCTCAGGCAGCTCAGGTACTTGTTGATCTCTTGGCTGACTGGTGCAGGGCCCAGGCTTCTTCCACCTGGGGAGAATACTCCTCTGACAATATTTCTTCTGAAATACTCCCTGAGACCCTTTTTCCTAAATGCCTGCTTATTTCTGGTTAATCACTTGCACAATAAAGACCTGTATTATGTCCCAGGTGCACTCTTCCCATCAGGTAATGCATTTTAGTGCAATATACTTATGACCTTGCACCACCCTACTCTTTTAAAGTCCAAGAAACATCAGGGCAGAGCACCAAAACAGAAAGACCTTAAGAGGGCAAGTAGAAGCTTGCAAGACACAAGCTGAACATCTGTAGAGTCTTTTTCCCCGCTTCTGTAAGAGAAACTTTCACATAAACTCTAATTCATCCATCCCCTTGGTGCCATTATCCAGGCAGCCTGGCACACTAAGTCACATTTCCACCACTGCAATAACTCTCTAAAAACTCGGGCATCTGAGGTTAAACCACAGCACCATCACTGTGCTCAGAATATAAGGAAAGAAATCAATCAGATCCTTGGGCATAAAGTCAGATATAGGATGAGATGCTTAAGTGAATGACAGCTGTCCTTCAAAGGATAACCAAGACAAAGCTCAGCAAGAGCATATATAGGACTCAGTGCAATCTCAAAGTCAGTTAGCACAGTGTCCTCAGTGCATAGATTTAAATTAACCAAAGGTGCTAGTGAACAACGGAGATCAACTAAAAAGAGAGTTGAGGCGGTGAATGATGGTAGTTCTGAGCACAAAAGGAAGAGCATTTCCCATAGCTAGAATGGGAGTCTTTTTTCAGCAGCTTTGCTCTAAATATGCAGAGGCAGTTAATGTTGAAAGCAGGTGCAGTGGGAATGTACAGACAGAAGTACCTGTAACCTTCACTTCCCATTGCTCGCTGCATCTCCGTCATCCACAGAGAGCTGCCCTCCACTGTGCTTTGGAGGACTCAAATAAACCATCTAATTCCTCACCTATGTGCCACAGTACCGCTTTTGTGCATGGTGTTATCTGTTTCCTTGAAAAAGGACAGAGATAACATCCTCCTCCAGCTCATTAGCATGTGTGTCCTCAAATAAATTAACTACAGCAGCTGCTTTCAGCTTTCTCAAACAAATTAAGATTTTGTTCTTAAATTAGGCTACAGAGAAAACATGTACAGAATGGGGACAAAGAGATTATGGGCTTCGTTCTCAGATTGCTTACTGCTGCTCTGCTCTAATGTCATTTCAGGGAATTTCTTTCCATTTCCAACAACATGACAGTGATCAGAATCTCGACGTGCCCTGGTTTCCCTCCAGAGAAGGTCAATGAGTTTCTGTCCTATCCTCTACTATGTAAGAAAGAAGATGCTGCTTCACTCCTGTGATGGTAAATTGCTCCTACAGACTCATTCAAGGTTTGATCCTCAGAGTCAGAGCTGGCATTAATTTAATCAGATACAGAGCACGACCCTCACCCTCAGTCTTGCAAACATGAGACCTCTATTTAACGAGAGACTGTGAGACGATTAAATATTTGAAGTTCACTTGTAAATAAGGTTGCCTAAAGCTTAGAAACTGTCATGCCTCCCTGTTAGTTCAACAGCATATAGAAATGCTCCAGGATTAAATGGAGTGGTTTGTGTTACTAGGAACAAGACATGCTAAATATTTCTGGTGATTGTTATTCAGTAGCTAAGCTAGAGAGCTGAGGTCACTGCTCACTGCACTGCTGGTCCTGCCCCTTTGTTACAAGGTCTTTCCAACTTTCATGTACATATGCTTTTGCCTCCTGTCATCCCTGGAACAGGTTGTCCAGTGAGGATGTGTAATCACCATCCTTGGAGATGTTTGAAATTCAGCTGGACTGAGCAGTCTGACCTAACAGGAACTGCTTCAAAACAGAGGTGGAGCTGGATGACCTGCAGAGGCCCCTTCTAACATAAATTATTCTGTGATTTGTTCAGGAGCATCTGGAGTAAGAGTTACCAGTCCTTTGATGTGTCATCCCCTAGCTAATTGGTCATTTACTGACCACAAAGTCCAGTAGTTCCCTTTCCCCAACTTAATGTCACAGGTCTAAGAGGAGAAAAGGTAAATAAAAGAGCTCTTTCAGGAAAGAATTACTGCATAGTATTTGAAGCAAGCAACAAATTTTAGTATTACTGGTTTGAAATGACAAAGAGTAAGTCTCTGGGAAGAAAGAAAATTATGAAGGACTGTGAAAATGGAGTCCATCTGCCAAAACCAATAGTTTTGCTAGACACATTACCTACTTCAGAAGACACTGTTTCCAGTTTTGCCAGCAGGCAAAACTTCACCTGGGCCAGAACGCTGGGTCAGCACTGTAGAAAGTGCCACGGGTCAATCAGTAAATGGCAATCTTCCTCCAGGTGAGTGCTGAGCTACAAATGAACTAATGCTAAAAGCCCTTGCGTCCTTGGTACTCACTTAGACTGATTCAGCTCAGCTAACTTCAGATATCTAAATTTAGTCACTTGCTTGTCCAGGCTCTATCTGTAGCAAATGGAGAGCAAATTATCTACAGATTTATCCCTCTTACTATAGTCATATATCTCAGATTGGCTTAAGTTTCCCATTGGGGGTGCTTATCTCTCACTCTTACATCCCTTCAGTCTTTACACTGGGTAAAAACCATGTCAGCTCACTTTGCCCATTGAGATTGCAATCCTGTGTACTGGTTTCTTTTGACCAGTTACTGTCTGGCATACAAAAGAGCACTTGTCCTTGGCTGGGGCATCAAGATAGTGTCACTAGACAAAGCAGGTAGATAGCACTGGCATGGCCAGGAGCAACAAACCCACATCACTGTCAGTCAACAACACATACCCACAAGAGAGGCACCAAAAGACCCACTGTGGGGAGGAGACACACATCCAGCATCCCACAGCCTTATGCAGTAAAAGTGGAGAGCTAGCCAAAGTTTTGCTGGTAAAAGAACTGCTCTAATTCTATTTTATGTTCAATTACTTTGCTAAAACAAAAAAAGAACACCAAGTAGAAGACATTTTGGCGTTCAACATGGAATGGTGCTTTATCATGAATTCCCTGCACAGCACCAGAAATGTATGATCTGCACTTTGGATAAATATTTAACACCTGAAATGGAGACTCCAACTTTGATCAGGGAGCACACTAGGGAATAAATTGTCATTGCTTTTTAAATTGCTGCAGTTAAGCTATAGCAGGTTATATACAGCAGTTATATAAAGCCATATACAAAGAACAGTTTCAATGCCACCACACCAGAAGCAGAGTATGAGTTATGCAACACTTAGACTGAGACACTCTGTCCAAGGGAACCATATTCCTCACTCTGAGATTTCATATTGGACATTTATACCCTGGGCAAGAAAATGGATTTTCATAGGAGTACATATTTATAGCTCTTATTCTAACACAGCATTAAAAATGGGCAAAGTATTTGAAAATCCAAATTAGAGTTGAATTGCCTTAACTGTTCAATGCCAGGTCTTCTTGTTGTCTGAACAAAACCAAATCCAACATATTATGGGGTTTTTCATGTTCTAATTAACCCACTGCTGTTCATTGAGAATATGACAAAGTAGCCATAGTGCCTGCTGTTTAAAGAGCACTAAAAGCTGGTAGGCAGGACAGTAGATATTATGGTCACAGACTCTGGGGCCTTTCACAACAGTAAACCCCCTGAAAGAGTTGCTTTTGAACTTTGTTACATATATGTGAAAATAAGCAACAGCAGAAAGAAAACAAAACAACTCTGATGATTCCAAGACTGTTTGATACAGCATTACAAGGGCAACGAGGCTGGTGAGAGGCTTTGAGCACAAGCCCTGTGAGGAGAGGCTGAGGGAGCTGGGATTGTTTACCCTGGAGAAGGGGATGCTCAGGGGAGACCTTATTGCTCTCTACAACTACCTGAAGGGAGGTTGGAGCCAGGTGGGGATTGGTCTCTTCTCTCAGGCATCCAGCACCAGAACAAGAGGATGCAGTCTCAAGCTGCACCAGGGGAAGTTTAGGCTAGAGGTGAGAAGAAAGTTCTTCACAGAAAGAGTTATTTGCCATTGGAATGTGCCCAGGGAGGTGGTGGAGTCACCATCATTGGAGGTGTTCAAGAGGAGACTTGATGGGGTGCTTGGTGCCATGGTTTAGTTGTTTATATGGGTTGGATTGGTTGATAGGTTGGACGCAATGATCTTGGAGGTCTCTTCCAGCCTGGTCTATTCTATTTATTGATTCTATGATTCTACAGAGACAAGTAACAATTTCCAAACACCCAGAAAGTCTCTGTCAGGAGCACCAGTTCTTTCATCTTTTAGACAAAGCAATAATGTCTTTCCCTGTCCACAACCTTGAGTCATCCCAGGGTGGTGTAAAATAAGCACAACAACAGAAAAAACCTATCTTGTCTGTGGTAGAACTATTTTCAGTTTCCACTGGACAGCCGGTGCATACAGCCGCTGTGTCCCCAGGACAGTGCTGAGACTCTCCACCATCTAGGGTGGGATAATGTTACAATGACACAAACTAAATCAGTGAGTTAAGGTTCTGCAGCAAGCAGTTGCTCACCAGCTGAAACACTTCCATTCACCCTGACTATGGAGATAGACCAAGATTCAGAAAGGTTTTGGTTCCTACCTCTCACCAAAAGCAACAATTTGTAGGTACCTGCACGGTCCCAGGTCTTCAGCAAGGCTCATGCTCTCCGGGGCAAGACCCTCAACCAGGTAAGATACCATACAGAGAAGCTCAGCCCCCAGTGATCCAGCCAGCACCCAGGGAGGATATTGGAGTAGTCATCAATCCTGGCCCTAACAGCCGGGGGGCCACCAGGCCCCCCGGCCTTTGTTGTCACCACCACCATCACCCAGTGTGCACCAGGGGCACTCACCAGAGATGAGAGGAGGATCCTCAGCCCAGATGGGCTCAGCTTAGGGCTTCTGCTTCTCTTGGAGGGGATTAAAAAGGAGAGTGGGTGGGGAGGACCAAGCGGCCACACCTGGGGTGGGAGGAGACTCCAACAGAGCCCAGGTCCTGCTTCACCAATTTGATTGCCTTCTATGATCAGGTGACCACCTGGTGGATGTGGGGAAGGCTGTGGATGTAGTCTACCTGGACTTCAGCAAGGCTTTTGACACCGTCCCCCACAGCAAACTCCTGGCCAAGCTGTCAGCCTGTGGCTTGGACAGCAGCACACTGCCTTGGGTTAGGAACTGGCTGGAGGCTGAGCCCAGAGAGTGGTGGTGAATGGTGCCACATCCAGCTGGCAGCCAGTCACTAGTGGTGTCCCCCAGGGATCAGTGCTGGGGCCCACCCTGTTCAAGAGAGGAGGGTGTAGACAGGTGGGGATTGGTCTCTTCTCCCAGGCAATCAGCACCAGAACAAGAGGACACAGAATCAAGATATGCCAGGGGAAGTTTAGGCTTGAGGTGAGGATAAAGTTCTTCACAAAAAGAGTAATTGGCCATTGGAATGTGCTGCCCAGGGAGGTGGTGAAGCCACCATCCCTGGAGGTGTTCAAAAAAGGATTGGATGTGACACTTGAAGCTATGGTTTAGTTAATCATGAGAGGCTGGGTGAGGGGCTGGACTTGTTCTCTGAGGTCTTTTCTAACCGTATTGATTCTATGATACTTTGGGGCATGGTTTAATGGCCATGGTGATGTTAGGTTGACAGTTGGATCTGATGATCTTAGAGGTCTTCTTCATCCAAAACAATTCTATGATTCAGTGATTCTATGCCATAGCCCTTTCACCATTAAACTGTAGCCCAGATGAGATAGAGATGGGCACTTCAATGGCCCATCAGTACAGACTGAGTTCTGTCAAGCATAGTTACTGTATCATATATTTTACCAGTTGCAAGATCAAGGCCTTAAGTCTGGTTCTTCTTTGAGTTTTCTAACAGCCATTTCCAGTCAATGATATCTCATTATGTAATAATGCATGAAGCCAGCCTAGAAAGTCTAAAGCTACTCCCTGGCCAACAACTTCTGCAGGCTTTCAGTTGCACCAGCAAACCTGCAAGCATCAAAAGATTTCCTCAGACACTGCTTGCTTGCCCCACCATGTGTTTTAAAAAGACTTCCTCAAATGCATTTTCTCTGCAGCAGTCTCCATGTGTGTAGCTCATCTGTAGCCATGGGCAGCCAATCCATGAAACTTTAGATTCAGTGATCAGACTTTCAGACTCCAGAGCTAGGTGGTGTTTGATGCCAAGGGCTCTGGAGTGACAGAAATCCCTCAAGCCACACACAGCAAGGGACGTGCAAACATGACTCAGTCATACCTGCCTCCCCAGTGACAGTTGCACAAGTGCAGTCACCTTGCTAGGCCTGGCTGGGGGACTGTGCTTACCTTCAGGTTCTCCTCCAGAAAAGCCTTCCTGCAAGTATAATCAGCCAAGCAGGGTGAAGGCCTTTGGGGAAACCACTAGTAATGTACTTCAGCTCATGAACTACTGGTCTAAAGGAGCCCCTGGTCTCAGAGTACTTTGGAAAAAGATCCTGGGAGCTGTCATTCCTGCGCTGAGGCTGAGATGCAGGCTGAAGATAAAGCCTGCAAATTACTCAAACCAAGAACAAGTTAACAGTGGAGGTCAATTGCTGCAAGACCGTGCTCATGATAAAATGGGAAGCCACTGGGAAAGGGATGGTAATGTTGGCTTTGTGACCAAAAGAGAGAATTGTCTCATAAATTCCATTCTTAGACTAACAGAAACAAAATCTTTTCTTGATGATATTTTGTGGTTGGGCAGAAACAGAAAACCTTTCTGTAAATATTGAGGAGATGCTCTTTCCTCCTGCAGCTGCCCCAAGCCTCAAGGGAGATGTGATTACATCTGAGAGCAAGAGGAGGCCAAGTATTGGCATAAAGTAAGAAGCATTGTCTTGATAGGATGCTGCAGTTACCTGCCAGAGCAGGAGACCAATGCCAGCAGTCAGTGGTGTCCTCTGCAGGACCGCACTGCTCTTTCAGACTCCTCTGACAGGGGTTCCTGAAGATAGGGCTCTGTTTTGACAAAACCATGAGTGCTACAGCAGAAGCAACACAGAAATTAAGATGAGTTCTGCTCATAGGAAGGTAATCAAGCTTGCAAGAAATGGTTAGCACTTTCTTTGGTGCCTGCTGTGTTTAAAGGTCGTTTGGATATGGTGCTTGGAGATATGGTTTAGGGGTGAACCTTGTAGAGAAGGGTTATTGGTTGGACTTGATGATCCTGAGGGTCTGTTCCAACCTGAATGTTTTTGTGAGTCTGCTCAGCTCCTTAGCCTGGATGAGTGATCTTACAATAGCAGTAAGAACTGCAGAAAGCCCTCCTGGGGATTTGGAGTTACCTGCTGCAGGGAAACAGATTGGAAACCCATGCTGTGTCACAGACACTCACAAACATTTAGCCACTGTTTGCACACTCTTGAAGACAAAGAACCGCAGGAGCAGGGCACAGTGCTACAGAAACAAATGAAAGACTTCCACCAAGCAGCAGTGCAGCTCACAGCACGAATGGGTCTCACAGCAGGAGAGGCAGCACAGGCAGTGGCCGGAATGCTGCAGGCAGGCACTGGCAGCTGGGCAGAGCTGCAAAGGCAGAGCTGCAGACGTTGACAAAACTCTGCAGAGAGGAGAGGAATGAGAACAGGAATCAATTACAGAAAAACAGACAGAGCTTGTACCTGCCACAAATGAAAGAAAATTGAAAAACAGTCACAGCCTTCAGTAGTAATAAAAAGAACTTTTTTGGTCGGTGGATGAGAGGCTGAGAGCAGACCCTGCCGAAGCACACAAGGAGAAGGCAGAGCTGTTTGACTTTGCTCTTTGCAGGACAGACGTGCCGTGGGTAAAGATCACCGGCAATTTTCAACGAAACCTTTTAACCTTGTCATCATGAACACTTCCCCTCTAGAGAAATCAAACAAAAAATCAAACACAGTAAACTGAAAACACAGAGATTTCTTTACCAGAGTCATCCAAAGCACTGGGGGAAATTTAGAAAGATAATGCTTCATGGCAAATCAGGAGGCAGATACATCAATGATCAGGCAACATGAAGTAAGTGGGGAGATGCATCTGATGAGATGCAGCTGGCTACAGCTGAGCTAACTTTCTCAGGCACCCTGTGTACTTAACCTGAGGGGTTTTATGGGGACAGGGTCCCCACGTCATTCCCTCTTTCTCTTGCCTTGTAAGTAGTGGGATGAATATACACAGGAGACAGGATATGTGGGTTGTAGGGGAAAATGGTCATATTTCAGAATGTGAAAAACATGATTGTATCAGAGAAACTGCACTGCAAGACAGCACAGCAGGTGGAAGAATGGAGGTTTTCTGATTCACCCATACTTATCTCTGTGACCTTAGCAATCTCTCCTCCAAAGAGTTTCTAAGACAAGGTGCACATGGCACGCACATGCCTGTGCTGGTTAGTGGGTGATTGACAGCAGATAATTAAAGTGCTGCAACCATTCTCCAGATAGCTCACTGCCTGATAGACAGAGAAGTGTGTGTGTGTGTGTGTGTGTGTGTGTGTGACAGAGCACAAAGGAATGATGCACATCTAGGTCTCCACTCTTTCTAGTCTCAGCTGCTTGGCAGTTTCCTCCAGTTGTCAATGTCTGTAGCCAAGTTTTAATCACTGTTAAATCACACCATATGACTACTGCTTTGGAGCACTTTGTCAGCATCAAAAATAAGTTCTATTCCCACAAGGAATCCAGCTGGCCTCTAATTAGCTTTCCGAACACATCAATTAAGGTGTTAATGTACTGTCCGCTGATGAAAGCCACCTTCCAGAAGATCAATACAGCTGTATGATAGGAAATAAACACCAATTTATTTTCCTGGCAGATGAATCAATATGGCAATTTTAATGGCACCAGTCATTACATAGATGTTGTCAGTCCTGAAGAAAACCCCAAACCAAAATAACCATTGTTTGGTTGTATACATTTCAAGCAATGGTTTTCAGCTGTTGCAAGCTCCTTTCTAGTACTTCCCATTGCAGAGAAATTACACTTGTGTAACAGCAGCAGTACCACTAACCTAGCTGATCACTGTCCTGAACTTCAAGCTAGGCATTAGAATCATAGAATCAATAAGGTTGGAAAAGACCTCAAAAGATCATCAAGTCCAACCTGCCACCCAATACCTCATGACTACTAAACCATGGCTTCAAGTGCCACGTCCAATCTCTTTTTTAACACCCCCAGGGATGGTGACTCCACCACCTCCCTGGGCAGTACATTCCAACGGGTAACAACTCTTTCTGCGAAGAACTTTCTCCTCACCTCGAGTCTAAACCTCCCCTGGTACAGTTTGAAACTGTGTCCTCTTGTTCTGTCACAGGTTGCTTGGGAGAAGAGATCAACCCCCACCTGGCCACAACTTCCCTTCAGGTAGTTGTAGAGACCAATAAAGTCTTCCCTGAGCCTCTTCTTCTCCAGGCTAAACAATCCCAGCCTCTCCTCATAGGGCTTGTGCTTGAGGCCTCTCACCATCTTCGTTGCCCTTCTCTGGACACATTCAAGTGTCTCAGTGTCCTTCTTAAATTGAGAAGCCCAGAAGTGGACACAGGACTCAAGGTTTGGCCTAACCAGTGCTAAGTACAGGGGCACAATGACTTCCCTGCTCCTGCTGGGCACACTGTGTCTGATGCAGGCCAGGATGCCATTGGCCTTCTTGGGTACCTGGGCACACTGCTGGCTCATGTTCAGCCTACTGTGTCAACCAGTACCCTGAGGTCCCTTTTTGCCTGGCTGCTCTCCAGCCACTCCGACTCCAGCCTATAGCACTGCATGGGGTTGTTGTGGCCAAAGTGCAGCACCCAGCACTTGGACATGGCAAAGACATCTTTATTTTCCTGAGAAGCTATCTCCTAGTGTTATCCCAGTGCCAAGGAAAGCTGCCTGCAATACCAGGTGGGAAAAAGAAATGGAAAAGCAAAAGTTTGCATTTGCCCCATCCCCTCTGCTCTATCATACCTCTGATAAGAGTGTCTATTGATGTTCAATTCTTCACAAGTTCCATGTATTTGATGGACATCTCAGCAGCATCTGAAATTCCTTAAAGCTAGGTTTGCTGCATTTATGCCTTATTTTGAAACTGTCTTGGGTCTGTCTATTAACCAGGAACACCTCACTTTGTCACACAGTGCTTAGGGACACCTGTGCCTTGGGAAGAGAAGAGCAGACCCTTGCTCTCAAAACACCACCACCCAGGACACACAACTAGGGATCAAACAAAAGGTTGTTGCCCCATGAAAACATATCACAGAAATGCTTCTAGATACTAAAGGAAAATCCTGGGGAAATCTCTCAGAAGCCCTAAAAATGGATCATAGCTGAGGTACAAAATGCTACAAGAGTGCCTCAGCTGTGTTAGGGCCTGTTACTGCCTGCTGTAAAGCACTTGTCAAACCAGAGGAAAAGCTGAGACAACGGCAGATTTCTTGTATCACTGGTGAGAACACATTTGCCTTACTGCTCACAATAAATGATCATTAGTATGAAGTGTTTGAATATGTGCTGAGAAGCAGCAGCAAGCTCACAGGCAGGGCAATCACACCGCAGATCAGCATTAACTGGTGAGCTTCAAAGTACTCAAAGACCAGTATCCACTACAGGGCAGCCCTTTCCACACCTCTTTCTGCTCTCAGGCACTGCCTATCTGGTTTTATTTCCAGTCCCTTCATCTCTTGCACTGAAAACACAGGGGTTTTACTCACATTTCATACTGAAGTACTGAGCAGACAAACCCATAGCTGGTCTAAAATGACACAGCTCCATTGAGGTAATGCTGGTAGCCACAGCTACCTTTCTGGACAGAGAAGGGACAAGACAGAAGCAGGTTAGCAGGTTTTGTCCACTCATAGATCTTTCCAGATGGAACTTCTTCCCAGACTACACCTCAGAGGCTGGAAATCTCTACCTGGGGAAACAGCCATTGCTTCCACCTGCCCTGTGTATTTCTCCTAGGTGAAGGATGGGCCTATAAAAAGCTTGCCTCGATCCACATCTTCTGTTTGGCAGAGCCTCTCCTATGTTTGATAAATAGCAATTAAGACCAGCACCAGAGCAGGAATTAGGATGAGGTTTTCATATCTGATCTCGAGTTTTGCAGATGTGAAATCAGTCCTTTGTCTCATTCCAGGATTTTTTCGTCCTTGACTTGCCAGCCCTCAATGACAAACCCATTTTTTGCTTCAGGAGAGAAAGCAAAATGAAGCTGGAGTGGGCTCAGGAGTTACATTAGATGCTAATGCACGCTGCTATTGCCTACAGTAGCTCCAGAACAAGGTCTTGCCTTGAATATTTTCAGACCATGATTAAATCTGCTTCATAGACAAAGGAACTCTCTGGTTTCGCTCCTGAATGTAGGGCATCTTCGAATAGCTTCTCATTTTTAACGTTACAGTGAATTATAACCCCTTCACAGCTCTGTGTAATTACTTCTGCAGCTGAATTGCCTGTGTATCAAGCCCAAATTCCTGAAATAATAAGATACAGAAACTGCTCCTAAACAAAAGCTAGAGGCTGGTAAAATGAGCCAGTCATGTCTGCAGTTTCATCTCTACGTGGACACTTGCGGTCAAAGCGTGCCAAAAAAGCAGCCAAGTACTCTTCCCTCCTTAAAACATCATTTCTCCCCCAAATGTGGAAAATGCCTTTGCAAGGGCACCAAGCAAGTGACAAGGAAGCAATCTGTGGTGTCCCTGCTAACTCACAGATTTGTATTTGTCCGTGGATGACAATTGCTGAATTCTCTCAAAGCTGCAGGAAACTTCAAAGTGCCTCAGCACACAGCCTGGCACGAGCACGCTTACCTCCCCTCGCAGCAATTCGCACGGCACATGGCTTTCTCTCCAATAGCTCCTGTACAGCTCATCAGCACCTGCCTGTTGTGGCTGCTCAGGTCAACACACTCAACAAAGAGCTGTTCTTCAGGCAGAATTTGGGTATGAAATGGATTGTTCTTTGTAAGTCACAGAGGAAAAATTTCACAGCAATCTAAAGCAGATAAAAATGCTTTTCCTCATACATCAGTCACCACATTATCTGGGACAGCACAGGCACCCTCCCAGAGGGCAGTAAAGGGCTGCAGCCCAATCTCACCCAGCACCTCACTCATGCACACTTTTTCTCACTGAAATGTCTATGGGTCCCCTTCAGACTGGGTTCCACTATGCTGAAAGCAGCCTGGCAAACCCCATCCCTACACAGGTGGTGCTCTTGAAAGTCAAAAGGGCACAGAATTTGTTGTACAAGCAAACTGTCCCAAAGTGTACCGCCTGGACACATTATCATCAACCTTGAGTCCACATCCAGTTATTGGAGATATCTCTGTCTGTCTCTCTCTCTCTAATCTATCTATTTACACACCTACCTACCTATCTCCCTACAATCTCTCGTGAGACTGGTTTCCACAGTGCAACAGTGTTGTGCACCTCCCAGCAATGAATTCAGAGTAGCCTAAACACACCCTTGAAGACCTTCACCAGAGGTTTCTCATGGCTCCTCAGCTCTGAGGCTACTGCCCATAGATGTGTGAGCTGTACTGTAAGGGGACAAATGAGCACCATGGTTATAACAGCCTGAAAGGCTCATGATCCTGCCATGATTAACTGCTGGTGCTTTTGCAGTCATGTTCTCCAACATGGTCAGCTGCCTGAAGGAATGAAGGGAGCAATGAGACAACTCCAACAACTAGGGGGACTTAAAGGCATCATTATGCTTCATCACTGCTGTTGCTGCAAAACCCTGGCAGCCTCCTCCTTTCAAGATGGGAAAGGGCTCAGGGAAAAAGGGAAATGAGAATCTATTGGCAAACCAGGAAATTCAAGACAAATCAGGATTTGGAAGCATCAAAGCCAATGTGCATTACTGCACTAGACTGGAGCATACCTCATCCATCATCTCAGCTTACCATGACAGCAGCACGGGCTCAGAACTCTTCCCTCACCAGGCCACCAATAAAATGTGTGTCTCATCTCTCCCTCACTCCCAGACCAGGGAATCCAGCCCTTCCCATTCCCTTTTCTAGCCCCATACACAACCTCTGCTGGGTCACAGCCAGATCCTTTTTCTTGCCTGGGTTCACTCTCCTGATCATATCTTTGTAAGAAACCTGAAAGAAGAAGGCCTTGTTACCAACCTACCCTTCTTTATGCCTCTGTGCAGGGATCACCAGTGTGGAATCTTTAAGAAACCTGCACCAATACTTAAGTTGGCATCAGCAGCTGAACTCCTGCTCTCCTCTCCATCCAGTCCTTCCTCATTGCTGATACAACTGAACCACTGCCCAGAAAAAAATCAGCTCCCCAAAACTGCCTCTGAGTACTCAGTGACTTTTTTCTTTGCACAGCACTTTGACTAAATATAGGTACTTGGTCATAGCCCCAACCAGTAAGTGCTGCTTTGTGTGAGCCCAAGTGACAGTCCATAAGCTGGAGGATCATTTGACTGGAGTAGGGGTCAGAAGCGAGGGGTTTTTTAGAAACATCAGCCCTGATGCCATCTCTGCTCTATACAAATCAGCAGAACTGTTATTGCTGACCTTGAGGCATGGAAAGTGCCAAGCATTTCAAAGAGCCAACCCAGTGACTTTCAGATGCTTCACTATCATAAATATGTGGAGAGGTGCCTTGTTCATCCTGCTGTTTTCAAACCAGGGGAGTAGGCTGACAGCAGCAGTTGTTCAGAATTGCACAAGAAGGGACTAGCAGCAGACTGCCCCAAGGCACACAGCAAACTTGTTGTCTTCTTTTAGAACAAAAGCCAGAGGTACTTGTAGGATTTATACCTAAAAGATCATTGCACCAAGACCTGGGTTTTCTTCCCAGCTCTATCGCTGGCTCAGTAGTCACCTGGGGTCAACAACCCTGCTCATAAAAGGAGAGTAACATGCTGCAAAACAGGAGGCTGGGGTCAGAGTGGCGGGAGAGCGGCCTGGCAGAGAGGAAGCTGGGGGTACTGGTTGATAGTAGGCTGAACATGAGCCTGCAGTGTGCCCATGAGGCCAAGAAGGCCAATGGCCTGTATCAGGAATAGTATGGCCAGCAGGGAAGTCATTCTGCCCCTGTACTCAGCACTGATTAGGCCACACCTTGAGTCCTGTGTCCAGTTCTGGGCCCCTCAGTTCAGGAAAGATGCTGACTTGCTGGAATGTGTCCAGAGAAGGGCAACAAAGCTGGGGAGGGGTTTGGAGTACAAGCCCTGTGAGGAGAGGCTGAGGGAGCTGGGGTTGCGTAGCCTGGAGAAGAGGAGGCTCAGAGGAGACCTTATTGCTGCCTACAACTACCTGAAGGGAGGTTGTAGACAGGTGGGCGTTGGTCTCTTCTCCCAGGCAACCAGCACCAGAACAAGAGGACACAGTCTCAAGCTGCACCAGGGGAGGTTTAGGCTGGATGCTAGGAAGAAATTCTTCACAGAGAGAGTGATTGGCCATTGGAATGGGCTGCCCAGGGAGGTGGTGGAGTCACCATCACTGGAGGTGTTTAGGAAGAGGCTGGGTGGGGTGCTTGGTGCCATAGTTTAGTTGATTAGACAGTGTTGGATGATAGGTTGGACTTGATGATCTCAAAGGTCTTTTCCAACCTGGTTAATTCTATTCTATTCTTAAAACCCTCAGCAGAGACTGTGCACTTTCATTAGCCACAGCTGAATCCCAGGCTGGCCATGGCAGCTGAAACACCCATATTTAATTGAAATGAGCCATGATAGACAGATTTTCATTAGTGCTTATACATAATACTAAAGTTGCTCTTCATAAGTTAATCATCCATTCCTCTCATCATGAACATGGTTTTCTTAATGATGTGGCAACTCAGTGCACCACTTTCCTGAAAGTGAACAATTTCTCCTCTTTCTCCAAGATGATTGTTGTTCATTTCTGTTCACTGTGATCTTTGTATACTCTGGGTGCCCAGGGAGGCTGTGGATGCCTCAGCCCTGGGGGTGCTCAAGGCCAGGTTGGATGAGGCCTTGAGCAGACGAGCGTAGTTGAGACACATCCCTGCTCATGGCAGGGAGGATAGAGTAGGTAAGTTCCTTCCAACCTAAGCCATTCTATGATTCATTTTCTCAGTACTTGTCCAGAAGGCTTAGTGTCTGGGTAAGGCATCACTTGTCCAAAAAGCACCTATTGCACTGGCAGTGCACTCTGAAGTTGCAAAATAAAATCAGGAAGTCCTCTCAAAAGTGCTCACAGTGCACCAGAGACCACCCAAGCACAGTGGTCCTGCTTGAGGGGACACTGAGGGTTATGGAGTACATCTCCTTCACACATCAGCCCTTGCTTCACTGAACCTTATGCACTTTTCAGATGACATTTAATGGGCAGCAGTGAAAGTTGGCAGTACAGAGGTGACACATTCCTCACTTCAAGCACAGATGAACCATGATAAATCTGTGAAGCTTTATGTAGTTGTAAAATAAATGCATATATAAACAAGGACACTCTCCACAGATAGCTAATTAACACTTTGCAGATCATCCACAAGAGCTGCCTGGACTCTGACTTTGAAGTATGCAAGGACTAACGTGGGGGAAGCTTTGCCGCTGATTGAAGGAGAGTACACAACCCTGACCTGGGAGTCTGCAGCCCCACATTTCATAGAATCATAGAATCATAGAATCAAGAAGGTTGGAAAAGACCTCAAAGATCATCAAATCCAACCTGTCACCCAAGACCTCATGACTACTAAACCATGGCACCAAGAGTCATGTCCAATCCCTTTTTGAACACCTCCAGGGACGGTGACTCCACCACCTCCCTGGGCAGCACATTCCAATGGCTAACAGCTCTCTCTGTGAAGAACTTTCTCCTCACCTTGAGCCTAAACTTCCCCTGGTGCAGCTTGAGACTGTGTCCTTTTGCTCTGGTGCTGGTTGCCTGAGAGAAGAGACCAACCCCCACTTGGCTACAACCTCCCTTCAGGTAGTTGTAGAGAGCAATAAGGTCTCCCCTCAGCCTCCTCTTCTCTAGGCTAAACAATCCCAGCTCTCTCAGCCTCAGTTTGCAGCATCATCCTCACTGGGACCTCTCGGCTGAGATGAAAGATGATGGAGAGAGTGGATAATCTGCCCATTGGACATGACTGCCCAGCTAGTCTGCCCAGCTTTTGTTGCAGGATATGAGACATCATGCAGGAAAGAAGCAGGCATTACAGAGACTGCTACAACACATAGGCACAGCTGCCACAGTCGGGGTGGACAGCCCAACACAAAGACCCTGCCAGCCCTCAGACCATTGCTGGCCCCTCACTAGGGAGGACCACAGGTATTTTGCAAGGCTGCTTCAGAGCAGATATTAGCTGTGAAATGGGTAATGCACGATAACACAAAGCAGAGTAGGAAAACAAGAAGGTAGGGGGCAGAGAGCAAGCAGGGGCCATGTAGGGGGTTATTTTCGATGGTTTACCACAGAGGATCAAACACTGAGCTTTGTCTTTCCCTAATAAAACATTCAGCACATGATTTCATGGTGTTAATTGTTCCTGCAGAAGCCACAGCTGCTGCAGCCACATGCATTAACCGAACACAGAGTGGGTGCTAACACCACTGCAGAGCTAAAGAGGCAAGCTCCTATTTTCACTTAGCTGAGAAAAACTGTCCCTCTTAATGCTTTATGGCATGGCTGATGGAAAGAAAATTTCAGTGTCTGTGCAGGCAGTCGGGAGTAGATGGGGAAAATGATGAATATTTACAGTACAGAGGAGAATATTTAGGTGAGATATTGAATATTACCCACTAGAAATGTGAATTGATGCTAAATTTCTGAGAGCTTGTATTATCACAGAGAGAGTCATATTTTGAACATTCAAAATAATTCTGAGTAGCTAATGCAATATAAGAGCTTATATTAAGCACATAGTATTGCAAAATGGGAGGTGGGCTACCACACTTGTCAAATAAACATAGGGAATTCAAGCACGTTTCAGAAGTGACCAAAATGAATTCACCGGCACTTGTTGCTCTGGCAGTCCTGGGGGACAGCTGCATGTGCTGTCCTCTGTGTACCCACAAGACAGGAACAGAGTAGGTAACTACTGATGGCCAGGAGAGGTCATGTCCCCATGGGGAAACCTACTCAAGCCATCTGTGAGGGGCCCAGCCAGACTTCAGCAGGCAAGAGAAGACGCTGGCCGCCTCCCACCCCAATGTCTCATACCTTCTGGCTTCACTCTCCTTGACTTGTCCTGTCAAGGCTGTCCCAGTGCTTCTTTGTTGATTTTTTTCCCTGTGTTGTTTGCATCTATGCAGACCTCATACTCCTGCAGATACCACTGTTAGGGGCTTGGGCTTCTTCCCAGTGCCCTCCCTTAGCAGAGCAATGCTACTATCCACGTCCCACCAGGGTCGGGTTGCAGCAGCTGCTGAAACTCAGGCAGAGGGCGTTTGCAGCAGGCTGAAGACGGCTAAGTCATGCACTCCCCACCTTTGCTTCCACCACATGAAACAGAGGACAGAAATGAGAACTCCAGCAAGATAAGTTCATCAGGCATTAAAGAAACAAAAATCCAAAACCCAAAGAAAAGCTTAATGCAGAATTTTCCCCTCCCCTGATTTTTATTTAGCAAATTTCTGGAGGAGAGATGCTCTTTTACCCAGGCAGTTCTGCATCACTAACAGCTTGGTATTGTTTCTGTTGAAATTAGGTGCTGAAGAAGCAAATCTGTTTGCAAAAAAAAATGTATCTGCATCTACAAGAAGAGGCAGAAAGAATAAATGAGCTTAATTAGCCACTAGACAAGGAGCTCGATGAGGGCATTCTTACATGTATTTAAGAAATGCAAACTCTTCATCCTACACAGTGCACTTGATTCCTCACCCTGGAGACCACATCTTTACAAAGAGGACCCTTTGAACAGCTGTGTGGGTCAAGCACCATCTATCCCAGCAGCCATGGAGCAGATGCTGGACAAGAGCATAGCCTGGGGAAAGGCAGCAGTGAAACCTTTCCCCCGTGCACTGGGTTTCCCCTGTGTGCTCATCCCATGCAATCCTTTCTATTGGCTTTCTGCTAGATGTAAGATTAGGAAAAGAAATATATGGGGTTTAAAGAGAAAACCCAAAGGAGTTGTCAGTGAGGATGTAGGCTTGAAAGAAAGCTCCTGGCCCAGTCCCTGACAGCTGATACCACCTCATGTCAGCTCATCACTGCCTACAGTATATACATGCACTTGACATCAGCCAGAGCCCTGCGCTTCTGCTAGGGAGTGTTTCACCCCTGTGACAGGGGAGGGGCTGGGCAAGAGGGTGCCAAAGACAAGCTTGACAGCTCACTATAAGACTATCAGGATGGAGAGATTTACAGAGCAGAACACTAAAAATAGTCAGATAAAGGCAAATATAATTCTTTATCTCTTGGCTGAAGAGTAGTCGTGCACTGCTCCCTGCATTTCAGACAGTGCTAGAGTGAAAAAGGATGTTTGCTGCTCACCATAACCTTGATGGTTATTTACCATGCCCCAAGTCTCCACCACACAACAATCCCCACAGGTTGGGACCACCAAGAGCAGGTTTAACAGCATCTGTGTAGGAACTGTACCATTTACCATGACCTGGGAATTGTGAGCAGGACATCTAGGAGGATCCATATGCAAGCTGACTTGCAGCCATTTGAGTCTGTGGGATGATACCAAATAATTTACGGGCTTCCCAGCATTGCTCTGCACCCTCTAATGACCATTTCAGCCAAAACCAATCAGGTTAGGGTTTCAGAGACCTCTGTATTTGTTAAAAGGACAAAAAACCAAACCACAAACAACTATATTATTGCAAAGTTGGCACAGGGTAACACTCACAAAGGGAATCAAATTTCCCACCTGGATGATCATCTCCATTCTGGTAGCAACAGCACTCTCTTTTGCCACAGACCTTGTGGCAGCATCTTCAGCTGGATTAGGAGTGACTCCTCAAAGCACTGTTTTGCTTAGTTCATGGCATCCAGTTGGTCCTGTGACCATCCTTCCACATGCGTAATTCTGTTATTGATGTACCTTAACTACACACAAAACACTAAACATCTCAGCTATGTACAAAAGACTGTCCTGATCAATCTTTTTTTTTCCCCAGGAACAGTTTCTGTTGACTATTTACAAATGTCTTAACCACACACAACAGCCTAGGCAGATCTCTGAGGCACTTGACCCATGATCTCAATGCAGACACACAAACTGGACTCGATACACAGCAGGAGATGTCACAGGGAAAATGTCTAGCACTGTCCACAATTCCCACCTGGAAGCAAACACTGAATTGGGAAGGTTCAATCAGTCTCCTCATTTCAAGTTGGCTCATGGGCTCTAGCCACTCCATCACCTCATCAATGCCAGAGCAACAGCCTGGAGGTACCTGGACCACCCAAGGAAAGAACCATTTAATAGACTAGGTGTGCATACTGGCACAGCCCTGACACCCAATGCTTGTCTTATTGCTTAAGCCCCACATGTCTTGGTACCTTAGTCAGAAATGGTTCCATGATGGGTTTAAGAAGGTTTTCATCACCTCTCATGTTACTAATGAAAGAAGATAGCTATGAGAGAGTGGGCTTTAGCCACTGTACCAGTCTGCTCAGGGCTAGAAAGTGGGGAAGAGCATGCACTGGTTCAAGCCCAGGGCAAATCACACTTGCCCACCCATGAGCAGCTCCTGTTGACAAGTTCAGGCATGAAATTAAAGCAGATGGGCTGAAGAATGCACTGCCCATTGTGAGTGAAGATGGGGTTCATGACCATCTGACAAACATGAAAGTGTGCAAGTCCATGGGATCCAGTGGGATACACCCATGGGTGCTGAGGGAATTGGCAGATGAGGCTGCTAAACTGCTTTCTATTACATTTCAAGGTTGTGGCAGTCCAGGGAGGTCCCCACTGACTGGAAAAGAGGAAACATAATCCTCATTTTCAAAAAGGGAAAGAAGGATGACCCAGGGACCTATAGGCCAGTCAGTCTCACCTCTGTGCCCAGTAAGATCATGGAGCAGATCCTCCTGGAGGCACTGCTGAGACAGAAGAATAATGAAGAGGTGATTTGGTATAACCAACACAGCTTCAACAAGGGCAAATCCTGCCTGACAAACCAGATGGCTTTCTATGACAGGGTCACAACATCAATAGACAATGGATGAGCAACTGACATAATTTACCTGGACCTGAGCGAAACCTTCGATACTGTTCTGCACCACACCCTAGTCTCCAAGCTAGGCAAGTATGGGTTCTATGGATGGACCATTCAGTGGCTTGATGGCTGCACCCAAAGGCTGGCTATCAATGGGCCCATGTCCAAGTTGAGGCCAGTGACAAGTGGAGTCCCTCAGGGATCAGTACCGGGACCAGTCTTGCTTAACATCTTTGTTAGCAACATGGACAGTGGCATTGAGTGCACCCTCAGCAAGTTTGCTGACAACACCAAACTGTGTGGTGCAGCAGACATGCCAGAAGGAAGGGATGGCATCCAGAGGGACCTTGACAGGCTGGAGAGGTGGGCACAAGCCGACCTCATGAGGTTCAACAGGACCAAATGCAAGGTCCTACATCTGGGTCAGGGCAATCCCAGGCACTGATATAGGCTGAACAGGGATTGGCTTGAGAGCAGCCCTGAAGAAAAGGACTTCGGGGTGTTGGGGGATGAGAAGCTCATCATGAGCCACCAGTGTACACTTGCAGCCCAGAAAGCCAATCACATCCTGGGCTGAATCAAAGAGAAGTATAGCCAGCAGGTCGAGGGAGGTGATTGTTCCCCTCTACTCCACGCTGGTGAGACCCATTCTTGAGTACTGCATCCAGTTCTGGAGCACCAGAAAGGATCTGGAGGTGCTGGAGCATTTCCAGAGGAGGGCCACGAGGATGATTAGAGGGCTGGAGCACCTCTCTTATGGAGACAGTCTGGAGAAGAGAAGGCTCCAAGAACACCTTAATTCCAGTATCTTAAAGGGGCCTACAAGAAAGCTGGGGAGGGACTTTTTAGGATGTTGGATAGTAATAGAACTAGGGGGAATGGAGCAGAACTAGAAGTGGGTAGATCAGATTGGATGTTAGGAAAAAGTTCTTCCTCATGAGGGTGGTGAGACACTGGAACAGGTTGATCAATGAGGTGATAGAAGCCTCATCCCCTGAATTTTTTAAGGCCACACAGGATGGGGCTCTGGGCAACCTGACCTAGTGTGAGGTGTCCCTGCCCATGGCAGTGGGGTTGGAACTGGATGGTCTTTGTGGTGCCTTCCAGCCCTGACCGTTCTGTGCTTCTGTGACTCATATCAGCATGCTTTGGGGTACAGTTGAGAGTGTACTGGAATAGACTCACCTCACTGCTAGGGGAAATGATTCACATTAGTATCTGCTTTAAGAAGGGAACACAAAGTTCTCTGCATACCAAACCTAAATCCCAGCAGTTTCCACAAAGGCCTCCTAACATCTCCAAATAAATAAAAACTGTACACAGGGTAGTGGCATAAAAAAACCCTTGTAACCTGCTGAGATGCAATTTGCAAGACATTTGTGGTGACTAGCTTGCTTAAATTAGTTCCTAAGCCAGATTCATTATCTTTTACTGAGCTCATGGAATAAAAACAAATTGCATTTCAGTATAACCAAATGCAGTTGGTGGGAAGGATTGTGTCAGTATGGATCATATTAAACACACACTGAAAGAATCATTTAGCTTCCTTATGAAGTACAACACAATGCACATATGATCGACTTGCAAGAAAAATGAGTCAAATACTGTTTCACCTTAAATGTGATAAGCTCAAGCACATCAATACCAGTAACAGCAAGCTCAATTCATAGCCTAGGATAGGATAGGATAGGATAGGATAGGATAGACCAGACCAGGTTGGAAGAGACCTTCATCGTGCCCAACCTATCACCCAGCACCATCTCATCAACTAAACCATGTCACCTGCACCCCATCCAGTCTCCTCCTAAACACCTTCAGTGATGGTGACTCCACTACCTCCCTGGGCAGCACATTCCAATGGGCAATCACTCTCTCTATGAAGAATTTCTTCCTAACATCCAGCCTAAACCTCCCCTGGGGCAGCTTGAGACTGTGTCCTCTTCTTCTGCCACAGGTTGCCTGGGAGAAGAGACCAACCCCCACCTGGCTACAACTTCCCTTTAGGTAGTTGTAGACAGCAATAAGGTCTCCCCTGAGCCTCCTCTTCTCTAGGCTAAACAACCCCAGCTCCTCATAGGGCTTGTACTCCAAACCCCTCACCAGCTTTGCTGCCCTTCTCTGGACACGCTCCAGCAAGTCGACATCTTTCCTAAACTGAGGGGCCCAGAACTGGACACAGTACTCGAGGTGCAGCCTAACCAGTGCTGAGTACAGGGGCACAATCACTTCCCTGCTCCTGCTGGCCACACCGTTCCTGATGCAGGCCAGGATGCCATTGGCCTTCTTGGCCACCTGGGCACACTGCTAGCTCATGCCAGGCTTTTTCATAACAACTTAGGTTCAACTTCAGAAGGAGAAGCTGTGCCTGACAGAGAGGAGTTCTGTAGCCCCAGAGAGGTCATAGCCAGGAACATTATCTTCCTCCAGGATCCCATATGTGGTTAGGAGAACAATGTTCGCGAGTTTCCTCTTAATTCAGCTGAAATCTCAGCACGGCTACTCCTCGACTCAAAAGGATTTCACAAGCTGCTTGACGAAACTCATTTAGTTTAATTAAACTTATCTATATTTTATAGACAAAACACATCTCTGATGTTCTGTGGAATTTATAGACAGCATCTACCCCAGAGATTCCACTCCTGGGTAAATCCACGAGCTGATAGCCCAGTGCAATTTAAGTAATCATTTTTACATGACTGAATCTGATTAATGGTTTTCTTTGTGAGAAATGGCTCCTTGCCAGGCATGGACAAAGCCAGGCAATGCACAAAGCCTTCTCGGAACAGATCAGCATCTACTGATTTAACTGTGGTAATAGCTCTTAACAGGCCTGAAAAGCATTTTCCTTCTGCATTAGGTTTTCTAATTTGTGGATGTTCTTGGCTGACCCATTTATCTTTGCATTTTGGGGAGTTCTCATTATAGAAGTGTTCACATGGTATAGATGGAAGCCTTGATGGCAATTTTTAAGACGTTTATTTAAGGTCCCTTACAATTCAAACCATTTTATGATTCTAAGATTCATAAAGATGACAGCAATGCAGTTTTCTGGCATCTAGTTCTACCATTTAAAGATAAAACTTGCAGATTCCTCTGAGAATGAAACATTAATCTGGAAGGATGAGTTGGTCTCTTCTCCAGGGTGGCCAGCACCAGAACAAGAGCAGGGAAGTCATTGTTCCGCTGTACTCAGCACTGCTTAGGCCACACCTTGAGTCCTGTGTCCAGTTCTGGGACCCTCAGTTTAGGAAAGATATTGACTTGCTGGAACGAGTCCAGAGAAGGGCAACAAAGCTGGGGAGGGGTTTGGAGCACAAGTCCTATGAGGAGAGGCTGAGAGAGCTGGGCTTGCTTAGCCTGGAGGAGGCTCAGGGGAGACCTTATTGCTCTCTATAACTACCTGAAGGGAGGTTGTAGACAGGCAGGGGCTTGTCTCTTCTCCCAGGCAACCCGCACCAGAACAAGAGGACACAGTCTCAAGCTGCACCAGGGGAGGTTTAGGCTGGATGTTAGGAAGAAGTTCTTCATAGAGAGAGTGATTTGCCATTGGAATGGGCTGCCCAGGGAGGTGGTGGAGTCACCATCACTGGAAGTGTTTAGGAAGAGGCTGGATGGGGCGCTTGGTGCCATGGTTACTTGGTTAGATGGTGTTGGATGATAGGTTGGACTCAATGATCTCAAAGGTCTTTTCCAACCTGGTCTATTCCTATTCCTATTCCTATTCCTATTCCTATTCCTATTCCTATTCCTATTCCTATTCCTATTCCTATTCGTTTCTAATTCTATTCTATTCTATTCTATTCTATTCTATTCTATTCTATTCTATTCTATTCTAGTCTATCCTACCCTATCCTATCCTATCCTATCCTATCCTATCCTATCCTATCCTATCCTATCCTATCCTATCCTATCCTATTCTAAATTCAGAGGAGCTGCAAACACCAGAGAAAAGAGCAATCAAATAATGTAACAAAATGTGGCCCAAAATTGAAGACAATAGTCTTTTCTACTATTGATTGAAAACTGTATTTCTCTTGGAGTGAAGATGTGTTCTGGATCTTCTAGCGTGAAGCACACTGGGTGCAAGGTATGGCTTTGCTCTGCTCAAGGCTCCTATCGAATTAGCAGCAAAACCAGCTGCTGTGCAAGAGTTAGTGCCCCTCAGTTGCCTGCTGCCAGCCCTCTGCCCAATTATCAAAATGGACAGCGTAAGGATTCATCTGTTTCAGGACAGAACCAATCCGCTTAATTCAAACCTCAGGTTACTAGTCAGGGGAAGGTTACAGCCTTGGGCAGTGATCTCCACCACAGAAGCACTAACATCCTGAACAACAGTGGCCATTTGTGCAACAGCAGCCTACCACAGCTGAGCATCCCCACTGCAAGGCATACTCAGTCTCTCACAAGAAACAAGCATCAATCAGGTCAGACCAGAAAGCTGCATGATAAAAAAGCACTCCTCTCTGCAGCCCTTACTAAGAGACATTTTCTGCTTGTTTGGTATCAGTTTTATCTTATGGACCCCGGATTACAGGAACTCATAGGGTCATTTCAGTATTTTCAGACCTTGTACTACTTTCTTATTGCCTGAATTGAGTGTTCCCTACCACAGATCTCTGATTTTAAATGCTTAGCTTCAGGCACTTTTCCCTCTTTATGAATCTGGCCAGAGAGCAGGACACAATGGTCATAGCTCTAGCGAGGCTCAGTCAGCTGCAAGAGGAATAAAATGTTTTGCATTTCTTCTCATATGAAAGAAAAATACCCATTTAAAATGTTAATATTCATTTGCAACCACTTAGAGGCTGAATTTCTTACAATGCATACAATTTACTGTGCTGCATCAATGAAGTCTTTACAGAATGAACACCTACAGAATTTCTGTGGTGCTGAGGCAGAACAGTGTCTTTGCAATGACACGTTTTATATCTCTCATAAAAATACTGCTAGCTGGACACCTTCAGTAGCTAGCACATTTCATGTCAGTCAGCTTGAGTAATCTAAAACCCCCAAACTCTGCAATGCTCTCATGACCTTGAGGGCCTCGTAGGCCTTGAGCACAAGCCCTATGAGGAGAGGCTGAGGGAGCTGGGATTGTTTAGCCTGGAGAAGAGGAGGCTCAGGGGAGACCTCATTGCTCTCTACAACTACCTGAAGGGTGGTTGTAGCCAGGAGGGGGTTGGTCTCTTCTCCCAGGCAACCAGCACTAGAACAAAAGGACACAGTCTCAAGCTGTGCCAGGGGAGGTTTAGGCTCAAGGTGAAGGGAAAGTTCTTCACTGAGAGAGTCATTCACCATTGGAATGTGCTGCCCAGGGAGGTGGTGGAGTCACCGTCCCTGGATGTGTTCAAGAGGGGATTGGACGTGGCACTTGGTGCCATGGTCTAGTCATGAGGTCTGTGGTGACAGGTTGGACTTGATGATCTTTGAGGTCTCTTCTAACCTTGGTGATACTGTGATACTGTGACTTTTACCTGACTTCCAGTTTCCATCCAAAGAGGCTTCAAACAAATTGTAATAAATTACCCAGCAATAAAAATGTTTCTATTCATTTGTATGCAACAAAGAGACAATTTGACTCTGAATAAATGCCTGCTAAGTTAGACCATTATATAAATGCCTAATGTATACCTTCAGAATTAGCTAAATGTACTAGGTCTTAATGCTATGCCCAGCCATAAATCAACACACTGGAACCATGCTAGCAGCAGAAGGAGATCAATCACTATTAATATAAAGCACAAATACAAACGAATATGAAAATTCGATATTTGACACAAGAGTTCTTGTTTGGCACTTTAAGGATGTCTCCTGTCCAATGGACTTGGAAAATATTTGCCACCATACTCAGATCTTGCTGCTTCTCCTAAAGGAGTGCCCATAGGGGACTTTCCTTCCCCTCACTGTGCAAGGATGCAGCCTGCAGGGGTGAAAACCCTGAAACTCATCCCCTAGGGTGCCCGCAGTACCAGGTATCATGACACTTGAAGGGTAGGGTCCTGCACAGAAGACAGCTCAGTCACCAAGTTGGGAGGCTGCTCTTACTAAATCAAAACCTATTTAGGAGTTGTAAATTCAACTACATTAGAATAAACCTTTATTAGAATAAACCAAACCAGGTTGGAAGAGACCTTCAAGATCATCACGTCCAACCCATCAACCAATCCAACCCACCCAAACAGCTAACCCATGGCACCAAGCACCCCATCAAGTCTCCTCCTGAACACCTTCAATGACGGCGACTCCACCACCTCCCCGGGCAGCCCATTCCATAGCGCAATCACTCTTTCTGCTTGGCCAGCAGTTTGCTATGGGGGACGGTGTCAAAGGCCTTGCTGAGGTCCAGGTAGACTACATCCACAGGCCTCCCCACATCCACCAGGCGGGTCACCTGATGGTAGAAGGAGATTAGGTTGGTCAGGCAGGACCTGCCCTTCCTAAATCCATGCTGGCTAGGCCTGATCCCTTGGCCATCCTGTAAGTGCTGTGTTATTGCACTCAGGATGACCTGTTCCATGAAGTCATCAGTTAAGTTTTTGATTACAGACAAGCCAGATGACTTCCACACCTCCATTTCTCCTACAGAAAACGGATTTATAATGCATGGGAAGCACAAACTTGCAAGTCTTGAGATTTACTTTGATCTACAGCAGCACAGGGACAAGGAGAAAGAGGGGCAGTGGGTGACATCTCCAGATGGTTCCCACTCCACATGCCCCTTAGCCCTAGACACATGTGCCAGTTCTTTTGGTTGAGAGGTCTGCAAGTGTTAAATGCAAACAAGCTCCCTGTAAAACACTCTTCAGTCAGGTCAGTACTTGCATGTCTGGGATGAGTATTTGTTTGGGGTACATCATACTTTTTCCCTTCTCCAGAAGCACAGCTAAAATCAGGGCTGGTAAGAAGCCTCTTAAATCAGACCTATAGCTGACAGGAATGATAATCCAGAACCACAGCCATTGCCCCAAAATGCTGAATGTTGCCTCTTTTTGCCTCGTTCCTTCTAGCACACACAGCAGTTCCAAGCTGACAAATGCGCTCATCACACGGCACACCTGCCTTAAGCCCCTTCCCTCCACTTTTTCACAAGGCTCCATCCTTGTGGGAGTCACACTCTAGATGCAAGCCATCCCCTCCAGGATAGTCACATTTGACAGGCAAACTCTGTAAGGATTTGAGGAACAATGGCTCTGGATCAGATGGCACAAATGCTTTAGGAATTTCATTATCCCAAAATACAAAGGAGCACTTGAAAAATTATTTTTCATGGCCAATGAAAACATCACAAGAATAGAAGACACACTCTTTCCAATCTACCTAATTTAATTTCTACTCTTATTGCTTACTGGGTAAGGCTGTTTCTCACACTCCAGCATACAAATGAGAACATTCTAGCAAGAAGTGGTAAATCTTTTGGGTTTTTTTACTTGCATGCACCAACAAACTATGTTCAGCCTTCTCAGAGAAAACATTTAGAAGAGAATAGAATAAACCAGGCTGAAAGAGACCTTCAAGATCATTGCGTCCAACCCATCAACCAATCCAACCCACCTAAACAACTAAACCATGGCACCAAGCACCCCATCAAGTCTCCTCCTGAACACCTCCAATGATGGCAACTCCACCACCTGCCCAGGCAGCCCATTCCAATGGGCAATCACTCTCTCTGTATAGAGCTTCTTCCTAACATCCAATCCAAACCTCCCCTGGCACAGCCTGAGACTGTGTCCTCTTGTTCTGGTACTGGCTGCCTGGGAGAAGAGACCAACCTCTGCCTGCCTACAACCTCCCTTCAGGTAGTTGTAGAGAGCAGTAAGGTCACCTCTGAGTCTCCTCCTCTCCAGGCTAAGCAACCCCAGCTCCCTCAGCCTCTCCTCATAGGGCTTGTGTTCCAAACCCCTCACCAACTTCGTTGCCCTTCTCTGGACTCGTTCCAGCAAGTCAATATCAAGGTGATCTACAAGACAACTAAGTGATCACCACAAACTATGCTACGAATACCTCTGAATAAGATACAGACATCACCATAAGTATTATCATCTACATCTAGCTCATCTTTTAATAGCTTTCTCCTGGAGGTGCTTCTTGCACTAGTTTGCCACTTTCCTCCACCCCTGCAGATTCTTATTATCTCAATGCAGAGGCATTTGCTGATACCACTCATCACATTCACTGCAGTTGTTCACATGATGGAGCCTAAGCACAGTCACAACAGCATCACAGCAGATCCTTCTTCATTAACAGATTCATCACTGATTCCACTCCCGGATCACAGTGTCTTCCAGGTCCACTGTGGCTCTGTAGAATAAACACTGCCCATGAGCTGTGAAGCAGGTGCCATCTTTCTTGTTTAGCTGCTTGTGAAACTTGGTCATTTCTTCTCGTTCCACATTGTCAGGAAGGAGCAGATCGCAGATGTGCTCTGCCTATAATATTCTTTTTATGATACCCTGCCTGCTGGCAGAACAGCAGAAGCAACATTTGCAGACAAGAATTTGCAGTGTGTTTTCAGTTTGGGGTAACTGAACTAAGAGGCTGAACTAAGTACAGAGAGAGGAAGAAGGGCTTGTACTGAATTGCTGCTGACAGATTTCTATAACAACCCAAATGAAAAAAGTTATATTGAAAAGATAAAAATAAAAAGAGAAATATATACTTTAATATGTTTTTCATGACCAAACAGAATCCCAGAATGTATCTGGTTGGAACAGATCTCAAAGATCATCCAGTCCAACCTTCAACCCAGTACTGCAGGGTGTAGTAACTTAAATCAGAACAGAACAGGTCAGAACGAACCAGCGGGTTAACCTGTCTATTGCTGTTTTCCCAACACAGAAGTGAGGGAAAAGCAACACACAAAAACTTGGGATTCAGACACACAAAAAATGAGATAAGAATAGTTTACTGAACAACATCAGAAAAACATGATACAAAATGCCTAATTACCTTAGCCTGTTTGCAGGAAAAGCACAGAATAAAGCAGCAGCAAGCAGAAGCAGCAAGCAGAAGCAAGCGAGCTAAAAGCCAAAGCCAGCAAACTACTCCCTCACCCTTCCTTGTCCCACTGCCATCCCAGAAGAAAAGAACAACACCCAAAAACCTGGAACCTGGAAGCAGCAATCAGAACAGGAAGCCTCTGATGTGGGAATCTCAACTTCAAACCCTGTATTTTGCTTCAGTTGGCACTTTCATTTTTGAAGCTGGCATGAGTGCAGCCTGGTTATGAATAACAATAGCAGGTTCAACTCAAACCATGACAAAGGGTCAACACCACACCACGTCCCTAAGCACCAGGTCCACATGCTGATTGGACACCCCCAAGGATGGTGACTCTGCCACTACCCTGGGCAGACCATTCCAATAGTTGAGAATCCTTTCAGTGAAGAAGTATTTCCTAATACCCAGCCTAAACCTCCCCTGGTGCAGCTGGTAACCATTTCCTCAAAAAACTGATACACCTTTTTGAGATGTACTTCCAGTCCTGACTTTACATGGCTGTTTCCTGTCAAGAACCATTCTGTCAGCTAACAGAACACATTCTGCCCCTGTACTCAGCACTGATTAGGCCACACCTTGAGTATTGTGTCCAGTTCTGGGCCCCTCAGTTTAGGAAAGATGTTGAATTGCTGGAATGTGTCCAGAGAAGGGCAACAAAGCTGGGGAGGGGTTTGCAGCACAAGCCCTATGAGGAGAGGCTGAGGAAGCTGGGCTTGCTTAGCCTGGAGAAGAGGAGGCTCTGGGGAGACCTTATTGCTGTCTACAACTACCTGAAGGGAGGTTGTAGCCAGGTGGGGGTTGTCTCTTCTCTCAGGCAACCAGCACCAGAACAAGAGGACACAGTCTCAAGCCGCACCAGGGGCGGTTTAGGCTGGATGTTAGGAAGAAGTTCTTCATAGAAAGAGTGATTGGCCATTGGAATGTGCTGCCCAGGGAGGTGGTGGAGTCACCATCCCTGGAAGTGTTTAGGAGGAGACTGGATAGGGTGCTCGGTGCCATGGTTTAGTTGATAGATAGTGTTGGATAATGGGCTGGACTCAATGATCTCAAAGGTCTTTTCCAACCTGGTCTGGTCTATTCCTATTCTATTCTATTCTATTCTATTCTATTCTATTCTATTCTATTCTATTCTATTCTATTCTAGTCTAGTCTAGTCTAGTCTAGTCTAGTCTAGTCTAGTCTAGTCTATTCTATTCTATCCTATTCCTATTCCTATTCCACTTCATTTTGTCATGCAGGAGCCTTCCCTTTGCCTAGGACACTTTAGAGACATGTAACACTCCCAGCACTTTTCCTCACTGTCCCTATTGCCTGCTAGGGATTGCCTTGCTTTTTTCTGGATGATGTGCCAATATTCTTGAGACCATCATCAAGAATGCAAGCAAGACAACAGCCAATATGGCACAAAGCTTTAAATTTGAACATATGCCCAACAATAAATAATTTTTTTCACTGTAGTTGTCCACAACAAAGGAAGTAGCACACAAGTTGTAATATTGCCACAAAATTTACCTTGTAACCAATTTTCTAAGGTAGTGTGACACTCTGTTTTTGTGGCATCACCATTGTTGGGATTCAAAAACAAGATTCAGGTTTTGACTCTGAAAGCGGTTTCCTGAAATACCTAACACCAGTGACAGAATCATAATAGAAATGGTAACCAGAGGATCACAGAATCACCAAGGTTGGAAAAGTCTTCAAAGATCATCAAGTCCCATCTGTCCCCACAGACCTCCTGACTAAACCATGGCACCGAGTGCCACGTCCAATCTCCTCTTGAACACCTTCAGGGACGGTGACTCCACCGCCTCCCTGGGCAGCACATTCCAAATGGCTAACAACTCGCTCGGTGAAGAACTTTCTCCTCATCTCAAGCCCAAACTTCCCCTGGTGTAGCTGGAGACTGTGTCCTCTTGTTCTGGTGCAGGTTGCCTGAGAGAAGAGACCAACCCCCACTTGGCTACAACCTCCCTTCAGGTAGTTGTAGACAGCAATAAGGTCTCCCCCGAGCCTCCTCTTCTCCAGGCTAAACAACAAAGCCAAAATAGACACCAGAAGCTTACACCAACGCTTCAGACACTTTTATTAAAATGTTCTTAAAAAACGTGCCTGGTACACAGAAGAAAAAACAAAACCATTTTAAGTAGTAATATTTGAACTGCCAACAGTTTTTCTTCAATAATTTTAGTACATATGCATCTTCTAAAATAACAAAACCTGACACAATCAAGGCAGGAGCATCCTGGTTCTATTTAAAGCAGCTTGAAAAAAAAAAACAGATAATTGACTCAGATCTTGGAGACTTTAAATTATGAACATTTACTGCAAAATGACATCTGGGGATTCAGCTTGGAAAGTTGGTTTAGAAAGCCTTATAAATCAAACTAAACACTGTCTATAATCTGTGAGCCAATTTAAGGCGATCCCATTGCACATGGAACTCATTTATCTGCGTTCACTGGTACCCAGCTGCCCAGGTGCCAAATTCATTTTGTGTAGGCTACTGACAGAATTGTGGCGATGCCCCAGAAAAGAAAATGGGCAGAAAAATAATCAGCTGTGACTGTTGAGCAGATGTAGTACGAGCTCTTCATCCTCTGCTAGAGAAAGCCCAGTATCTAAGGGCAAATAAGGGTCCTCCTCTTGGATGAATTTCGCCTTCTTTCTTTTCGGTGGCATTTCTTCCGCTACAGCACTGTTTCCATAGCTTCTTTTCTTTCTTCCACTCTTCTCCTCAAGTTCACTGCAGAAACAAATCAATTAAGTCTTTTCAACAACTGTGGAAATCAATATCATCATGTAATCAAACAATTCATTTTAAACGAGGCAAATTTATGTCAAGATAAGAGCAAACAAAATTACAATTCAGAAGAGTGGAGCAACAGAAGACAATGAACTCAGAATGTCTAAATTAGAACTGCTTTCAGGCTGAGGTGGTGCTGCATGTTCTGCTCTCTTAATTGATTACAGTATGTCAGGATACTGCTATCAGATTTACCTAAGATTTTCTGCCTTATAGAGTGACAGACAACATGACAAAGCTGATTTGTCCGCTGATATGTCAGTAGACATGCATTCAAGATCTTGTCTGAGATAAACACACAAGAAGAATTAAAACATGTTGAACAGTGATTTCACCAGGAAATGCTACACTTCTTTTAGGGTTTTTTTTGGGGGGGAGGGGGGGTGGTTAGGGCTTTTTTTGAGAGTAGAGTAGAGTAGAGTAGAGTAGAGTAGAATAGAATAGAATAGAATAGAATAGAATAGAATAGAATAGAAT
The DNA here is from genome assembly GCF_026170545.1 of Melanerpes formicivorus. NCBI lineage: Eukaryota > Metazoa > Chordata > Aves > Piciformes > Picidae > Melanerpes > Melanerpes formicivorus. The sequence continues at coordinate 57,981,227 of NW_027142353.1, forward strand.
AGAATAGAATAGAATAGAATAGAATAGAATAGAATAGAATAGAATTAACCAGGTTGGAAGAGACCTTCAAGATCATCAAGTCCAACCCATCATCCAACACCATCTAATCAACTAAACCATGGCACCAAGCACCCCATCCAGTCTCCTCCTAAACACCTCCAGTCATGGTGATGCCATCACCTCCCCGGGCAGCCCATTCCAATGGGCAATCACTCTCTCAATGAAGAATTTCTACCTAACATCCAGCCTAAACCTCCCCTGGCACAGCTTGAGGCTGTGTCCTCTTGTTCTGATGGTTTGGTTTGTTTCTTGGTGGTTTCTTTTTTTGTTGGTTTGTTTGCTTTCTGCTGATTTGAAGACTTCTATGAATCACCTTTTACAGCCTTCAATCTAGCTGGAGACTAGACTGCTGGCAACTTGACTGCTGTCTCCTGGCCACATGACAGCAACATAAGGAAAGCCCAAGCTTTTATGGAACGGAACAGGATAGGATAGGATAGGATAGGATAGGATAGGATAGGATAGGATAGGATAGGATAGGATAGGATAGGATAGGATAGGATAGGATAGGATAGGATAGGATAGGATAGGATAGGATAGACCAGGTTGGAAAATACCTTGGAGATCATTAAGTCCAACCTATCACCCAACACCATCTAATCTACTAAGCCATGCAGTGTACAGGGGGAGAATGACCTCCCTGCTTCTGCTGGCCACACTGCTCCTGATACAGGCCAGGATGCTTGGTGCCATGGCTTAGTTGATTAGATGGCGTTGGGTGATAGGTTGGACTGGATCTTGAAGGTCTTTTCCAACCTGGTTAATTCTATTCTAGTCTAGTCTAGTCTAGTCTAGTCTATTCAGCTCCTTGGGAATACAGTCCTTAAATGAACACAGGAACCCAAGGCCAAATTCAAACTACCTTCAGCTGTTGTACTAGTTACCGGTCTGTGAAATGCTGGTTTCACCACTGCCTGGAAACCAGTGTAACTCAAACATTAGCCCCAAAACATGACAGTTTTCAGGAAGTTCCCCAGTGCACTCTGAGAAGGATCAGCATCACACCACCTCCTCCTCTTCCTGGCTCATACACTGTGCTTCCTGGCTGCCTTTCCATCAAAACGAAGGAGCAACATGAGATCTGACAGCCTTGCACTGGATTGAAGATGTGTCACCTGCCTCCCTCATCTGTCCATCCCACCTTTCATAGAAGAACAGTGCCAACTCTTGACTAGTCATTACAACAGTGAGACAGCAAGAAAATCACATGAGAAACAAAACTGCATTCCCACAACTGAAGCAAACAAAACACCCTATATTTCTACTGTCCTTCCCTGCCTGTCCACAAGAAATAGTGTTAATCGTGTTAAGTAACCTGATCTATCTATCGATGTCCCTGCCCCATGGCAGGAGACTTGGACTAGATGACCTTTAAGGTCCCCCTTCTGACCCAAACCAGTCTATGAAAAGCTGATGACTGTGCACCAAATACTTTTCCCCAAATTAGGACTTTTAAAAGGATATAGCAACTTTGTTGGCTTCGAGCTGTTGTTTGCATGGGAGTGGCTTTTCATAGCTTGCTACCAATGTTTATCCTGTTCCTTTATAGGCAAATAGACTGTTTCTCACCATTAGTGCTTAAGATGTTCCATAGATGCTAAAGTTATACTGAAAGTGTATGAAAATACTCTAAAGAAGGAAGATTCTTCCAAGTGGGCAGTGAAGATTTGGGCTGGAGATTCACAGTGTTCATTTTGATCAGGACAGAGTACAGGGGTTCACTTCAAAAGTGTTAAGGCTGAAACCTTGTTTAGTCAAAGCATTTTAGCTTGTTTGCAAAAGAGCAAATTATTTATTCACATCTGAATGGACTCTGAAGCCCAGTTTGCATTCAAAATTGCCTAATGCTTCATCTAAGACATTAAGTTTCAAAACGTCTTGGCAAATAAAACAATGTGGAAAATCTCACAAGTTGTGAAATAGCACACTTGAAACACACAAAAACTATATTCACTGTTGGAGTTTCAGAGGTTCATAGGCCTAGACATTTGTAAGGTTTAGTTGATCTGCTAGAGGGTAGAGAGGCTTTGCAGAGAGACCTCGACAGGCTGGACAGATGGGCAGAGTCCAACGGCATGAGATTTAACACATCCAGGTGCCGGGTTCTGCACATTGGCCACAACAACCCCATGCAGTGCTACAGGCTGGGGTCAGAGTGGCTGGAGAGCAGCCAGGTGGAGGGGGACCTGGGGGGTACTGGTCGATGGTAGGCTGAACATGAGCCTGCAGTGTGCCCAGGCAGCCAAGAGGGCCAATGGCATCCTGGCCTGCATTAAGAACAGCGTGGCCAGCAGGAGCAGGGAGGTCATTCTGCCCCTGTACACCGCACTGGTTAGGCCACACCTCGAGTACTGTGTCCAGTTCTGGGCCCCTCAGTTTAGGAAGGATGCTGACTTGCTGGAACGAGTCCAGAGAAGAGCAACGAAGTTGGTGAGGGGCTTGGAACACAAGCCCTATGAGGAGAGACTGAGGGAGCTGGGGCTGCTTAGCCTGGAGAGGAGGAGACTCAGGGGTGACCTAATTGCTCTCTACAACTACCTGAAGGGGGGTTGTAAACAGGCAGAGGTAGGTCTCTTCTCCCAGGTAGCCAGCACCAGAACAAGAGGACACAGTCTCAGGCTGCGCCAGGGGAAGTTCAGGCTGGAGGTCAGGAGGAAGTTTTACACAGAGAGAGTGATTGCCCATTGGAATGGGCTGCCTGGGGAGGTGGCGGAGTCGCCGTCACTGGAGGTGTTCAGAAGGAGACTTGATGGGGTGCTTGGTGCCATGGGTTAGTTGATTAGGTGGTGTTGGATGATAGGTTGGACACGATGATCTTGAAGGTCTCTTCCAACCTGGTTTATTCTATTCTATTCTAAACAGAAATTAAATTAAATATAAAACTATATATGTAGTTATACTATAAATATACTATAGTTATAGAATATAGCATACAGCATAAATATACTATAGTGTCTTTTATATATATATATATATATACTATTTTCATATATAAATATGAACTATGCCATTTCTATTTTTTTTCCACAAACAAGAAGCACATCAACACAATTATGATTAATTTTCAGCATGGGGCTGTTCAGTCTGGAGAAGAGAAGGCTCCCAGGTGACCTAATTGTGGCCTTCCAGTATCTGAAGGGGGCCTACAGGAAGGCTGGGGGGGGACTTCTTAGGATCTCAGGTAGTGATAGGACTAGGGGGAATGGAATGAAGCTGGAGGTGGGGAGATTCAGGCTAGATGTGAGGAAGAAGTTCTTCATCATGAAAGTGGTGAAGCCCTGGAATTGGTTGTCCAGGGAGATGGTTGGGGCCCCATCCCTGGAGGTGTTTAAGAGCAGGCTGGCTGAGGCTCTGGCCAGCCTGATCTAGTGTGGGGTGTCCCTGCCCATGGCAGCGGGGTTGGAACTAGATGATCCTTGTGGTCCCTTCCAACCCTGACTGATACTATGATACTATGATACTATGATAAATAGAAAGCTTTTAATTGTTAGTATTTAATTTGCTTCTGGGTTTCAAGGTATGTCTTGACAAGCTGTCTAAACAAGCTGTTAAGATTTTAAATGCTTGAGAGTCAGCCATTTGAAATGCATGGCCACACAGTTAAGTTGCCATTATTTAAACAACCTGGTACTGTGAAATCTCTACCTGGCCTCTGCTTCAGTTAACATAAATCAGAGCTTGTTTTGGAGCCTGGGTTCACCAGCACTGCTCTGGAAACAATCCAACCTTGCCATTCAATTGCAGGCCACACATGAGCTCTTTCCCAGAGAAATATGCAGGAATAATGAATGAATCTGCTAATAAGATACAGTTCAGAAAAGTTAGGAATAATTCATCCCATAAATGGTGGCATTTTGTTAATCAAACATGCTGTGCCACAAACCTTTTTTCCAGACAATAAATTTTAATTCACAAGGCCATGGAAGCAATCCTAACGAAGATTAATTACTGCAGTGCCTTCCATAAAGCCCACTGCAACTTCTTTCTTGCTGTCAGAATGCTACAGTGCATGGAAATGGTAATGAAAATATATCATGGTAATGAAAATACATCATGTTGCATTCTTTCTTAGGTCTGGACACGCTGAGTCAGTGGGCCAAGGCTAACAGTATGAGGTTCAACAAGGTCAAGCACTGGGTCCTGAACTTGGGTCACAACTATCTCACGCAATACTACAGGCATGGGGAAACGCGGCTGGAAAGCTGCCCAGCCTAAAAGGACCTGGGGGTACTGGTCAACAGCTGGTTGAACATGAGTTAGCAGTGTGCTCAGATTGTCAAGAAGGCCAAGTATTCTGGCTTGTTATCAGAAAAAGGTGACCAGGAGGACTAGGGAAGTGATTATTCCTCTGTGCTCAGCACTAATGAGGCTGCACCTTGAATACTGTGTTTAGTTCTAGGCTCCTCAGTTTCCAGAGGACACCCAAAGAAAGGCAATGAAGGGTTTACAGAAGAAGTCTTGTGAGTATTGGCTGTGGGAACTAAATTGTTCAGCCTTGAGAAGACTGAGGGGAGATCCTATCTCTCTACAATTTTCTGAATTGAGGTGAGTGCTGGTCTCCCAAGTAACAAGCAATAGGACAAGAGGAAACAGCCTCAATTTGTACCACAGGAAGTCTAGTTTGGATATCAGAAAAAAATTCTTCACTGAAAGGGTTATCAAGCATTAAAACAGGCTGCTCAGAGAAGTGGTTGAGTCAACATCCCTGGAGGAATTTAAAAGATAGTTTATGTGGTCCAGAGAAGGGCAGCGAGGCTAGTGAGAGGTCTCGAGCACAAACCCTGTGAGGAGAGGCTGAGGGAGCTGCGGTTGCTTAGCCTGGGAAGAGGAAGCTCAGGGGAGACCTCATTGCTGTCTACAACAGAACAAGAGGACATAGTCTCAAGCTGTGCCAGGGGAAGATTAGGCTCGAGCTGAGGAGAAAGTTCTTCACAGAAAGAGTAATTTGCCACTGGAATGTGCTGCCCAGGGAGGTGGTGGAGTCCCCATCCCTGGAGGTGTTCAAAAAAGGATTGGACATGGCACTTGAAGCCATGGTTTAGTTAGTCATGAGGTGTTAGGTATTAGGTAATAGGTTGGACTTGATTTCTGAGGTCTTTTCCAACTTTATTGATTCTATGATTCTAGGGACATGGTTTAGTGGGGGACTTGTCAGTGCTAGGTTAATGGCTGGGCCCTGTGAACTTAATGGTCTTTTACAACCTAAATGAGTCTATGATTCCTTTATTTGTCATTCTAGTGATGTAAATTAAACCCACTCTAAAACCAGATTTATAAAAGAGCAGTTGCAGGGAAAGGGATGAATAATTTACTTGTAATGAAATACCAGTATAATAGTGCTAAAAGCAAAAGACAAGTCTGCCTTGGAGCTGAAGTATCATAATATTTAAATGGAAACCAAACCAGTAAGAGCGTACACATAACACTTCTCACTCTTGCATGGGAAGACTTGATGAGAAAAAGCACTCAAATCAACCATCAGCATCTCACTTCTGTTCTGAGGTCTCCTATCTATAGTCCCTGGTGTAGATGTGGCAGTGGATTCAAATCACATGTCTGAAGCTGTAATGGTGCTTTTCTTCCTTGATTACCACTGCAGGCACTGCTGACCCTAAGGCTGCAGTGCCTGGCCTAGCCTGGTACCACTGGTGATTCCATTCAGTATAACTGGGCTAAGCAGTTTTATCTTGTCTTTATATACCAGTCCAAAAACTGACATCATTCAGGGGTTGATCCTTATAAAGATCACATATCCCTGCTATGGGTTGAAACTGCTCCAGCTGGAGATGACTGTGGCTTCAGTGAAACCATTTTGATTTGCTGTATGTCCCTCCGCCAGAGGCTTAACCTTTGTCTGAAATGTGCTGCTGCCTTTGGAGATACTGCTAACCATCTACCTAACCCTTGTACCCATTCATTCCTCCTCAGCTTCATCTGACACTAACATTCTTCAGATCTGTTAGTCTTCTTTTCTTACATGTGACCACAACCAACCTCCAAATGCTAACGATTTCTGAACTGCAGAGCTTCAATACTCAAATGTTAATCCCATTTCTCCTTCATTCATGCAGACACTTGCTAATGACATACTGCATTTATTTTATGCCTTTTTTTTTAAAAGGTAATTTCTGCAGCAGACAAGCTTACAGGAATCATAGTAAGGATCTAGTCTGACCTGCAACACACAAGTGACCAAATTTCACTAGGAAATTCTACCATCAGGCAACCAGCACCAGAACAAGAGGACACAGTTTCAAGCTGCACCAGGGGAGGTTTAGGCTGGAGGTTAGGAAGAAGTTCTTCACAGAAAGAGTGATTGGCCATTGGAATGGGCTGCCCAGGGAGGTGGTGGAGTCACCATCACTGGAGGTGTTTAGGAGGAGACTGGATGGAGTGCTTGGTGCCATGGTTTAGTTGATTAGATGGTGTTGGATGATGGGTTGGACATGATGATCTCGAAGGTCTCTTCCAACCTGGTTTATTCTATTCTAATATTCTATTCTAAATGAGATCAGTCACACCTACTGAAAGATTTAAAGAAGGTAAGAACAAGGTTAATCACAACTTTGTTCTTCCTCAACGTTTTTATTTGAAGAGGTTGAGGGATTAGAAATATCAGAACCTCAATTTGACTGCAGAATGAGTATTTATGAAATCCAGCTGCTTTTCTTCCACTTTTTCTATCCCCATGCAATACACTTAAATTTTTCACCTCATTAACAAGTTGCATTGATAGCCTTAAAACAAACACGATGGATGGGACTAGATACACATAAATTTAATCTCTCATTACATGCTTGGAGTCATTAATTACTCTGCTTGTAGAGAGGTATGGCTGGAAGGGAATTTTATTTAAAAGCAAATTTAACTCATTATTTGTATAGGTCCCTCAATTTAAACAAAAAATACTGGGAGAAAAGCTTAACAATGCTTTGACTTTTTAAAAGCATGGACAGATAGTCTATTTGTAAAGACTGTTGAAGGAAGCTACTTGAGGCCTCACATACTTGCCTTCCAGATGTTCCTTTTAGAAACCAATGGCAGAGTCCAACGGCATGAGATAGAACACATCCAAGTGCCGGGTTCTGCACATTGGCCACAACAACCCCATGCAGTGCTACAGGCTGGGGTCAGAGTGGCTGGAGAGCAGCCAGGTGGAGGGGGACCTGGGGGTACTGGTCGATGGTAGGCTGAACATGAGCCTGCAGTGTGCCCAGGCAGCCAAGAGGGCCAATGGCATCCTGGCCTGCATCAGGAACAGTGTGGCCAGCAGGAGCAGGGAGGTCATTCTGCCCCTGTACACTGCACTGGTTAGGCCACACCTCGAGTCCTGTGTCCAGTTCTGGGCCCCTCAGTTTAGGAAGGATGTTGACTTGCTGGAACAAGTCCAGAGAAGAGCAACAAAGTTGGTGAGGGGCTTGGAACACAAGCCCTATGAGGTGAGACTGAGGGAGCTGGGGTTGCTCAGCCTGGAGTAGAGGAGATTCAGGGGTGACCATATCACTCTCTACAACTACCTGAAGGGAGGTTGTAGACAGGCTGATGATGGTCTCTTCTCCCAGGCAGCCAGTACCAGAACAAGAGGACACAGTTTCAGGCTGCGCCAGGGGAGGTTCAGGTTGGATGTTAGGAAGAAGTTCTATACAGAAAGAGTGATTGCGCTATGGAATGGGCTGCCTGGGGAGGCAGTGGAGTCACCATCATTGGAGGTGTTCAGGAGGAGACTTGACAGGGTGCTTGGTGCCATGGGTTAGCTGTTTGGGTGGGTTGGATTGGTTGATGGGTTGGACGCGATGATCTTGAAGGTCTCTTCCAACCTGCTTTGGTTTATTCTAATAAACAATTTTTCCCCTCAGAGCCAGTAGCAGCTGGTGGGGCCCAAGATATTTTTACTTTAATCCAACACTTTGAGCAAAATCTCTGAGTCTTGAAAATACAAAGCAGAATAGAATGGTGTTTTCTAATCTCAAAAAAGCCTAATTTCACTCTTGGATGACTTGTTTTTGTAAAAAATCATTAGGTCAATATTCCCCAGCCCAGGAGCAACCTATCATATAATTCAGTGACAGCTCTAAAAGAGGTACATGAGGCATGAATGTTGATTTCATAGAAACTTCTGTTTCCCCACTGGCAGCAAGATTTCTTGCTTGTTCTCATGTTTTTTTCTTCTCAATCCACCAAATCCCCATCATCCTCCCTCCTCCTTTCATACATACATCCCCTCCACCTCTTCCTCCCTCATGAAAAATCAATTACACTTCTCCATGGCCTCATTCCCACCACCAGCCTCCTCAGCTACCACTATCTTTTACCCAGAAGCTAATTCATCATTCAAATTCTCTTGCTTTCCTCAACTTCCTCTTTTCCAGCCTTAAATTACTTTTCTTTCATTGCATCTTACTCCTTTCAGTTGCACCTCTGCTTTCACAAGAGCCTCTTAAGCAATGCTTAGAGCATCTCTCAAGTTTTCAGACATAGTTACACTGAGCTTCAAAAGCTGACTTCAGAGCTAGAGAACAGACCACTACATTTTTCACCCACACACCCATAAAAGAAATGTCTCTTCATTAACACTGCCTACTGGGAACAGCCCTTGGCCTGTCCTACCACACCAAAATGAGCTGGGACGTTGCCCAGAAGAGCTCTAGTTGGCACTATCCAAAGTCACAGCAGTGGTGGACAACACAGACAATCGTGCGCCAGTACTTACACCCACATGCTGGCCAAATCCATTTAGCCTGTAAAGACATGACTGATGTTTCCTACCCAGGCCAAACCAGCATGGGATTAACCACCACATGCTTGTGCTCCACGCTGGAGCCATCTGTGGCTCTTAATTCTGACACTCTCCCTTTCAGGCCCTGACAGAAATGAAGTTTTGTCCTGGATCCTTTCATCTTCCAAATGTATTCTCAGTATGTTGTCACTCACTGCTTTTGCCCTTGAGAGCATCCCACTGTTTTTCACACTCCTCTCCCTCTTGCATACCTGCCCTGGCTGTTCTTGCCTCTCAGTCCAATTTAATTACTACCCTTAGCAATGACTGACAAATCCACTCACAATGCTTGTATTATAAACTGAGAATTGTGGTCTTTGATATCTCAGGCTTATTTGTAGTACTTTTCATTCATATTTGGTGCAGTGCCTAAACTGATGTGGCCTCTTCTAAAAGCTCTGAATGTCAGGCCTAGCTAGGGTGTTTGAAGCTGCTCTTTGGGTCCTTGTTAACTCCCACTCAGTTTAAATGCTGCAGAAACTGAAGCAATTTGACTCACTTTTCAAATTTCATTCTTCTTGCCATCTTAACTATGGCTGAAAACATCTATCTATTGCCCTAGGTTTCCAGCAAACACAAACAAGACTGAAAAGCAGGAAAGTATTTGGTCCAATTGTGTAAAGAACCAGAACAAGAGGACACAGTCTCAAGCTGCACCGGGGAGGTTTAGGCTGGATGTTAGGAAGTAATTCTTCATAGAGAGAGTGATTGCCCATTGGAATGTGCTGCCCAGGGAGGTGGTGGAGTCACCGTCCCTGGAGGTATTCAAGAGGGGATTGGACTTTGTGCTCAAAGTTACACTCTTCAGCCCAAATTACATTCAAGACTGATTTGCTTGGGCTAACTGAAATACTGTAGACATCCAAGTTCCAATATTCTCTGGAAAAGTAACTCAAGTAAGGGCAAGTCCAAGAAAAAGAAAACCAAGAAGCACTAAACTGTGCCTATGTGGTATTAAATTTACTACACACACTGAAGTCAGGAAAAGTGATTAAAAACAAACAAACAAAAGAAGAGTAACCACCTCTGATTAGTAGCAGTTTCAAAGGGGATGCTATCTGTCTAGGGGTGGGCCCTCTGGGTCCCTGGACTCTGGGCCCTCTGGGGTCCCTGATCCTTGTCCCTGTCTCAATTTTAGGACAAGTTACTATATGACTCAACATTCCTGTCTACAAAAATCATACTGACCTACTTTGTAAAGAGCTTTGAGATTTCCTGAGGAAAATACTTTGTCAGAAATAATTACTACATTCCCATTTTCCTTTTTATCTAGGCTCTTTCTTTTTCCACCCTACTTTGCAGGAACAGGTTATGATCAAGGCCCTAGACTTGTTTAGCCTTTAACTCTCAAGGCCCTAGACTTTCGTTTAGCCTTTAACTCTCCTTGAGCACAAAGACTGACTCCAGGGGGCAAGGTTAGCTGCTGATTCCACTGATTACCACTGCCAAAAGTCTGTCTGTCAATTTTTATTCTTAAATCTTAGATAATCTTGAGTCTAGCTGAAATGGATCAATACAAAAGTGATGTATGAATACTAAAAATTAAATAAAATAAATAAAGATAGAAGTGATCTCCCCTGGATAAATGGTTACTTAAAGATACTGAAAGCAAGCTAGACAAAATTCATAACTTTAAATGGACTGATCCAACCTATTCAAAATACATGTTAAGCAGTTATACTACAAGATAGTAGGAGGGCCGTGCCCAGAGAGTGGTGGTGAATGGTGCCACTGCCAGCTGAAGGCCAGTCACTAGTGGTGTCCCACAGGGATCAGTGCTGGGCCCCATCTTGTTCAATATCTTTACTGATGATCTGGATGAGGGGATTGAGTCAGTCATCAGTAAATTTGCAGATGACACCAAGTTGGGAGCTGCCTTGAAGTGTCTGAGCAACGCTGAATCATAAAGCTTATCAAGTTTCACCCTGCACAAATGACTTCCTAACAGCTAAACAAAAGAGTTTCTAAAAACATAAACATTTCAAAGTGAATGCAGAAGATGCAATACATACCTAGAGCTGTCTTCACTTTCTGAATCCTGCTCTTCATCAGAATCTTTGTGTTTATCAGGATCTGGAAGAGTACTTGGATCAAACTCTTCTTCACTTCCACTGTGAGCAAGAAAGGCCACTGTTTCTTCTTCATCCTGCCAGATGAAACAAGGAGGATTAGAAGACAAGTTATGATACTTTCACAAACCCATTAATAGGTATGCTCTAGGAAAAAGCAGGAAAATGGGAGTAATTTCAGTCACCAGTACTCTCCTCCAAGGCTGTTTGCTAAAGGTTGAAGAAATATTAATCCAAGAAAAAAAAAAGCAGCACAAGAATTTCTGTTCAAATTCTAGCTTCCTAACCGTGTCATCTTAAATCTATCAAATCTAAAAGATTATTGCTGCACAAATCTCAACAGCCACCTGTGATCAAGTGTTTGAGTAACCATTTACCATCTCAGAAATACTACTGTAAGTTGTAGTTCATTAAATACTCCGATTTAAAACTCATCCAGTTGTCCTTGCAGTGAAAAAACAAAACATTGCTTAAGCTGAACTAACTGCTCCGTGCGACTTTCAGCCATTCGCCACAAGTGCTGCACGTGCTTCAGCCTTCCTCCCAGATCCCCTCACTCCTCCTCTCTGGGGCACAACTTCCCTCCATCCTTGCAGCATGTCTTGGGCCAGGCTGCCTTCATTGCTGTAAGGGGTTGGGAGCAGACCCCCTCCCCACCAAAACCATCCTCTGCTACCAAGAATGTGCTAGATTGAGGCATCCCCCCTCCCCACCACAGGCAACAATAAACACTCAGACAAATGGACTGCAAGAGTGATGGAAAGTTTAAATAGAAAGCAGTGAATGTTTGCAGAAAACCAGAAGCACAGTGACACAGAAAGATCCCAAAACAGACCCAGAGACATCCCATCCCTGCCTGAGGGTACATCCAAGATGCCCAGGGCTCCTTCTTCCCCACCACTGCTAGGCTAGTCTCAGCTGGCCAGATCTGAGACTGCCCACCCCCCACACACCCCCCTGGCCTTGGGCCTAGCCAAGCCCAAAGCCAGGAGACATCTCCCCCAGTTACCAGCTGACGGAGGAGGAAGAAAGAGAAAGTATCACAGTATCACTTAGGTTGGAAAGGACCTCGAGGATCATCAAGTCCAACCTATCAACACAGACCCCATGACTAGACCATGGCACCAAGTGCCACGTCCAATCTCCTCTTGAATGCCTCCAGGGTCGATGACTCAACCACCTCCCTGGGCAGCACATTCCAATGATGAACGACTCGCTCGGTGAAGAACTTCCTCCTCACCTCGAGTCTAAACCTCCCCTGGCGCAGCTTGAGACTGTGTCCTCTTGTTCTGGTGCTGGTTGCCTGGGAGAAGAGACCAATCCTTCCTGGCTACAACCACCTTTCAGGTAGTTGTAGAGGGCAATGAGGTCGTCCCTGAGCCTCCTCTTCTCCAGGCTAAACAATCCCAGCTTCCTCAGCCTCTCCTCATAGGGCTGTGCTCAAGGCCTCTCCCCAGCCTTGTTGCCCTTCTCTGGACACATTCAAGTGTTTCGATGTCCTTCTTAAACTGAGGGGCCCAGAACTGGACACAGTACTCAAGGTGCGGCCTAACCAATGCAGAGGACAGGGGCACAATGACTTCCCTGCTCCTGCTGGCCACACTCTTCCTCCTGGCCACCTGGGCACACTGCTGGCTCATATTCAGGTGGCTGTTGATCAGCACCCCCAGGTCCCTCTCTGTTTGGGAGCTCTCCAGCCACTCCGACCCCGGCCTGTAGCTCTGCATGGGATTGCCGTAGCCAAAGTCCAGCACTGCAGTGCAAAGTGCTAGACCCCGCACTGGATTTTATAGTGGTGCAGGAGTTATGGTAAGAAATACCTAATTTCCTGTGTCTGCCCACTGGGCTGGACCTCTGGACACAGGAAGCACCTCACATAGCAGAGGGCACCCAGCCCAAACTGCAACAATTGCCAAATTTTCCCAGGGTACAAGAATGCCTCACAAATTCCTTAAAAAAGAAGAAACAGAAGATGCTGTTCCATAAAAGTCTTGGATAATAAAATTCAGGGTAATACGCTTCAGCTGACTGCTTTTGCAGATACAGGTTCTGCTCCATACAGTCCTGGACTGACAATATCTCTTTTGTAAACTTTGGCTAGCAGGCAGGAAGAAAGCCGGCAGACTGGAAGGCAAATACGATTGTGTATGCACACAAAAATGCAAACAAACAAAAAGCTTCCAGGCATTTCTAAGCAAGCTGAACCCTAGACTTATGCATATTTATGCTGAAAAGCAAAACTGAATGCCAAGAAACTGTAATTAAAGACCTTGCTACCTTTTGTTTACATATCTAATCAACACGCACACAGCTGAGTTTCCAAAACAGTTCTCATTTCAATGATCCTTCGTTCTACAAATAATTTCACAGCACTAAAGATTTAAAGTAAATGTTCTGAGTCCTGGCCTGGCCTGGCCTGTATCAACAACAGTTTGTCCAGCAGGATTAGAAAAGTGATCGTGTCCCCTGTCCTTGGCTCTGGTGAGGCCACAGCTTGAGTACTCATTTGGGCATCACATTATAAGAAAGACACTGAGGTCCTGGAGCATGTCCAGAGAAGAGCAACCAAGTGAGGGGTATGGAGGGTATGTTGTATGAGGAGCAGCTGAGGGAAATGGGCTTGTTTAGTCTGGAGAAGAGAAGGCTATGGGGAGATCTAATTGCTATCTACAACTACCTGAAGCGAGGTTGTAATGAGGCCAATGCTGGTCACTTCTCCCAAGCAACTAGCAATAGGACAAGAAGAAATGGGCTTAAGTTGTGGCAGAGGAAGATTAGTTTGGACATGAGGAAGAAAATTCTTTTCAGAGAGAGTGGTGAGGCATTGAAACAGGCTGCCCAGGAAGGTAGTGGAGTTGCCATCCCTGGAGGTGTTCAAGAATCATGTAGATAGTATCATAGTATCAGTCAGGGTTGGAAGGGACCACAAGGATCATCTAGCTCCAACCCCCCTGCCATGGGCAGGGATACCCCACACTAGATCAGGCTGGCCACAGCCTCAGCCAGCCTGCTCTTAAACACCTCCAGGGATGGGGCCTCAACCACCTCCCTGGACAACCCTTTCCAGGGCTTCACCACTTTCATGGGAAAGAACTTCCTCCTCACATCCAGCCTGAATCTCCCCACCTCCAGCTTCATTCCATTCCCCCTAGTCCTATCACTACCTGAGATCCTGACAAGTCCCTCCCCAGCCTTCCTGTAAGGCCCCCTTCAGATACTGGAAGGCCACATTAGGTCACCTTGGAGCCTTCTCTTCTGCAGACTGAACAGCCCCAACTCCTTCACTCTGTCCTTGTAGGAGCCCTCTGATCATCCTTGTGGCCCTTCTCTGGACACGTTTCAGCACATCCATATCCCTCTTGTAATAGGGGCTCCAGAAATGGATGCAATACTCCAGGTGGGGTCTCACCAGAGCTGAGTAGAGGGGAGGATCACCTCCCTTGACCTGCTGGCCACACTTCTCCTGATGCAGCCCAGGATCTGATTGGTTTTGCGGGCTGCAAGTGCACACTGAGAGCCCATGTTGAGCTTCTTGTCCACTAGCTCCCAAGATATGGTTTAGTGGTCAGGGGGGTAGCTGGGCTATAGTTGGACTCCACGATCTTAAAGGTCTTTTCCAACCTTAATAATGCTACGGTTCTATAATTCTATCACTGGATTTTGAAAGAATGCTGTCCTCACCGCCCACTGTGATATAAAAAAAATTGAAATAATGAAAATCCCAAACCAGAAGAAACCCCACATCTTAGGTCTCTTTTTTGTTTGCATATAGAGCGAATGAAAGAAAAGGGAAAAGGGTAAGGTTAGTCATCCCTGCAAGAGTCCCTCATTGTTTGTCCAGTGCCACATTTCCAGTGCACTGAAAACAAGAGGAAAGGGATAAAAGCCAGATATTTGCAATCATAATACAGAAGAAAAACAAACTCAACATGTATTTTGTTCTTGACTGCTTTTAGATACTAGCAGAGGTAACTGTGCTGCATAACCACTCACTTAAAAGCATGTTGATTCCCAAGAACTTCAGGTGGTACTTTGGAACAAAGATAGGGTTTGGTTTTGCAGGGGTTTTTTTAAGGTGATTTTTGCTTAAAAAAATTAAAAGTATATTTTTTACTTAAAAAATTATTCTCTAAGCTCAGCTTTTAGCACAATATTACAGGGTACTACTAACAACACAAAATTGCCACCTTTTTGTTAATCCATTTCCACGTTTGGAGAGTATTCTGCATTATAGCCAAGTTCCATTTCTTTAAAAATTACATATTTCCTCTTTACTGGTCCCTCCTATTCCACCTATTCTTTCAATGCAAATGGTGCTTACTAATTCCATATTTTAAAAAACCAAAAGCAAACCAAACCAGCAAAAGAGCTGAAAAAAAGCAGCAGAATTCAAAGTTGTAGTAGGCAACAAAGTATTGGTGAATGCGTGTGACACTATGCAACAGACTTCTGTAATGCTAACATTTTTTGGGCAGTTGTTTTGAAGCCTTGGGCTGTTCATCCATATTCTCAGCATTCACACCCCAAGCACTGTGTTCGGTTTTGGGCACGTAAATAAAAGAGAGATGTCAAGGTGCTGGAAGGCACCACAGCTGGTGAAGGGCCTGGAGAATAAATCTTATGAAGAGCAACTGAAGGAGCTGGGGCTGTTTAGTTTGAAAAAGAGGAGGTTGAAGAGAGACCTCATTTCTGTCTGTAACTACCTGAAAGGACATTGTAGAGAGGCTGGTGCTGGTCTCTTCTCCCAGGCAATTAGTGATAGAAGAAGAGGGAAGAGCCTTAAGCTATGCCTGGGTAGATTTACATTGGACACTAGGAAAAAAAATTCACAGAAAGAGTGGTCAGGCTTCAGAATGTGCTGCCCAGGGAAGTGCTGGAGTCACCAGCCCTGGATGTGTTTAAAAGCTGTTTTGATGTGGTGCTTGGGGATATGGTTTAGGGATGAACCTTGTAGAGTAGGGTTATCGGCTGGACTTGATCCTGAGGGTCTTTTCCAACCTGAATGATACTGTGATTCTGTGATTATGTCAGGAAAATGCTGAGACTGCATTCTTTCCTACATTCTGCCATTTATATATGCACATATACGACAATTACACATACACAGATCAAACCTTTGCTTTCATTACACATTCATATTCATTTTTTCCAGCAGAAAATTTGCAGAGCTGTGTTCAAGGTAATGCTTACTGTAACAAAAGACATAATCGGCAAAGATGCTTCTTCAATTCATCAGGGAGCATGAGGTTGTGTTTTTTTGTATGTATCACCAGTTATGTAGTCATTAAAATATTTCACAGTATCACTAAGGCTGGAAGAGACCCCAAAGGTCATCAAGTCCAACCTGTCCCCACAGACCTCATGACTAGACCATGGCACCAAGGGCCACGTCCAATCCCCTCTTGAACGCTTCCAGGGATGGTGACTCCACCACCTCCCTGGGCAGCACATTCCAATGACTAATGACTCTCTTGGTGAAGAACTTTCTCCTCACCTCGAGTCTAAACTTCCCCTGGTGCAGCTTGAGACTGTGTCCCCTTGTTCTGGTGCTGGTTGCCTGGGAGAAGAGACCAACCCCTTCCTGGCTACAACCACCTTTCAGGTCGTTGTAGAGAGCAATGAGGTCTCCCCTGAGCCTCCTCTTCTCCAGGCTAAGCAACCCCAGCTCACTCAGCCTCTCCTCATAGGGCTTGTGCTCAAGGCCTCTCCCCAGCCTTGTTGCCCTTCTCTGGACACATTCAAGTGTCCATTCTCGATGCCCTTCTTAAACTGAGGGGCCCAGAACTGGACACAGGACTCAAGGTGTGGCCTAACCAATGCAGAGTACAGGGGCACAATGACTTCCCTGCTCCTGCTGGCCACACTATTCCTAATGCAGGCCAGGATGCCATTGGCCCTCTTGGCCACCTGGGCACTCTGCTGGCTCATGTTTAGGCAGCTGTCAATCAGCACCCCCAGGTCCCTCTCTGTTTGGGAGTTCTCCAGCCACTCCAGCCACCCCAGCCTTTTGTAAGACACTGAAATTGTTAAGAACATGAACATTTATCATCCACTGCTGAACAATAGAAACTCATTCTTTTCCCCCTCTTGCTTCAAATTTGTATCAGCCAGTCAGGGAGAAGAAATCTTGCAACTTAATTTCACATCACTTCCCCACATAAACTGAAGACAAAAGTAAAATCATAGTCCAGGATAACACTTGCTAAAGTTCTTCAGATACAAATAGGATTCAATTTGCAGACTCAGGATTAGATCCTTCCTAAGCAATCACTATAAAGAGATTAACTGAAGGACAGATTTTGACCTCCTGTACTTTATGTCTAAGGCTACCATAAAATGTGCTTTGGAGTGTGAATTGACCATGAAGTGCAACTGTGGAAGGAAACCCACTCAGACATCAAATCAAGGTAGTCAGGTGAACAGAATTCAGTGGCAATCACTTTGCTATTTCCATTTGACTCAGGGTGACACGTTCTCTCTTTTTTCACACCAGACCAGCCGAGCTAATTTGCAATCTAGCTCCACAGAAACTTTGCACAATGTCTTCCATTTTGAAGATGGCACTGAAATGAAAGCACTTCTACACTTGAATGGTCTCTCTCTGAGGTGTAAGGAAATTCTTTTTATGCAAAGTCAACATTGTAGAAAAAATCAGCAAAAATTTTGTTCTGCTTTGGAAACCTCATTGTCTTCAACCTTCCACACTGTACCAAGTCAGTAAAGATACTACTGTAGACATTTTGGAAACACCAACAGATGAGGCAAACAGATGAGGTTCTCAACAGAATACCTCCAATTAAACTTTCAGTTGTCTTTGTTACATAATGCAACCAGCACCAGAACAAGAGGACACAGTCTCAAGCTACTTCAGGGGAAGTTTAGAATGGAATCGAATGGAATGGAAAGGAATGGAATGGAACGGAATGGAACGGAACGGAATGGAATGGAATAGATTTAACCAGGTTGGGAAAGACCTTTAAGATCATAGTGTCCAACCTATCATCCAACACTATCTAATCAACTAAACCATGGCACCAAGCGCCCCATCCAGTCTCTTCCTAAACACCTCCAGTGTTAGTCACTCCACCACCTCCCTAGGCAGCCCATTCCAATTCCTCCCCAGCTTTGTTGCCCTTCTCTGGACACGTTCCAGCAAGTCAACATCTTTCCTAAACTGAGGGACCCAGAACTGAACACAGTACTCAAGGTGTGGCCTAACCAGTGCTGAGTAGGCTCAAAGTGAGGAGAAAGTTCTTCACAGAGAGAGTTGTTAGCAGTTGGAATGTGCTGCCCAGGGAGGTGGTGGAGTCACCATCCCTGGAGGTGTTCAAGAGGGAACTGGACATGGCACTTGGTGCCATGGTTTAGTAGTTATGAGGTCTTCGGTGACAGGTTGGACAGGTCTCTTCCAACCTTATTGTTTCTATGATCCCAATGACAGCTTTGTCTCTTCCCAAAGAAGGTTGAATGGCTGGTGGACCTCAGGTAAATGTGTTACACAGGTTAAGAGAAACTTAAAATGAAGAAATGTATGTACCTTTTCAAGAAAACAGATCCTCAAGGGGCTCATAAGTTCTAAATAGCAGAATGATGTCTAATTTCTACCAGGCACTAGACACTCAGGTGAAAATTATCCATTACCATCAGATAAAAAGAGAGAACTGAAAAAACATACCATAAAGACCTGCACATGCATAAAAAATGTTTTACCTTTTAATATTTCATTTATAGAATACATATTTATTGTGACATTTAATATATATTTAATTTAATAAGTCTTTTATATTTAAAACCCAATTAAATTGTCTGGAGTTGCAGTTTTTATGTTCAACCCTTTAGGGAATTTATCAGTTCCTAGCAACCAGGCTGAAGGGGAAAGAAATAATTTTAGCACTGTCAGTCCTGCCCATAGTACTCCATAAAGCACAGTAGGAGAATAGCACTGATCAGCTAAAACCAGTACCTTTAATGTTTGTTTAGAAGTTGATCAGACTCAAATCTATCAACAGTCAGACTCATGCAATATTCATTTCCATTTGAGTTATGCCACCCTTTAGATTTTGCTAATAATATGGCCCTTCCCAATCAGTGGTGGCTGTGATTTTAATGCTAAGTGAGCTTTCAATACTGCTAGGAGGTTACCCTACATAAGTCCACAACTTAAATATATGTAGCATATTGTGGCTTATATAAAAGCATATTTAAATATATAATCCCTATCATGACCTGACAGCATTCCAAATTTTATTCATTCTCTTCTTTTTGCCTATAATTTTTCAGATAAAAATTGAGACTTCTTTCTGTATTTTAGAATAGAATAGAATAAACCAGGTTGGAAGAGATCTTCAAGATCATCGTGTCCAACCTATCATCCAACACCACCTAATCAACTAACCCATGTAACCAAGCACCCTGTCAAGTCTCCTCCTGAACACCTCCAGTGATGGCGACTCCACCACCTCCCCGGGCAGCCCATTCCAGTGGGCAATCACTCTCTCTGTGTAAAACTTCCTCCTGACCTCCAGCCTGAACTCCCTCAGTCTCTCCTCACAGGGCTTGTGTTCCAAGCCCCTCACCAACTTCGTTGCCCTTCTCTGGACTCGTTCCAGCAAGTCAACGTCCTTCCTAAACTGAGGGGCCCAGAACTGGACATTTTGCTTATGACGAAACACATTAATGAACAGAGAGGTTTGGCGCATTTCCTTTACAACATCTTGCAGTGGATTCACCTGATCACCTTGTCTTTTGGGGTTTTCTCCATCGCCTGTATCCCCAACACACAACACTGCACCCTCAGCTGATGCATGGTTGCTTTGATATATCATCATCTACGTTGCCCCAAAGGAATACAGATATTCTGGCAACTCATAAATAGAAATACAGCCTTTGAGGTAGCTGGAGTGTTTGATCCGACAGTTGCTTTCACGACCAAAGCCTTAGACAACAGTGGAAACTGACTGGCAGCCAGTGGAGCAAACTGAGTGCTGAACTGACATACAAAGAGCTGCCTAAACCAGACCAAAATTGGACAACTACAATCCATATCATCTAACACGCATCAATAGCCTTCAGATCCAAACACAGAAAGCATCCCTTTCCACTGAGGGAATGATCTTGCAAGCTAAGCTAACAGGGGCAAGGCCACCTTTCAACCACGTTTCTAAGATGTGTGCAGTGGTGTTTAAAGCTAACCTTCGTGAACTGTGGCCAAGTCATGCAAGCTTCTTCCTGTTATCTACCCTTCATCATCTGCTTCAACACTGAACATTAATTCTAATAGATGACTGTATTGGTTTTAGCTGGCTGGCCACACTAGAAGGGACAAGAGTGGGAGGGAGCTACTCCTGCTCCCCACAGTGGTGCAGTGGAAGCCAGGAGGGCATATGGTTATTCAACACCATGCTGACATTATGCACACTGCAAAAGGAAAGGGTTGGCTGGAGCTGAAAGGAGTTATGGGATTTAGGGAGTTATCTATAGCTTATAAAGTTTCCTGTTCCAGGTTTTTGCAGCTTTTTCCCTGTTTCTGGGCTGGGGTGCAGCCCTTAGATGCATTGATTCATAGGTGCAGACAGTCCACATTTTGTCTGTTCCCCCACTGCTATATATGCTGTACATTTTTTTGTGCATGTTATCTGATATCCCTGCAGTAGTAAATCTTCCTTATCTCTGCTTCTCCAGTCCACTTCTTCCTTGCCCATCTGGAGGAGAGAGGAGGGGTGGAGGGAACCCATCTGTTGTGAGCAGACTGCCCGGGCTTGGCTGCTGGCTGAGTTAAAACCAGGACAGCAACAAATATGTCTATTCCACAACTGGGCTTGCCACTTCTAGGCTTGTTTCCTTTTATGTATTAGTAGGAAGTGATATATAATAGAGTGGGAAGAGCAGAGATCAGGATGTTGGGGGATTTTCTGTTCTCTTTGCCTGAAGCACAGAGATGGGCTCAAGGCACACCACAGATGAGGACACAAATGGGGTCAGCTGTTCCAGAAGGACTGGCCGAGTTCCATGGGTCTGGACAGAAATGCTGGCAACCAAAAATTGGAGAAACCAAAGACACAGATTTTGCACTAACGTGATCTAACTGATCTTCAGGCTCTGGAAGGAGTAAGCCATAGCTCCTGGTTTCCACACCTCTTTAGAGAGTATCATTCTTGGGTTTCAGCAGAAGGGACAGAATAAATCTCAGCTTCGTCATCAGATCATTCAACTTCCCAATCACTAGCAGTGACACAAAGGTACAATTTCATTCAGTCATTCTTTCTTTGTAAGCATTCTGCCATCTTAAACAAAACAATTAGCCTAGTTTAGCCAGCAGAATCTTGCTTTTACCAGTGGTAATGTACATGAAAATACGTAATTTTCTTTCTTGGCATTCCTAAAAGCCTCACATTTTATGGTCAGTGGATGGGCAAGTCTTGCCTTCCAAACTAGCATACACTGATGCATGTACACTGACTCCACCTGGGGAGGTGGTGGAGTCGCCATCACTGGAGGTGTTCAGGAGACTTGACAGAGTGCTTGGTTGCATGGTTTAGTTGATTAGGTGGTGTTGGATGATAGGTTGGACACAATGATCTTGAAGGTCTCTTCCAAACTGGTCTGGTCTGGTCTGGTCTATTCTGTTCTGTTCTGTTCTATTCTATTCTATTCTATTCTATTCTATTCTATTCTATTCTATTCTATTCTATTCTATTCTATTCTGTTCCGTTCCGTTCCGTTCCGTTCCGTTCCATTCCATTCCATTCCATTCCATTCCATTCCATTCCATTCTTTGTTGTGTAACTATAGCAAATCAATTTGTGCTGGAAATGGCTCCTGCCACAAGCACAGTTCAGAACCACTGAAAATACCAAACAATAGAGAAATTTCCACACCTTCACTTCTAGCTTTTTTATATTATTAAAGCTTCTGTCATTCTCATTACAATATGCATATGTTTCATCTGCAGACTTAATCTCTACAAAGTACTTACAAAAAAAAGTCCACACCAGAACTAACAGCAACACAGAATGCACGTAGAGAAAGATAACGTAATTTTCACAGAATCACAGAATCACTAAGGTTGGAAGAGACCCCAAAGATCATCAAGTCCAACCTGTCACCACAGACCTCATGACTAAACCATGGCACCAAGTGCCACGTCCAATCCCCTCTTGAACACCTCCAGGGATGGTGACGCCACCACCTTCCTGGGCAGCCTATTCCAATGACTAATGACTCTCTCAGTGAAGAACTTTCTCCTCACCTCGAGCCTAAACATCCCGTGGTGCAGCTTGAGACTGTGTCCTTTTGTTCTGATGCTGGTTGCGTGGGGAGAAGAGACCAAACTCCTCCTGGCTACAAACACCCTTCAGGTAGCTGTAGACAGCAATAAGGTCTCTCCTGAGCCTCCTCTTCTCCAGGCTAAACAACCCCAGCTCCCTCAGCCTCTCCCAGTACATTTACAATTACAAACTCATCTACCTGAAAATGAAATGTGAGAATATATATAAAAAATGTGTTTGCTCTCATCAGCATTTGAATTATAATGAGCATATCTCACTACTGTCCTTAAGCTTTTAGTTCCTAAAATTTGCTCTTGTAAGACCCCTGTTGAATATTTATTGAAGAAAAGATTCTTCAAGTTGTTGCTAACCATAATTATCAATGTGATTTCAACAGAAGAACAGACTAATGTAATTCTGATGAGAAAGGTCAGAATAAAACAACTATGCTGTTCACTGAAAACAGAACTTCAAAGAAACTCAGTTACTAGGTGGGTGGCATCAGAATGAGCAAAATACATACTGGAATATGTGAAATTTAGACAAGGAAAAGAGTTTAACCTATCATATAGACTCTTGATTTTAGAGATTCCTCATGCACACTTCACAGGATTGCAAGCTGCTAGTTCTGGTGTGATGAAATATGTCCAGAGCCCAGAGCTGGTTTATTTGCCAAACTTAGGATCCCTAGTACCATGAAGAGAGCAGTAATTTCATCTCTGGCAAAGTATGAAGGTTCCCGTGCCTGTCATGTTAGCAGCTAGATAGAGATGCTACCAAACACATTAAATCCCCCTCTGAAACAAAGCTGGTTTAAAGCATTAAATAATGCAAAGGCTTCAAACTAGAGGAGTCTAAACCATTTTTATTTTGAAATCTTTCTCATGCTAGATTGTCAGGTATCATTTTGCTTGTAAGTGAGAAAGCAGTACAGGGGAAAAAAAATTGGTTTCACTCACTGTGCCTTATAAAAAGAAACGAGTAAAAACAGTGTGGGAAAATTAAACAATGGCAACAGATGTGTCCAAAAGTCTCAGGTCCTCTCACAAGAATCAGAAAACCACAATGCAGAGCACTGTTAAACACATTCTCCACACATAACCCTTGGAACATCTCTTTATCTTTCTGAACTTCTAGGTTCACAACACTCAAGGCTGTAAGCTCAGCTACAGAAAGTAATTCTCCACATTCTCTGCATTCAAACATTTCAACACATCAGCCTTTTTCCAGGCAGTCTCAGCATAAATCCACAGAGACAGTGCCTACACAAGAGAATTTTCTCTGTATTGCTTTCTGGCACTTTTGAACAAGCCTGAAGGAACTGCATCTTCTGCTGGGATGCAGCAGAGGTGTCCCACCACCACCACTGCTCAAAGTGGAGACTCTGGGAGCAGAGACCACTCTTTGCTTAGTGGCCTTTACTCTTCAAGAATGAAGAGACCGACAGCAGCACTGATGTGAAATAATCAGAAGGGAAAATTCCCAAGTCACACAATTCTGTAAGCTGATTGCTTCTGCTCTTTTTCTTCAAACAGCTGATTTGTATTCAGCACACAAGAAACAGCAACACTGGCACTAAGCATTTGTCCTATGACAAGACTTTCACGTTTTCACTGCTCTGCCTAACTCACATACTCTAAATGCCTGTACAAAATACGTGTGTAAAATCATACATTTACAGGGAGAAATATGATCAAATTAATTCCTCACAGGGAAAGTTATTTTAAGTGCTGGTGGTGCTTCTACATACAGAACTCAGAAAAAGAAGGCCAGAAGTAGCAATGTCAGTCACAGCACGGACTCAGCCCCTTGCTGTGAAAACAAGAGCTTGCCTCTGCCTTTGCTCAGGGTCTATTTAGCAGCAGCAACAGATACACATTAGTTCAAATATGCAAACAAGTAAGCAGCAAATCAAAAAGCACCTGGCTGCTGCTGTGTGCTTTCAGGGTCATTTATTATTGCTGTTGCTGTTGTTGAATCCATCTTTGCAAGCCATGTATTCTTTTCTACAAAATGTAGCAGAAAGTCAGCTCCTGGCCCAAAGAGCATAAGGGCTAAGTAAAAGTCACAAGAGAACAAATGAATACAGCCTGATGAAACACAAGGAAGCAAGCAATACCTGCTCATATCAACAACAGCAAACAGAACTAGCGAAGAAGTGACTAAACAATCAAAGGCCCCTCTTAGCATGACAAGTAAGTAGGATAGCCATGAATGTTCCTCCAAAGAATACAGAAGGTGTTCAAAGTTTTATGTGGGCTCAAAAAGTAGGTAGGTAACTAATTAAAATGTATCAAGGGATAGTAAATACAGCAGTGTTATGCCTTTGCCCCTGAAAGTCTTTAAGCTGCAGTTCTCTTCAGCCAGGGAGCATAAAAAGATCACAGTTTGAAAACTACTCTGAAGGCACAACAGCAGATTTCCCTGAAAACAAACTAGAAAGCACTGCCAGATGTAACAGTGAGAAGGGAAAAAGTTTGTCCTCCTTTCAACACATAAGCATTAATGGATGAAATTATTTTCCACCACTGCTATATTGTTTTCTATCAGTCTTTTAGAGCTTCTCATACAAATATCAGAGTTTGTTAACTCAGTCTAGTAAAGAAGACTATCATCTCATTCTCAGCCCAAGAACAAAATGTTTGAAGCAATATACTGAGGGGGAAATTGAGACAACCTTCCATGAAAAGCCTAAGGCTATGCCTAATAGTACCTATGAAATGTATCATGAAGAATCCACGCTGTACTACTTGAGTACTGCACTAAAATGTTTTACTTACCCTATTTCCAGTGACCTGAGTTACAACTTTTGGGATCAGTAATCAAAATACAAGTGGTACATGAACAATAAGAATAGAAGACTTGGCACTCACCTGTAGGTGTAATTAGCATGTTATAGACTTCTAAAAGACTTCTCGCTACTCCCTGAAAGTCCATACTTACAGCAAATCAATCTCAAATGCTTTGTAAGCATTGAAAGCATCATTACAAATTTTAACCCAGGAAATTGCAATTTTCAGTTACGGACACATTACACCTTCTAGTTGTTCATTTGCTTGCCTGTTCATTTCAACATCATCTGGAAAATCTTTAGAGTGCATAAATAACGTATTATATCCATAACAAAAGGATACAGTCCACTGTATGATTGATTACCTTGGCATTCAGCTCTTGTGGGAATAGATTTTGTGAAACACAGCTCTATTGGAATCCCTGAAAATTACATTTTGGTAGCACTATATGAACAATCAGACTTCAGGTATGCGCAGACATAATGTTACTAACATTCCACAGGCAGGTACAAACTTGAATTTGGGGTCAGAGTGGCTGGAGGGCAGCCAGGCAGAGAGGGACCTGGGGGTGCTGGTTGATGGTAGGGTGAACATGAGCCTGCAGTGTGCCCAGGCAGCCAAGAGGGCCAATGGCATCCTGGCCTGCATCAGGAACAGTGTGGCCAGCAGGAGCAGGGAGGTCATTCTGCCCCTGTACACTGCACTGCTTAAGCCACACCTCGAGCACTGTGTCCAGTTCTGGGCCCCTCAGTTTAGGAAGGAGTTTGACTTGCTGGAACGAGTCCAGAGAAGGGCAACGAAGTTGGTGAGGGGTTTGGAACACAAGCCCTATGAGGAGAGACTGAGGGAGCTGGGATTGCTTAGCCTGAGAAGAGGAGACTCAGGGGTGACCTTATTACTCTCTACAACTACCTGAAGGGAGGTTGTAGACAGGCAGATGTTGGTCACTTCTCCCAGGCAGCCAGTACCAGAACAAGAGGACACAGTCCCAGGCTGTGCCAGGGGAGGTTTAGGTCGGATGTTACAAGAAGTTCTATACAGAGAGAGTGATTGCCCATTGGAATGGGCTGCCTGGGGAGGTGGTGGAGTCACCATCATTGGAGGTGTTCAGGAGGAGACTTGATGGGGTGCTTGGTGCCATGGGTTAGTTGATTAGGTGGGTTGGATTGGTTGATGGGTTGGACGTTATGATCTTGAAGGTCTCTTCCACCCTGGTTTATTCTATGTAATTCTATGGAATTCCAATACTGTACCCAAACAATGCTATTTTACATTTGTTTCTCAAGGAATCAGAGAAATAAAAGTCGTGATGGGTCAATTTAAATCAGTGATCTGAATCACTAATTACAGTCCTCATTAGAATCAGCAAACCTAATTCACACAGTGCTTTACACAAGAAACCACTGCTGCTTTCATTTTTATTTCAGTATTTTGAGGCACAGTTGTTTTATACTGGACTTTACAGAAAACTTGGTACTATTTTGTGACAACTATTTAAAGCCCACATTTTCCCTTTTCCTTTTTATTTTTCCCCCCACAACAATAGCAGCAAATTATAAAAGAATCATCACTTATTTGCCAAGCAGTTGCTATTTATTCTCCAATCACACAATTAACCAGGTTGGAAAAGACCTTCCAGATCATCAAGTCCAACCTGTCACCACAGACCTCATGACTACTAAACCATGGCAACTACTACTAAAATCATGGTTAGTGTCAAGTTAACTCCTATTCCACCTGCAACTGAAACAGGCTTCAAGTGGAATTTTAATTATTTTCTAAAATATCTATCTTATGTATATTATTTGACAGTCACTAATTAACAGATTGAGTAGAACCCTCTTAAATACAGCAGATCCACGGAAGAAAAGATCATCCTAGCAGGTTTTTCAACCTTTAACTGCATATTGAAATGTTCTTTCAGAACCAGGAAATGACAGTTGTCTTTCATAGAATCATAGAATCAGTAAGGTTGGAAAAGACCTCAAAGACCATCAAGTCCAACTTGTCACCCAACAGATAACATAAATCCACTGTGAACCTCTCCTCACCCACTGCCCATAAGTTTCATGTGGCATTTGGATGCCAAGAACATCATGTACCTGCAGAGCGGATTGGCCTCATCAAGGTTGCTGTCCATACTTTCACTTCCTAGAGCTGCACACTTGCTTGCAAGGCAGATACCATAGCTAGCTTGTAGTTTTTTCTGCCCCATGTACAACCTGTGTCATAAAAGCACATGGTCTACCCACCAAGTTGCTACATTTACTTTACATGATAGGTATTAATGTACAAGGACTTAAGACAGCCACAGGGAAAGGGAATTTAAAGGAGAGAGGTTTTCTTTTTTGTGTGTTTTTGTGTTTTTTCTTTTTCTTGTAACCCTAAGTAAATCTTTTTCTTTACTAGATGGCAGGGAGGAAAGACTTAATCAAAATAAGCTAGACCCAGAGATTTACCTGGCCACTAAAGCAGCTCGGTCATTATATGATGCAACTTGTCACGAAAACACAGTTAACTCTGTCAGTTAATAGCTGTTCTCTAAATCACTTCACTGTTTGGAACTTTATCAGCAACTTTGCTTTTTTAAATGATTTTAAACACTAGTAAATCTTTTCATAGATCATTCCTCAACCCCTTTGTTTTATCTACCACTTTTAAATCATTATAAAAAAATTGATGTAACTAACAAAATATGTATTTAAATGACTGGTTTGGTCTTTTTTTCACAGAGCTGTTCAATTTTCACCTACCATGTTTTTAAATACAAGGCTATTTCCTTCCTGCCTTCCCCCAAACACTTGCAACATGCATACAAAATGTCAAGGAAAGGGAGAACAAGAAGGACAAATGTTCATCTTGAAGATTTAAAAATACATAATAGTATGCTTAGAGACCTGTCAGGGAAAGTAATTTTAGCCTGAACTTAACACTCGTTATGAACTCCAATGCAAGCAGCTCATTTGCTCTACTGACTTTTTGGCATGACACAATCTGCTTGCAATTATGATTTGCCACACATTAGTAAATACTGGAAACTGAAATAGCAACCTGAAAAGAGTCTCTACTGGCTTGAGTGCAGACATATTGCCAGTTCTCATTAATTCATTGGTCACAACCAATATAAAGGCATAAACTTTTATTACCCTATATAGACCTCCACTAGCAGCAGAATTTAATACAGCTGCTTCACATGCTTTCTGTATAGGTCACATTGATAAAAAGCACTATCTTGACTAGAAATAAAAACACAGCAAATAAAACACAATCCTGACACTAAGCAATTTTCATGAGTGTTACTCCACAAAGTTTAGTTTCTAACTCTGCAATATATCGACATTTTCCAGATCTTTGCTTCATATAAATTAATAAAAAGAATTCATTCCAGACTTCATATTTGCTGTAAAAAGATCAAAGACATGAACTGGGTGAACTGCTGTAACAGTAACTTCTTGACACTGGTCAATCTCACTACCCTGATAATGTCAATACCCTGTTACCAACCCATTACATGTTGTGCCAGTCCAAGAACAGACTGCTCACTTACTTTTAAAGTATTTGACTCATTTCCTCAACTTCTCTCCTCTAGATCATGCCAATTATCACACAGATCGCCAGCCTGGATACAGGTTTGAAGAATGCTTTCTTTGACTGTTGCAGAGCTACTGCTTGTCCCAACCAAGGACAAAAAGATTCTTTAAGTCTATTTTCTGAATGGATCACCAGTTAAAAAAATCAAAACACATGTGCCAGCTGATCTGGCATCCAACCAGCAAACATGCTCACCAGGCCAACAAGAAACAATCATGCTCTCATGTATGAGGAGAACTGTAGGAACTGGAGAAGGAGACACAGCCGAAGTGCATAGAACTTCCACCAAGCAGTGACATTGCAGTGGTTCACATCAGCCACTCATTTCAGTAGGGGTCCCCTGCTTGTGGCAACACTGTCCACCTCCTCCAGTCTTTGTGGAACAATGAAAAGTTTGCCATAGGATAAAATACATAAACCTCAAAACATATAATGCAGGAACCTCCACATCATTTGCTTTCATAGTGAACAAATTCAAGTCTTAGCATTATATCTTTAACAAAACCTTCACAGGAGGTTTGGGGGTTTGTTCCACATGCTTGAATCTGGAAAGTGCAAGCAGATCTAGGATGCAGGCTACCATTGAGTTCTAGTGGTACTGGCAATATCCCACCCCTGGAACACCAAACTCAGAGGCACACACTTGCGTGTGCTAAACCATGAGTCTCTGGCAAACTGCTGAAGCACGCACACAATTTACTGCATTTCTGAGGTCCCTGTGGGATGCATCAGACCACAGGATGACACTTAAACATGTAATTTTTTAGCTTTGGAAGTAAATTACTACTTCTTAAGAAAAACATAAATAAATCCAACTGAACTCAGACTGTAGCCATGTTAGCAACTGCTAGATATCCATCCCTAAGATTTGATTGAGTCTGAGAACCTACACAGCCACATGAAAGATAAGCTAGCAGTCAATGTGGTTACTATTTCAATCTTGACAAAAGTTCAAAGGCAGTAACCATAGCATAGCTGATAGAGAAAAAAAAATATATTCAATTGCTCTTTTCTCTGCTACCTGTCATACAATGATTAAGATTTACAAAACCCCCTCATTATTGACCAATCTAAAACTTAAAATGATAAATAGAAAACAACTGTTGTGTTGAAGAAACAAAAGAGCTGTGTCTTTGAAGCAGTGTAAACATTACTGTAATTTTACAGACACAGCAGTCTCAAGCTGTGCCAGGGGAGGTTTAGGCTGGATGTTAGGAAGAAATTCTTCATGGAGAGAGTGATTGCCCATTGGAATGGGCTGCCCAGGGAGCAGGTGGAGTCGCCATTATTGGAGGTGTTTAGGAGGAGACTGGATGGGGTGCTTGGTGCCATGGTTTAGTTGATTAGATGGTGTTGGATGATGGGTTGGATGTGATGATCTTGAAGGTCTTTTCCAACCTGGTTTATTCTAATTCTATTCTATTCTATTCTAATTCATTTTATTCTATTCTAATTCATTCTATTCTAATTCATTCTATTCTATTCTATTCTATTCTATTCTATTCTATTCTATTCTATTCTATTCTATTCTATTCTATTCTATTCTATTCTATTCTATTCTATTCTATTCTATTCTATTCTATTCTATTCTATTCTATTCCATTCCATTCCATTCCATTCCATTCCATTCCATTCCATTCCACTCTATTCTATTTCTCCATCTGAGAAACTGCGAGCCCAGTTATCCTGGTCCTGTCTACATAGCTCACCTAACTTTGCAAGAGGCACACTAAAGTTATTTCTGCAGCAGCAGAGTCACCTGATTACAAAACCCAGTTGTGATTTGATTACATCCACAAACCTATCTCCTCAACCATGTGGCTTTATCAGGTTACATTTCCTTTCTCTTGCAGTTTCACAAAATTTTGAGGGTGACATTTAATGACCTATTGAAAATAAATAAATCATTTGCTATATCACATTCTACTTGGCATACAGTATTAGCAGGGAGAACATTTGCTAGAGGTACTGTTAAGTGAAAATGCTTGTTACATTATGCATGACTTCCCAAAGCACTGCGTACATAATATCCATCATGAAATTCAGAACGTATAACTAAATTTGGAAGGGAATGCATTCAGACCTGTGATCAGCATTCTGACACCTCCAGTTATGAGATTTAATTAAACCTGCTTTATGTATTAAGTCTATTTTTATTAAGTAGGCACAGAATCATGTTTTATACATTAGGCATAACTAAAACGAGCTTTTAAAAAGTTCTTTGCAAATGCCTTTTCTTAAAGGGACTTCATCAGTCAAGTCACTGTTCCGTAACTTCTCTTCACAACTGTGATGAAGAGCCACCACTGCTCAACATGATCAACATCTTTAAGGGCTTCAGCCACCTTGCTGGCAATCAGTTTCAGCACCCAAAATATTTTCTGTGACAACAGGCTGATAAATGAGGCTGCTGGGTGCTATAGAGTATAGATTCCTTTTGTCAGGAAATAGATTATCAAAGAAATATTTCAGATGCATCATATTGCATAGCTCCTGTCTGCTGATACTGAGGATCTCTCACCACTAAGCAGATGAGGTCCCACTGCATTTTCCCATGTGATACATTGCATTTAATCAACTTTCATAACTCCCTTCTATCACAAAGATGAAACCCAGCTAAAGCTCAGAAGGCTTAAGTCCTAACTGCAATACATACCTTCTTTCTTTCAGAAGCTCTCTTCCCCAGAAAAGAGGCAGCAAATCTACCTGGCAGTAGCTCTTTAAGCTATCCCTTTACCGTTCTGCATATGAAAGCCATGCAGCCTTGATTCTGGATTGTGTCATGAGGTGAGGTATAATTCACAGCTGGTTTGGGTTAATCTCAGCCATCTCCACTGCGAAGGCAGAAGCTCCCAAGAGAAAGGTAGTTCCCACCCGTGTCGCCAGGTCTTTCCCACTGCATTTTCTCTGACAAGCAATTCACCCTGAAGATATGGAGTCCTATCTGTTAATCCATGAGCACCACATGCATAAATACCATGCAATTCTGACCAATGATTACATACTGTATCGGCTTGCACATAGTCACAAGTTAAAAGTTCTTGCATCTTTGATGAGGAAGAGAAGCTGGAAATGCCCATTAAATTCAGAACCTCAGCCTTGTGAGCCACTTTACACATTCCATTTGCACAATGAACAGTTTCAAATGAGTCTCAAGCAAGAAATGAAACTAGGGTAACTAGCACACCGAATTACCAATACCAAACAGTACTTCTCAAGCAAATTGTCACACTGCTTCTTATAAAGGAATCAGTATTTTGAGCTTTAGGAAACCCATGAGAATGATATACCGACACTGACTCCAAAGAGAGGTGGTTTAGTGGTTGGTTTGGGTGTTTGTTTGTTTTTAACCATTAAAAGGCTTTTCTTCAAAGGATCCTCTTTATACATTTGCCAAGAAATAGTTTTTGTTGGTAGTCCAGTACTACAGCATTCACCTTTTGACCTAGATAAATATCTTTTCAGAACAGTCCAAATCAAAATTCCTTGCAATCAGCACATCTCTGTTTACCAATTGTAAATCACTTCTGCTTTGATAGCAATCAAATGCACAAACATAGATTTACTGGCTAATTAGTATTAAGTAGAAGCTGAAAGTGACTCTCTCTTAGAAAAATGGCTTTATTGAAAGACCAGAAAACTATTTTCCCACTGGAGGGAAACCTAATTAATATCCAAGAGAAGAAACTAACAATTTTTGATTTATCTGAATGACTTATGATTGACCTGAGCAACATCAGACCATTTCCTAAAGACAGAGAATATAGCACCTGTTCCATTTCCAGTACTAATTCAGCACAAGTTGTGTTTAAAACTGCCTATTTAAAATCTTGGTAGTAATCTGCACTACCAGAAAACTCTGGTTTTACATGTGCATTTCTTCTTGCTTTTCAGACCAGTGGGTAGCCAGAGGCCAGGCAAGGCCATCACAGTATCACAGTATCACCAAGGTTGGAAGAGACCTCAAAGATCATCGAGTCCAACCTGTCACCACAGACCTCATGACTAGACCATGGCACCAAGTGCTGCGTCCAATCCCCTCTTGAACACCTCCAGGGATGGTGACTCCACCACCTCCCTGGGCAGCCCATTCCAATGACCAATGACTCTCTCAGTGAAGGACTTTCTCCTCACCTCAAGTCTAAACTACCACTGGTGCAGCTGGAGACTATGTCCTCTTGTTTTGGTGCTGGTTGCTAAAGAGGAGAGACCGACCCCTTCCTGGCTACAACCACCTTTCAGGTAGTTGCAGCCATGCACTGGTACAAATAATTTCCAACACTTTTCATGTGTATTGAGTTGTACAAACAAGCATCCCAGAGAGATGACAGTCATGGACAAACAAAACATGCAGCACACATTAAATATTTCAGAGAAGTCAAGATTTTGTGCAGAAAATGACTTTTTAAACCACATCCTTCCTACAACAAACAGATTGTGTGCACGTGCTGATGAAATGCTGAATATGCATAAACAGCTGTAAAGATGTGCTGATAAACTGAGAACTACCATCAAATAATTACCACGAGAAGAAACTCAAATATTGGAAAGTTATTTGGGTTCTACCTTTGCTGTTTGTGCTTCATTGCTAAAATGTTAAATTAATTTTATCACAGAAATGCAGTGTACTGCATTTTCAAGATCAATTTCATGTTGAAAACATGAAATACGTAGAATTTCAATCCACAGTTTTTCAGGACAAGCAGTTTGTCAACTTTGTTCACATTTTCCTATTCCTCCTCACCTTTTCCAATCTGTGTTCAATCTAGAACTCCCTACAACTACCCAAAAGAAGGTTATAACCAGGGGGGTGCTGTTTTTCTCTTCCTAGTAACAAATAATAGGACAAGAGGAAATGGTCTCCAAGTTGCACCAGAGGAGGTTCACAGAATCACAGAATCACCAAGGTTGAAAGAGACCCCAAACATCATCAAGTCCAACCTGTCACCACAGACCTCATGACTAAACCATGGCACCAAGTGCCACATCCAATCCCCTCTTGAACACCTCCAGGGATGGTGACTCCACCACCTCCCTGGGCAGCATATTCCAATGACTAATGACTCGCTCGGTGAAGAACTTTCTTCTCACCTCGAGCCTAAACATCCCGTGGTGCAGCTTGAGACTATGTCCTCTTGTTCTGGTGCTGGTTGCCTGGGAGAAAAGACCAACCCCCTCCTGGCTGAACCACGCTTCAGGTAGTTGTAGACAGCAGTAAGGTCTCCCCTGAGCCTCCTCTTCTCCAGGCTAAGCAACCCCAGCTCCCTCAGCCTCTCCTTAGATTGGATATTAGAAGAAAGTTTACACTGAAAGAGGTTATCAAACACTGGAATAGGCTTCCCAATACAGTGGTTGAATATCCATCCCTGCAGGCATTTAAACAGACAAATAGATGTGGTGCTGAGGGACACAGTAGAGTTAGACAACAATTGGACTTGATAACCTTAGAGGTCTTTTCCAGCCAAAGTGGTTCTATGATTCTGTTTAGTGCTTTTGATATGGTTTGCATCATGCCTGCTGCAGTCACTTTCATTTTGTTAAAGCACACTTACTTGGAAATGAAGATGCACCAAATTATATTCCACAGCATTTGGAAAGAATGAGAAGTGAACAAAAATAAACCTCCTGCATGCTAAATAGAACTACTGACTGCAAGACATACAAGGACTACTGCACCAAAACATTCTTGCTGCTGCTTCACTGACATCTCTGAATTTGAACAAATGGGGTTCATTAAGCTGAGGCAGAATAAAGACAAGATTGAAATGGAGATTTTCCAAACTGCTCCACTTGCAGATACCTTATTTATGGATTTTATTTCCTTTCCAATATAGGTAGAATGGCATGACCAAAGTACCAAAGTGTTATCCACTCTAATTTAAATCAGGCATGTTTATTTCTCCAGAAGCACTTTCCAACCTGAGGTAAACATAATTTTCAACACACAAATCATCTTTTCATAGATTGCTTTGCCCTACTGGAAGCTGCCCAGAGCCACAGTAATGGGATTCCCTTTGGTCCAATGCAGAAGAACATGCAACAACTTACATTTACCTTCAGTCAATAGGTGAACTTTCCTCACACTACTGCACAAAGTAGCATTCCCATGGAGGTGAACAGCAGTAATTTTATGTCAGAAGATTAGTTCAATATCTACTAACTCATTCTTAATTAAATGAACTCACACTCACCAGCAATCAACATTCCGAAGATCAGGTATGAGCAGAAAGCATCAAATTCTCAGTTAAGATTGGCTCAAGGGAAACAGCCATGCTTTTTGTAGTCTGCTCTAAGTGAAAGCCCAAAATGCAGTCATGTGTCCCTAAATAAGACAGTGTGTGCCCAGAAACTCCTAAAGGAAGCTAATCCTGTTTGCATACATCCAAAAACTATTACCTTGTTACAACATCAGTTTCTTGCAGCATTTTAGGACCTCAAAGATATCTTAAAGTGCTAAAATGGGCATATGGACAATCAGACACTACGCATAGCTGACAGAATAGAATAGAATAGAATAGAATAGAATAGAATAGAATAGAATAGAATAGAATAGAATAGAATAGAATAGAATAGAATAGAATAGAATAGAATAGAATAGAATAGAATTAACCAGGTTGGAAGAGACCTTCAAGATCATCGCATCCAACCTATCAACCAATCCAACTCACCTAAAAAACTAAACCATGGCACCAAGCACCCCATCAAGTCTCCTCCTGAACACCTCCAATGATGGGGACTCCACCACCTCCTCGGGCAGCCCATTCCAATGGGCAATCACTCTTTCTGTGCAGAACTTCTTCCTAACATCCAGCCTAAACCTCCCCTGGCACAGCCTGAGACTGTGTCCTCTTGTTCTGGTGCTGGCTGCCTGGGAGAAGATACCAACATCCATAATTTCCAATCTAGAATCATAGAGTGGTCTAAGTTGGAAGGGACCTCCAAAGGTCAGCTAGGTCAACTCCCTCTGCACTCAGCAAGGGCATCCTCAACTGGACCAGGTTGCCCAGAGCCTATTTCTAAAATCTAGCCAAGACAAAGCAATTTTATTTTAACATCTATCACAATTACCAGGTTACACCTCACAGAAAAGCCTAGAATTTAACTCTGCTCTGTGCCTATTCATGAAGTCTTGTTTTAAATGTAAAGTTTTAAAAAAGAGTTACCTATTAGTGCCCTACCTTTAATCTTATTTTAGGCGATGCTCAAAAAAAGACTAAGCTCAGTTGTTCTTAGCTAATCACCTGCATAAGTATAGGCTCTTAAAATAAAGCCTAATTACAAACATTAATTACCAGAGAATGGATTTATTCATGGTTATATAAAAATGCTAGCAGGCATTTTTAGGATCAAACTAATTTCTCATGGCTTTGTCGTAAGCTGATTAAGTTTAGCACATTTTTTCTAAATACACAGGCCAGTTCCATAAAATAAAGGTGCCACGTTAGCTGACTTAAAGAAAACCATTAGCCCTATTCCTAGAAGTTGAGGTACACTCCAGCAAATTATGGGCTAGTTGAAAATGCATTGAGATTTGTACTGGGTTGGACTGAGCTGCAGTTAATTCTCCTCACAGCATCTTTCTAGTGCTGTGGTTTTTTGCAGCGGTAGTTTATAACACAGCTGTGTTTTGGCTACTGTTGAGTAAGTATCCAGGCTGTGTCCTTTCAACATTTCCCTGCCCCAAGATTACATTGAGGGGTGGGCAAGATCTTGGGAGGGGACATGGATGAGCCAGCTGACTCAGACTGGCCAAAGAGGTATTCCATACCATACGAAGTCAGCTCAGGTATAAGAAGGAAGTGAAAGAAGGAAGTGGGGGGATTCAT
This sequence comes from Melanerpes formicivorus, assembly GCF_026170545.1. Taxonomy (NCBI): domain Eukaryota; kingdom Metazoa; phylum Chordata; class Aves; order Piciformes; family Picidae; genus Melanerpes; species Melanerpes formicivorus. The sequence goes on from NW_027142353.1 coordinate 58,017,608, forward strand.
CCATGGCGTCTATCCTCCCAAGTAACCACCAAGCTTAGAGAGCCCTGCTTCCCAAGACTGACCATCGTCCTGCTGATGGGAAGTAGAGACTAACATCTCTCTCCCAGCTTTTTGCTTCCATGCAGTCTATTGCTGGTTCCTTATTAGTGTCACTAAAATTGCTCCTACTCTATTACTGGCTTCTGTTATTTTTTTCCCCCCACTCTCCCTGTCTGCTTAAGAGGGGGAGTGATAGACTGGCTATGGTGGGCATCAGGCCTCCAGGCCAGGGGCCAAACTACCACAAAATTACAAACAAAACAAAATCACAACATCAATTTCTTTATTTCTATTTTCTTATTAAGAGATGAGAAGAAAATTGTAATTTTGAATTATTAAACTCATCTCAAATTCTGAGGTAGGCTGTGCTTCCAACCACTTTTCTTTTAAGGCACACTGTCATCTGTATTAAACAGCATGTGGTATAAAGCTCATGAAATAAAAACATGAAATAGGAAGATATTTTACTTCCTCTGAAGAAATCTTAATTCTAGTGATCATTTGAGTACTGTGTCCAGTTCTGCGCCCCACAATTTAAGAAGGACATCAAGACACTTGAACATATCCAGACAAGGGCAACAAGGCTGGTGAGAGGCCTCGAGCACAAGCCCTATGAGGAGAGACTGAGGGAACTGGGATTGTTTAGCCTGGAGAAGAGGAGGCTCAGGGGTGACCTCATTACCCTCTACAACGACCTGAAAGGTGGTTGTAGCCAGGAAGGGGTTGGTCTCTTCTCCCAGGCAATCAGCACCAGAACAAGGGGACACAGTCTCAAGCTGCACCAGGGGAAGTTTAGGCTTGAGGTGAGGAGAAAGTTCTTCACTGAGAGAGTCATTAGCCATTGGAATGTGCTGCCCAGGGAGGTGGTGGAGTCACCATCCCTGGAGGTGTTCAAGAGGAGATTGGACATAGCACTTGGTGCCATGGTCTAGTCATGAGGTCTGTGGTGACAGGTTGGACTCAATGATCCTCGAAGTCTCTTCCAACCTCAGTGATACTGTGATACTGTGATACTATGTGACCTAGTCAGTTCAGTGCAGAGATACTGTGAGGTACAAATTGCCCTGCTAGGAAGTCCACCGTGTCTCATGAAAAGATAGCTACAAGAACCAGTTGATATATTATTGATTTTTTACTGTTGCAGTACTCTATGAAATACACTATAAAGTAGGGCTCATATGAACTCTCCATTTAAGAAAAATAAATTCAAAACTGTTGCAAGCACGCAGCTCTCTTACTGCAGTTAAGATTAATGTAGCTGCCATAAGAACATATGCAATAGTAAGTCACATTTATTAAATATATATATATTCAGGCCAACATTTGGATGACTGGAGGCTACAGCAGCATTTCCAACTAAAAACATTAGCATCAAGCCACTTGCTTTATAATTATGTTTTGTCTTTACTTCCACGAAGTGCTACTCTATAGACCTGATGGTTTTACATTCTTTTCAACTGGGGCTGAATTCAAAACAGGCAAAGTTGTAACAACCGGGGAAACAAATCTTTTCCCAGCACTCAGGTTTTCAATATGAAGAAGAAATCTCCTCAACATGCAAACATAATCTACCTACAGATTAACCGTTTCAACCTTCTTCACATCTGACAAATATGAGATAAATTAAAACACCTGCCTAAGTATGGGTTCAAGCAACTGAGATTACAGAGTACAGAAATCTGAGGCAACTGGCTCTAATTTGAACTCTGTTACAAACCAAACAGCATTACAACCAGAGCAAGACCTATGTACTATGTCAAAAGTGCCACAACATCTTCATCATTTACTGTTTAGAAACAATTCAATTGTTTGAAAACAAAATCTAGTACAGAACCAAAAATTCAAGCAACAAAGGAATGGAAGGGACAGACAACCACTCCAAGTGTGCCCAGGCAGCCAGGAGGGCCAATGGCATCCTGGCCTGCATCAGGAACAGTGTGGCCAGCAGGAGCAGGGAGGTCATTCTGCCCCTGTACACTGCACTGGTTAGGCCACACCTCGAGTACTGTGTCAAGTTCTGGGACCGTCAGTTTAGGAAGGATGTTGACTTGCTGGAGCGTGTCCAGAGAAGGGCAACAAAGTTGGGGAGGGGCTTAGAACACAAGCCCTATGAGGAGAGACTGAGGGAGCTGGGGTTGCTTAGCCTGGAGAAGAGGAGACTCAGGACCTTACTGCTCTCTACAACTACCTGAAGGGAAGTTGTAGACAGGCAGAGGTTGGTCTCTTCTCCCAGGCAGCCAGTACCAGAACAAGAGGACACAGTTTCAGGCTGCGCTAGGGGAGGTTTAGGCTGGAGGCTAGGAGGAAGTTTTACACAGAGAGAGTGATTGCCCATTGGAATGGGCTGCCTGAGGAGGTGGTGGGGTCACCATCACTGGAGGTGTTCAGGAGGAGACTTGATAGAGTGATTAGTTGCATGGGTTAGTTGATTAGGTGGTGTTGGATGATGGGTTGGACACGATGATATTGAAGGTCTCTTCCAACCTGGTTTATTCTGTTCTAAAACAACCTTGCTGGCATATACTGTAACACTTCCCAGAAGTCTACAAGAGATCCAGTCAGTATGAGCACCAAAACCCACAACTATGAAATGCCTTGGGAAGAAGATCTTTATCAAGTTCCTGTGAAACCTATATGTTTGAAGAGAGACATTCAGAGAGGGTGTTGTACCTCTAGTTACAGAGCAAAACAAAAAGAAACCCTCAACTCTAATGATGCAGAGGCAAAGCCCCAAAGAAATAAAAAATGAGCACCAAAATCCTCAACAATGAAATATAGCCTTGGGAAGAAGATCTTTTCCAAGTTCCTGTGAAACCTATACGTTTGAAGAGAGACATTCAGCGAGGGTGTTGTACCTCTAGTTACAGAGCAAAACAAAAAGAAACCCTCAACTCTAATGATGCAAAGCCAAAAACCCAAAGAAATTAAAAAATCCAGTAGACCAGTTAAATAGTGAACCCAAGAGTAAAATGTACCAGTGAGGTATCTAATGGACTCTACACCAGCCTCAGTGATACATGCTAGAGAAAGCAGAAAGAAGTCACTAACAAAGTTGACATTAAAATGTATTCATATTATATTGAAATACATAAGTGTAAAACACAAAGAACTTGCTTTTAATTTTAGCCCTAACTTAATGACTTGACCACAGAAGCCAAGTCAATGTATCTCACCCTGATTCCTTTAAATGCAGTTTATTGATACAGTTGTTGAGAGTCTCTATAATCAACTGACCATGAAAACAGATGGCAATGGTGCAAATTATTTTAATGACTTTTAAGAAAACACATTGACCTAATAAAACAACGTTTTTGTTCAGTGACAGCTGTATTATGAGTTTCAAGCTATCCTAAAACCAGAACAATGTGTAATACTAGAAGGCCTTTTTTATTTGGGAAAAATCTAGTCCAAACTAATACTTACTATTGATTTCTGCAAAATTAAAGTCTATCTGCAGGTATATATATATATAAAAAGAAAAAGGGGGAAAACTATATTCAGGTCTGCTTTTAAAAAATGCTGTTAAGGAGCTTCCATGAAGTTAGGGCTTTCCCTCCAATGGCATGTTAGGGCAGGATTTTTCATTTAAATAACTTAGAAAGCTACAAGAAGGGATGTAACAAACAGATCACAGAATCACCAAGGTTCGAAGAGACCTCAAAGATCATAGTGGTATCATAGTATCAGTCAGGTTTGGAAGGGACCACAAGGATCATCTAGTTCCAACAAATATCACAGTATCACAGAATCACCAAGGTTGGAAGAGACCTCAAAGATCATCAAGTCCAACCTGTCACCACAGACCTCATGACTAAACCATGGCACCAAGTGCTATGTCCAATCCCCTCTTGAACACCTCCAGGGATGGTGACTCCACCACCTCCCTGGGCAGCACATTCCAATGACGAATGACTCTCTCGGTGAAGAACTTTCTCCTCACCTCGAACCTGAACTTCCCTTGGTGCAGCTTGAGACTGTGTCCCCTTGTTCTGGTGCTGGTTGCCTGGGAGAAGAGACCAACCTCCTCCAGGCTACAACCTCCCTTCAGGTAGTTGTAGACTACCTGTACAACTACCTTCAGGTAGTTGTAGTCACCTCCTCTAGGAGGTGACTTATGAGGATGCTTCACAAACACTGAGGAAGTACCACAATTTCAAATGGAATAACTTCTCTGAAAATCTTCAAAGAAACGCCTTCCAAAGGAAGAGACCAGAACATTTCAAGCAAAACAGTCAAGGAGAAGCTACAGTCCATTATCCTGGATTCTCTCCTTCATACATGCCATGGAAGCTGCCCCTCTGTATCCAGAGCCTTCAGACTATTTAGCAGTGTTCTCTCTGGGCAGCCCTACCCTCCCTATTTTGGTGGAGTCACCATCACTGGAGATTAGAACATATTAGAATAAACCAGGTTGGAAGAGACCTTCAAGATCATCGCATCCAACCTATCATCCAACACCACCTAATCAACTAAACCATGAAACCAAGCACTCTGTCAAGTCTCCTCCTGAACACCTCCAGCAATGGCGATTCCACCACCTCCCCAGGCAGCCCATTCCAATGGGCAATCACTCTCTCTGTGTAAAACTTCCTCATGACCTCCAGCCTGAACCTCCCCTGGCGCAGCTTGAGATTGTGTCCTCTTGTTCTGGTGCTGGCTGCCTGGGAGAAGAGACCAACCTCTGCCTGTCTACAACCCCCCTTCAGGTAGTTGTAGAGAGCAATAAGGTCACCCTTGAGTCTCCTCTTCTCCAGGCTAAGCAATCCCAGCTCCCTCAGCCTCTCCTCATAGGGATGTTTAGGAGGAGACTTGACAGGGTGCTTGGTTGCATGGTTTAGTTGATTAGGTGGGTTGGATGATAGGTTGGACGCAATGATCTCAACCATCTCTTCCAACCTGGTCTATTCTATTCTATTCAAGCCTTGGAGCACATTTTCCACATCTTTGCAGCTTCACTCTCAAATGAGACTCTTATTATGCAAGCCAAGTATGATGTGGGTTTTTTTTCTGTTTTGCTGGTCTGACAGTGTAATGTTCAAACTTTACTGCTGTAACTGAGGGAACAGTGCCATAAAAGTGCTGGCAATCAATCTATCAAAAGTTAAGACAGCTATACAGTATTACACCTGGAGAGGATTTAATAAATATACACAAAACATTTGTTGTTTTCAGAAGCTACCAAATTCATATCTGCATTTTTAACTGTAATCTACACATATCTGAAAGTAAGGTTTGTTGCCAAATAAATGACAAAGCTGTTGAAATTCTGATACTCGTGCAACAAATACCTTTTGAAGTGCTGAAACTTTTCCTCATCTACAGCTAGTCATCAGCTGGAAGAAATGCTTCTTGCATCATCACATCATGTATGCACTATAATGTTTTCAATTCCATCTTTACATTTTCTGTCTTTGGACAAGCCTTTCAGATAAGAGAAAGGAGGATTACCAAGCAAGAGAACAACTAGCCTGACTGACATTTGAGAAAACCAGCTCAATTCTCTACTCCAGCCCAAGCTCAGAAGCAAAATCCAAGGGATTCAGTCAGTATCTCCCACTACTCTTTGCTTGTACATGTGAACAGAAGTAAATCCTGATTGTAGAGACTGCTGTGAGGAAAGACACAAGACACTGAGTACTACTGTCACAAGGTCTGCAAAATTTAGATAGGCTGAAATACTCTATAACAATTTATTAACCTAGCTAGGTAGCATGCAGAGGAATAGCAGTTCAGAATTCAGAGCTAAGTAACAGTTTACTGATCCTTCAGTAGGTTGGATGGTTGTTGGTATTGCAATACAAGACTGCAGTTTATCAACAGCCTTTGTCACATTATTTCAATAAGGCAATTCACTGTCTTTGCTTACAAGTATCATACTTAAAATGCATGAGCTGTAATGCTTGGTGGGGAAAGAGATTTTTGTGCTGACAGCTTCAGCATTATACAGCTGTCTGGAACCAGTGAGATGCAAAAACTGACTGAAAATATTTCCATTAAATTGTAAGGGTTACAGATGAGTAACTCAAGTAGCTATAGATCTGTTTGATGCTTCGAGGTGCCAATAATTAAAAACCAGAGAGTAAACTTTACTGAAAAGATGCTGTATGATTTTGTTTGATAATGAAACACAAATCAGGCAAGTACCTCCTTTTTTAATAGTATTTATAACATCATTTCACCCTAGTATAGAGCTTGTGCTTGAAATATCTGTAAAGCACTTGAGCTAAAGGTGCCTTTCTAAGGATGGTACTATATAAAGACGACTTCAAAGGTGCTAGGCATCTTACTACCACAAGTAATTTTAGAGATCAGTATGCAGAGGGACAAGCTACAAGTCCTACTGAAAATCACCACAAAGACAGCAGATCAAACAAAATAAATCAAAGCCAAACTTGAAAATTTCAATTTCTTGCTGTGTGCTTGAAATTATTCTCTTGTGCATATTCAGGATATATTATCAAACAGCTTCCACGCTGAAAGGATCTGCAGATGGCTTTGAGGTCTAGCTGATAAACATTAAAAAGGAACTGATAAAACTGCAGGGTAGTTCTATTTACAACATAAAACTTTCACCAAATCAGGTTTGTTCAACACACACAATTACAAAATACTCTCCTTGTTTGGAATGCTGCCAAGTTCCAGCAACTAGGAAAATCCTTGCTGCCACTATCTGTTTGGGGAACAGTATCTTCCTCCTCCCTGCTCAGACTGTAGCCAGAAGACACAGAATAGGTGAAATCAAAAGACTACAACAGCACTGCTCACATGCAATACAATGTTTATGAGAATTGGTCATTTATTGTGACTAAAATTTGTAACTTCAGGCTTAAAGTGGGATAGCAAACAACAGGGTGACCTGCAGGAGTCACTGTACAGGATTAGAGAAGGAACATCTCTAGAAGTTACTATGAGAACACCAAGGAGGACTAAGCAAACCACCACCCCAGACTCTACCTGATAATTAAAGTACTCCCACAGGCCCTCAGACAACTCCATCTCAGACCAATGCTACCCAAGCTAGGAGCTCTCCCTGCTTCCCTGCAAAGTCCCTTTGTTCTACCTCATTTCTACAGAGAGGGTACAGACATGCTCCAAAACCAGCATACCATTCCAATTTGGGAAGAAACAACTTCACTAGGCATTATCCATAACTGAATACCAGGCTACTGAGTCAGCATTACCTTTCATAGTTTCATAGTTTCATTCAGGGTTGGAAGGGACCACACGGATCATCTAGTTCCAACCCCCCTGCCATGGGCAGGGACACCCCACACTAGATCAGGCTGGACAGAGCCTCAGCCAGCCTGCTCTTAAACACCTCCAGGGATGGGGCCCCAACCACCTCCCTGGACAACCCATTCCAGGGTTTCACCACTCTCATGCTGAAGAACCTCCTCCTCACATCCAGCCTGAATCTCCCCACCTCCAGCTTCATTCCATTCCCCCTAGTCCTGTCACTACCTGAGATCCTGAGAAGTCCTTCCCCAGCCTTCCTGTAGGCCCCCTTCAGATACTGGAAGGCCACAATTAGGTCACCTGGGAGCCTTCTCTTCTGCAGACTGAACAGCCCCAACTCCTTCAGTCCTATCAGTAATCAGATTTTGATGATTTTTTTCCAGTTCTTATTGCTCACACCAAAAGTTAGAAATAGGAAGCAGAAATCATACTCTCTAACAGAGAAATCCATCCTTATATTCACAGATTTTAACATGAGGAAAGCCTCTCTAGAAAAATATAGTCTCAGTCAAAAAACTAATCCTTGCATTAAATCAATATCAGAGCCTTGGATTGCACAATAACTTATACATAGCAATATTTTTTAAACCATCTTTTAACAGGTGCAGTGATCACAGAATCACAGAATCACCAAGGTTGGAAGAGACCTCAAAGATCATCAAGTCCCAACCTGCCACCACAGACCTCACGACTAAACCAAGTGCCACATCCAATCCCCTCTTGAACACCTCCAGGGATGGTGACTCCACCACCTCCCTGGGCAGCCCATTCCAATGACGAACGACTTGCTCAGTGAAGAACTCGATCTCCTCATCTAGAGCCTTGATATTTCAATACAGATCTTCTAGGCAGTCATACAAAGGAATAGCCTTCCAGTTTGAAATACTTCGATGTTACTGCAAATGCTCTCAATGATGTAGGGGGAAAAAAACAACCACAACCAAACACTTTCACATATGCAGGCTGTATTAATCTTTCTCATACATTTCTGTGTTCCTAACAAGAAGCCTCCTAGGAGTTTAATTCACTCAGTGACTGACAGTCACATGCAATTAGCAATCTGTAGAAATATTAATCTGTAAATTCTGAAAACAATTTCAGCTGAAGACTGGTTTTGAAATGCCTTGTCGAGTTAATTATACAGGCAATTGTCTTTCAAATGCCTATCAGAAAGAAACATGCAGCAGATTTTCTTCAGCACCTGGAAACACATTCTCACGGGTTTCTAATAAGGAATTATAAGTATGACAATTCTTTTCAAAGCAGCACTAATTAACAGATTTGGTCCTTTATTTGGTCGATCAGAAGTCACTAATGTTATCTGCACAAACTTCAGAGCCTTTGTCTACATGTGGGTGTTTTCTGAATGGTTTCAGTATCACTGCCATTACCAATTGGGAGGATCGCAGTATCACAGTATCACCAAGGTTGGAAGAGACCTCAACATTAAATTGGCAACATTACAATGATTCCTCATTGACCACCTGTGAAGTGTTTTCATCATCCACTTGCAGAAGAGCAATGGGTTCCTGGCTTTTTTAGGAACAAACACATCTGCATGGAGAAGACAGCATGCTGTGAAATATGACTCCCAGCTTACTCCTGACTGGTGTCCATATGGCAACGGTGTAAAAGAGAAATTAATCACAGGGACCCATTTGTTTTCTGCCATGGTAGAGATAAACTCTGCATTCACCAGTCACAGAGATCAGCGGATGAAACACCCCACTAGAAAGACTTAGTAGAAAATTCCTTTTTTGTGGTGCAACACTATGACACAAAAGTCCTTCCACCAACAGTTCAGAGCATCATAGAGTTGCAGGTTTCTGCTAAGCTTCTAAGTAAATTACCTTAGCAGTTCATAAATAATGTCTTGAGGCTCACACAGGGCACCTTCCTTCTGCCAAAGGCCAATCCAAACACCCTGGCCATATCAACCATTTTAAAATATATGTTGACCTTTGATAGACTCCAATAAAATTTTAAATGCATGACATCTTTTTCTTTTCCCTGTCTGAGATACAGTCTGACCTAATAAACAAAGCTAACCTAACTGGCAGAATTCAGCATAAATTTGTTGCTAATAAGACCGTTCAGGCGGTTTCCCAACATCTCTTTTTGCCTCTTCTAATTTTAGCTGCCTCTTTGCTTTACATCTGTCAACTGGGACCTTTATGTAAGTTTTGTGTAATTTCACCAGGGAAAATGCAACTATTTAAAGAAAGAAAATATATGTAGCAGTGCAGTGCTAGGACATGAGTGCTGAAGGAACAAGCAGGTGGCACAGTAAATTTTTTTCGGTGCCAGATTTAGCTGCTGCCTTCTATCTGCTCACCTCCTACTGACTGAAAACTCCAAGGTCTAACTCTAGAAGTAGAATGATCAGAGGAAGGAACCAAAATTGAATATGCTGTTTAAGGAAGAGAAGGAAAAGTAGGTGGAAAGAGATACTTGGAGATCCCTAGGCCAATTTCCCAAAGTGGCACTCTCACCAACACTCAGTCAAGTCAGCAGAGGATTTGTCCATCTACATCTCAAGCCCTCCAAGCAGAGAGGTTCAAGTTCTCTGGGTAATCCATTTCATACCACCACTGCCCTCCCTGTAAACAAGTTTTTCCCCAGCATTCACTCCTCCGCTCTGAAACTTTTCAGTCACAGGTTTTGGCAATTTACATCATTTGCCCACAGCAATGAAAGCTTGGCTTCATCATCTCTGCAACAACCATTCAAACATACTATTAAATTGTCTCTTTGCTGTTGTAATATGGTCATGGTGTTGAATCACCCTAGAGTCACTACAAGCACAGCTTCCAGGCCAAGATGTTACCAGGCAAAGGCATTTATTATGTTACACAGTAAGGCTCTATACTCTTTAGAAAGCATATGTGTCACATCTTAATTGGTTATTTTCTACTGACATGCATGTAACTAAGGCATACAATAGGTTAAAATAGCAAAACTATATTCCCACACATCCAACCATGTTGAACAAGTCCACTTCCTTTATCCTTTCTTTATAGATCATGTGCTCTACACTCCACATTGCCATGGAAGACTTCACTGGACCCTAATCACTTTCTCCACATCCACCCTGAAATGGCTATGAAGCTTAGCATCGAAGGCTTAAGCACAAAAGCAATGAGCTTGGTAGCTCAAGCAAAGAGCTTGGTAGCTCGAGCAAAGACAAAGAGGGCAACCTGTTTACAAGTTGCTGTAATACTTATAAGTTTCTTGAGGCTGGATTTGGCCAATGGGCACTCTCATACCCACACTCACAACCAGCTTTAGCCTACAGAAAGCATGAAGCTAGAATTATGCCCATACTTGGTATTAGCACGAGCACCCCATGCAATGGGTGCATACAGTTGTTTGCTCCACGTGGATAACACCTTGGCCTTTGTTCCCCTCAGGAAAGCAGGGGCATGTGTCCACACATGCTGGGACAAGTTTCAATATCTGGGGCATAATTCTGGGCATATGGTGTCTTCACCACAAGCCTCTGAATTTCAGTTAAACTTGCTCATACTTCTGCCCTTGTGCTTTTCTAATTCCTTTATGGATAGTTCCACTGAGACAAGCATAACATTTATTTAGAGTCCCTCCAAAGTCTATAAGACTGGTAATGGCTTACAGGGAGAGAGAGAGACAAGCAAGACAAAATTACTTTATGCTGGTGCCTTGCAATATGTCTATAATATATGACATTAGTTATACACTCAACTTTAATTTTGGTTAACTTCTGCGATTCTTGTTATGGCATCAAGCTGCTTCTATGGACACATGACTGCTCAAATGTTCTACAGGAAGGAATACTGCAAGTAAGTGCTGAAGTGAAATATCTGCATAATTGTGACTTGCAAGCTCCTAGTGCAGCTCCCAGTTTTTGAGGGTTCAGGATATGGCTAGAAGCCTCACATCAAGTTCATGTTTGAGGCTGGTGAGAGGCCTTGAGCACAAGCCCTAGGAGGAGAGGCTGAGGGAACTGGGATTGCTTAGCCTGGAGAAGAGGAGGCTCAGGGAAGACCTTATTGCTCTCTACAACTACCTGAAGGGCGGTTGTAGCCAGGAGGGGGTTGGTCTCTTCTCTCAAGCAACCAGCACCAGAACAAGAGGACACAGTCTCAAGCTGCACCAGGGGAAGTTTAGGCTTGAGGTGAGGAGAAAGTTCTTCACTGAGAGAGTCATTAGCCATTGCAATGTGCTGCCCAGGGAGGTGGTAGATTCACTGTCCCTGGAGGTGTTCAAGAAGGGATTGGATGTGGCACTTGGTGCCATGGTCTAGTCATGAGGTCTGTGATGACAGGTTGGACTTGATGATCTTTGAAGACTTTTCCAACCTTATTGATTCTATGATTCTATTCTATGATTCTATTCACCAACCGTTCATAGAATCATTGAATCAATAAGGTTGGACAAGACTTCAAAGATCATCAAGTCCAACCCAAGACCTCATGACAGTTACATAGTCAGGAGTGACAATAAAAGTGTTTAATGCTTCTGAAAAGCTAGTATGTAAATAGGAGTGTTCCTTAAAACAAAATTACACAAAGTAACTTGATTCAGGTAGCATGCTGGGAAACATTTTCAGATACCCCAAACCAACAGTTATCAGGCTCATATTTTATTAGAAATAAAGAGGAAGAGTAGACTTGAGCTGAGAACCTAGTATTGTGTATTTGTCCAAAACAGGCATGCTGAATACACAACTGACAGCCTAACTGCAACTCCAATACAAAGAGATTTAGTAAAATGCTCATACTTCAGAGGGAACAGAATTGATTTGAAAATAATCCAAATCTTAGGTGTTGACACCTAGAAGGAAATTAGTCAGAAAAGACTAATTGAGTGTACAGCTAAATCAGTCACATAGGTAGCACTAAGCACCTACAAGAGTACTTCTTTGAAAGCAGTGAGAAACCATTAATTCTCAGAGTATCTTCACTTTTATACACACTATCTTTGCTGTAGCTGTAACACAGCACAAGAAAAGCTATTCAACCAACTGAGCAGTTTTCTAGTGCTATACAGAAGCACACTATGGCTTTCAAGGTACCATTGGGACCAGCAAGCACCTAGAGATCTGTGCTATTCATTAAATCACTCAATCCATCTATTGGTTTTCCTTGCTGTTGCACAGAAACTAAAAGCTAAGCTCCAGAGTATCATCTGACAAATAACACTCAAGGAAAGATGCATTCACCTATAGCCTTTCCTTTGTGAAAAACTCACTTCTCAGCACCCACATCTACCATACGCTCAGACCATAATGCCTGCTTACTACCTCACTGGCCAGATCAGCTCAGGGGTAATTCCATTTGCACTTCACATTGAGGTAAACCAGACTTCCTTCCAGCTAAACTTTCCAGAGGTAACATTGCTACAGTTAGCATGTTTTAACCAGGTATGAGAAAACTAATACTAGTGAACCTGTGAGTTCTAAATACAACCACAATGATTTATTGATTTATTTTCAATGTTAAATATGAATAACATAACACCAACAGTATCACAGTATCACTAAGGTTGGAAAGATCATCAAGTCCAACCTGTCACCACAGACCTCATGACTAAACCATGGCACCAAGTGCCACATACAATCCCCTCCTGAACACCTCCAGGGATGGTGACTCCACCACCTCCCTGGGCAGCACATTCCAATGATGAATGACCCTCTCGGTGAAGAACTTTCTCCTCACCTCGAGCCTAAACTTCCCTTGGTGCAGCTTGAGAAGTGGATCACCTTCTGTATTATTCATAGAATTTTGCCACACAAGTGCCTGGGAGGGATGAATCTCATAAACTCTATGCCTTTTCTAAGTTAGTGTAAATACCTTGAACAGTGATAGGAGCAGATATTAGTCAGTTAGAGGGTAGAAAGGCTCTGCAGAGGGACCTTGACCGACTGGACAGATGGGCAGAATCCAATGGGATGGCATTCAACAAGTCCAAGTGCCGAGTGCTGCACTTTGGCTATGGCAATCCCATGCAGAGCTATAGGCTGGGGTCGGAGTGGCTGGAGAGCTCCCAAACAGAGAGGGACCTGGGGGTGCTGATTGACAGCCGCCTGAATATGAGCCAGCAGTGTGCCCAGGTGGCCAAGAGGGCCAATGGCATCCTGGCCTGCATTAGGAATAGTGTGGCCAGCAGAAGCAGGGAAGTCATTGTGCCCCTGTACTCTGCATTGGTTAGGCCACACCTTGAGTCCTGTGTCCAGTTCTGGGCCCCTCAGTTTAAGAAGGACATCGAAACACTTGAACGTGTCCAGAGAAGGGCAACAAGGCTGGGGAGAGGCCTTGAACACAAGCCCTATGAGGAGAGGCTGAGGGAGCTGGGATTGTTTAGCCTGGAGAAGAGGAGGCTCAGGGGTGACCTCATTGCCCTCTACAACTACCTGAAAGGTGGTTGTAGCCAGGAAGGGGTTGGTCTCTTCTCCCAGGCAACCAGCACCAGAACAAGGGGACACAGTCTCAGGCTGCACCAGGGGAGGTTTACACTCAAGGTGAGGAGAAAGTTCTTCACTGAGTGAGTCATTTGTAATTGGAATGTGCTGCCCAGGGAGGTGGTGGAGTCACCGTTCCTGGAGGTGTTCAAGAGGAGATTGGACCTGGCACTTGGTGCCACGGTCTAGTCATGGGGTCTGTGTTGATCGGTCAGACTCGATGATCCTCGAGGTCTCTTCCAACCATAGTTATACTGTGATACTGTGATAATTACCCTAAGCACTATTTTTGTAGGTATGTGATCTCCTAGAATATTATGTGATGGAAATAAACAAGAACAACAACAAAAAGCTAATAACTTTTGACATTTTTAACAGCACATGAATTATCAAAGAAAATGGACTGTTTTGAGACTGTCACTTAAAATGAAGTCTAATGATCTTTATGAGCTTTCAGCTCAAATAGCCACTCACATATATATAAGTTGACTGTGACAGTAATTAATCAATCACCTTCTCTTGTCCACCCACAACTTCTCTTGCAGAAAATTTCAAAGCTCTGGCAGATTGTCCAATAAGAATGAACAGAGGAAAGCAATATATTTGTATAAACCAAGTCTAATCCTATTATAGAATAATAGAATAGAATAATAGAATAATAAACCAGGTTGGAAGAGACCTTCAAGATCATCGCGTCCAACCCATCAACCAATCCAACCCCCCTAAACAACTAACCCATGGCACCAAGCACCCCATCAAGTCTCCTCCTGAACATCTCCAATGATGGTGGCTGCTGACCAAATTTTTAAACCAATTAATCCACTTGAAAAACAGGGGATTTTTTAAACATAATATGCTGAAATACTGAATCACAAAAATAGTAGCCTAAAGATCAGATATTAATGGAGTACTTCATAAAACTGCTAGGTTGCTATCCATATAACCACACAGAAAAATCAAGTAACAAGTGGAAATGCTCTTCCTGTTTTTCATAGAGGTTTTTCTCCTTACTGACAAATACTTAATCTACATTTCTATCAATAGTAACTGTCTGCTCTGCATAACTGCTTACAAGGCAGTTCTATGTATTTAGAATAGAATAGAATAAACCAGGTTGGAAGAGAACTTCAAGATCATCATGTCCAACCTATCATCCAACACCACCCAACCAACTAAACCATGCAACCAAGCACCCTGTCAAGTCTCCTCCTGAACAGCTCCAGCGATGGTGACTCCACCACCTCCCTGGGCAGCACATTCCAATGGCCAATCACTCTCTCTGTGTAAAACTTCCTCCTAACCTCCAGCCTGAACCTCCCCTGATGCAGCTTGAGACTGTGTCCTCTTGTTCTGGTGCTGGCTGCCTGGGAGAAGAGACCAACCTCTGCCTGTCTACAACCCCTCTTCAGGTAGTTGTAGAGAGCAATAAGGTCACCCCTGAGTCTCCTCCTCTCCAGGCTAAGCAACCCCAGCTGCCTCAGCCTCTCCTCATGGGGCTTGTGTTGCAAGCCCCTCACCAACTTTGTTGCCCTTCTCTGGACATGGTCCAGCAAGTCAACATCCTTCCTAAACTGAGGGGCCCAGAACTGGACACAGTACTCAAGATGTGGCCTAACCAGGTGGTGTACAGGGGCAGAATGACCTCCCTGCTCCTGCTGGCCATACTGTTCCTGATGCAGGCCAGGATGCCATTGGCCCTCCTGGATGCCTGGGCACACTGCAGGCTCATGTTCAGCCTACCATCAACCAGCACCCCCAGGTCCCTCTGCCTGGCCGCTCTCCAGCCACTCTGACCCCAGCCTGTAGCTCTGCATGGGGTTGTTGTGGCCAATGTGCAGAACCCAGCACTTGGATGTGTTCAATCTCATGCCGTTGGTATTTCCCACAGAGCAAGATCACTATTGGTGTGCCATGAAAGTGCAGTAACCCATTTTTGAAAACATGTCACAAGCAGAAGGGCACTTGGTCACCTCCCATTAGTCTAAAGAGTCAGCTGACTATATGTGACTCCAGATCAGAAGGCTGTGTGTTTGAATCACATCGGGGTCACTGTATGTTGTATAGTTGTTTTAAGCACCCTGAGCAATGCTTTCTGGAGCAGATGTAAGCAAACAAAGACATTTATGATGTTATACAGTAAAGTTATATAGTCTATCAGAAGGCACATGTGTCACATCTCAACTGGTCATTTTCTACTGTCATGCATGTAATTAAGGCATACAATAGGTCAAAATAACAAAACAGTATTTTAACACATCCAACCAAATTCTGCCCAGCTTTTCTCCCCCAGCTACAAGGTGTTTACATTACCCTCAGAGTCTAAGACAAAACATAGCTTTCTCTAACTCGCGCAAAAGCAAATCTTCCCTATACTCTTCTAAAGCTATCCAAAAACAACCCTCTTCCCACACCATCACATGGGCAATGCCTGAAAAGTTCCATGCAAGAGAAGCCCAGAATAAGTACAAAACAATGTATCTAAAAGATTCCCTTCCCAGCTGTTGCTCTAACTGTAAAGCAACCTAAGAACAAAAATCTCTTGGATTATTACAAATGCAGTTCAGTTCTGTAGAACTGATTATTAAAACCTCACATGGGAAGACACTAATTCCTCCATTCCTCACCAAAATGGAAGCCTAATGATCAGGGGAAAATCAAGTATCAAACAAAAAAGGAAGAACCTGCACAAGCTCAAAAGAGGAAATGAGACTATAGACAAATACTGTGCAAACAGCAAGGCAAGCTGTGATTATGAAACAAATTTCCACTAACATCTGGGCATCTAAGGAAACCTATTTCCAGATCTCAGGGGATTGAAAAAGGATCCTATTTGTAGAGATTGGCATGTGCACAGTCACCCCAACTATATGTCAACTCATCCACAAGTTGCAGCTGTCATCTGTTACAATACAGCAAACTGGCACTTTCTAATGTTAACAAGAACAGAAATGATAGTAAGGAAATTAAAGAACCAAGTCAAGATGCCCATTCTCTAATGTTTGGCAAGCAAAGCATTTACAAACCAACCCTTCATGGCCTTCAATTAGCAGCTCCTAAATGTAAGCATAAGCTTTGAGAACAGAATCTCACTGCTCCACATTCTTCATGTCCAACTTCCTGCATGGATTTTACACAGGGTCCAAATGGGAGGGAGAGGAAACTGAATTCCTTTCATTAGGCCAAATCCACACCGTGTCATGCAGTGCAGCAAAAGATTGATTTCAGAAGGATTTGTACTTGGGGACTTTTCCCTGAGAAGAATAAAGAGATGTATTTTCTTACTTCAGTTAGTCAGGAAATGCCTGGGTAGCTGGAATTGTTTAGCCTGGAGAAGAGGAGGCCCAGAGGAGACCTTATTGCTGTCTTGAACTACCTGAAGGGAGGTTGTAGCCAGGAGGGGGTTGTTCTCCCAGGCAACCAGAACCAGAACAAGGGGACACAGCCTCAAGCTGCACCAGGGGAGGTTTAGGCTGGATGTTAGGAAGAAGTTCTTCACAGAAAGAGTGATTGGCCATTGGCCACAGAAAGAGTGATTGGAATGGGCTGCCCAGGGAGGTGGTGGAGTCACCAACCCTGGAGATGTCCAAAAAGGGATTGGACATGGCACTTGAAGCCATGGTATAGTAGCCATGAGGTCTTGGGTGACAGGTTGGACTCGATGATCTTTGAGGTCTTTTCCAGCTTTATTGATTCTATGATCTCCCCTCATCTTCTTTCTCTGTTAACATCAGGCCTTTTTGAATTTTTCTCATGGTTTCTGGACCCTTTCTAATACATCCTTTCTAATCTAAGTAGGACCAGAACAGCACACAGTTCCACAACTACACTGACGCTCCCTGGATTTACACCTCCCAGACAAAAACATAAAAAGGAAACAAAAAAAATCCTGACAAACAAACAAGGCATCAGGTGAGTCCATGTTAGTGCCAGCACAGGTTAGATGACCATTTGTATATAAAAAAATTCTAATCCAGAAAAGGTTTCCTGGGTCCAGCTTCTCTTTGCAAAATAAATATTAGCAAAGAAGGACACGTGAGTATCCTGGGAAACACAGTCAAAAAAACACAAAGGGTTTTTGGGAAAAAACTGTTTTAAAAATCAGTAAATGCTAGAAATAAGGATGATAGCAACAGTTCAGCTCAAAGTTCATCTGTGTTTGCTGATTGTCAAAGGATTTTTGGTCCATTTGTCTAACAGATGACATTCAGACCATAGGCAAATTAAAACACTTAATAGCTGGAAAATGTTTCACTTTCTTCCACTCCTTACTACACACCAAGCAAACTGAGGATCTGGCTCAAGTGGAAGTGCAGGCAAGTAGACAGGGAGAAATAGATTCATCTCTCCTGGTCTGCATCACTATTTTTATACAGCAAAAGACAAGCACTGACAACTTCAATTCTGGCTTCTCCCAGCTTATGAGTAATTAGGTTTGAGCCTTTACTGATGCTCCTTTACTAAAAGGTTTCTTATGTGTAAAGAGCAATAGAAACTCAATCTCTTCCAGTTCTCCTACAGTATAAGGAAGAGACTGGGAAAAAAATCAGCATTTATCCAGCAGCACTGGAACCACCCAGCCCAGCAAAACATAACCAGTATGCATTTATTTGAAAGAATGTCATGAAAACAAGAGACATGACAGAAAGAACAAAATCAAGCGAACAAAAACACACACATAAAATAGACTAAGCACAGCTCCTACAGCTTTGCTCCCAGGTGATGCTGTTACCTATCTTCCTGCTGCTCCCCACTGCTTCTAGTCTTAGTCTCCACAAGGCAGAAAGTAACCAAATAGAAACAGTAGCAACTTGAATTATCTCCTTCTGAGATAACAGAAAAGGAGATGAGGAAACACCAGGAAATAAGAAACCCCAAAATCCCCCCCCCCCAAAAAAAACAGAGGAAAACCAAACCAACCAAACAAATCAATAAATCTCAAACAAAAAAGCATATGAACAACCAAACAACAATAGCAACCAAACAATAATACTAACCAAACAACAATACCAACCAAACAACAATACTAACCAAACAACAATACTAACCAAACAACAATACTAACCAAACAACAGTATCAACAAAGCCAACATCAAAACCACAAAGCAAAACAAAACAAAAGGGAAAGGAAACATTAAATGAGGCTGGAGGGAGAACATTGTGCATTGCCTTAAGGAAAAGAAACCTTGGGGGAGAGCTGGAGCCAACCAAGGAAGATGCACCTCCAAACAGCTGGTAGAGCTCCATTTTGGGGATGCAAGGGGCTTTACCAGACTTCCCATGCAGTCTGCTAAATAATCATACATGTCAGGTACTAGTTTGGCATTTCCTAAACTGGTTTATAAATGCAGATGATAGTGCTAAAGAAGAGAAAACCTAACACTGCATGCTCTGGTAACACATGGGACACTGCAGTACTCCTGGCTATCTGGCAAAGAAGGATGCTGACAAAATCTTTTAAAACTCTCTGTAAAAAAAGAACCAAAATAATTAGAAACACACATTGAGATGAGTCATTAAGAGCATTTTCATTTTCTTTTAATGCTCACACAGAATACACCACAAAGCAGCTGGAATCCTGGTGACTATATGACCCCAGAGTATCCTGAAAAAAAACCCCAGCCATCAGAAGAATTTTTAAATGTTGGCAAGTGCAGCATTATCAACCAGAATGCAGATAATGGTTTTCTGATTGCACAAATCAATTTTCATCACTAGTAGCAATTACAGCTGCTGACATTAGCTACAGCAGACTACATACCATACTGCAAGCAATGCATTCCAAGAATGTAAACAGGGAGGATACAGAGAAAACAGAGCTGCTTAATTTAAAACTAATGATGATTCCTTACTGCTTGAGGATGCCAGTATCATCAAAACACATCTGAAAGATTACCCCTGCTCATCAGCCAATTAACTCATTCCTAAGAAGTCCATACCTGAGATATGCAGCCAAATAGAGTTGCTGAGTCTGAAGTCTGTAATCTAAGAAAGTTTCAAACACATATGGAAAGCTGGGAAGCAGCTCAGAGTAATACCAGAACAAATCAAGATGCATAATAAACAAGTTTGAATAGTCTGATACAACTTACTTGTGAAATGCAATCACCTGTATAATATTTGTACAGACAAGAATGCTTTTCACAGCATTACAGGAAAAGACCTAGCAATCCAGAAAGAACTTCCTAAAGAAAAGGTCTGTGTGAAAGCTGCTGCACACCTTAGATCATTACTTCTGCATTGTTTGTGGTTTCCCACACCTTCAGGACTGAGGGTTAAGATCTCCTAAAGTTGAGTTCCAGGCAAATCTACTGTATTGTGATGGTTAAGGCATCAAAGGACTGTGGTGAGGCAAAGAGAACAAGAACATCACACTAACAAGCAGTAACTTACTGCCCAAAACATATATGGAATATAGCAAATGAGCTTCACAAAACAGCTTTAAATTTTGTGCTTTAGAGGGAGAGACTGGTTATTAGACACTATAGTAGTGTCTAATAATAGATCAATAAATGAAGTATCATTACAATTAACTTCCTGTAGTGGTCTGTTTACAAAGTCTGTTTACAACATATAAATGATGCATTGGAACATTAAAACAGCTCCCCTTCCCCTCCCCTCTTCCCCCTGGAATTTTATGGTTGCTTGGTTGTTTTTTGTTTGTGTTTTGGTTTGTTTTGTTTTCATTTGGGTTGTTTCCTTTGTTTGTTTTCTCTTCTTTTCATGCTAGTGGATGTGCTCCTCCAGCACTGTCCACTGCCATTTATTCCTTAGCCAGAGTCAGCCCGGAGCAAAGTGATCACTTCTGCTCTGCTCAGACCAGGACTGCTGCAGAGGGCACTCAATCAGTGAAGAAACTGAAAAAGGCATTTTGCAAGCCAAGAAGAAAAGATGTTGCTTCTGTACACAGACCCAAAAAGCTGAATTGCTCAGGGTAGACCTCATTGCTCTCTACAACTACCTGAAAGGTGGTTGTAGCCAGGAAGGAGTTGGTCTCTTCTCTTTAGCAACCCAGCACCAGAACAAGAGGACACAGTCTCAAGCTGCACCAGGGGAAGTTTAGGCTCGAGGTGAGGAGAAAGTTCTTCACCGAGAGAGTTGTTAGCCATTGGTATGGGTTGCCCAGGGAGGTGGTGAAGTCACCATCCCTGGAGCTGTTCAAGAGGAGATTGGACGTGGCACTTGGTGCCATGGTCTAGTCATGAAGTCTGTGGTGACAGGTTGGACTCGATGATCTTTGAGGTCTCTTCCAACCTTGGTGATACTGTGATACTGTGATAAAAGTCAACTGCTGTGGCAGTTTAAATGGTCAGTCTGATAAATATATTAAAACTGCTCAGTGTGCTGGTGGCTACAATGAAAAGGCTCACAGAAGCATGCAGAACTGGCAAATCAACCAGTAGGAATCCTCCCCTGTTACTTGTTCAGGGTTACAACACAGAGATTTTGGGTTAAACATACAGATTTTTAAATGCAGTAAAGGCAGTATTTACTACAGGCTTTACTTAAAGCAGCTGAAGTGTTATATTAACTGGAATCATCAACATGTTATTTTCAATGAGCAAAATACAAGCAACATTTCCATTCAGGCACGGAGTACTCATTTGAATGTATCCACAATATTTATATTGTAGAACATATTGATTTTTAAACTATTTCAGACTGTAAGTTGGTTTAGAGTCAGCAAATTCTTTATTTTCAATGTAACAACTTGAACCTGAAATCATGATTCTGCCTTAAGAAACCTGCTTGAAATTCCTGTATTGGTAGATTAAAGTGCTGGTATTCCAAATGACTGTTTATCCACAAAGCTTCTCAAGGAAATTCAAAACAATGCAAACACAAACTTGTAATGAATAAATAAAGACACTCAAAAGCTTTTTGGGTCTGTGTACAGAAGGCAAAAATCTAACAGACCAGAACTACTTTTAACCCAAGGTTAATTAAATTGTTCTAAGTAAGAAGTTTGACTGAATAGAGAGGATCTAATTCACATGGTGATTTCAGTTGTAAGCTCCATACATGAGAGAGAGTAGAAAACTTTGCAGCTGAACAGAAGCATCACTACTTCATTTTTTTACTGTTCTTTGTGGTTTGCAGAATCAAGAATAAACACTGGTGAAGAAAATGTCAAGTCTTTTGCAACTATCAAGCAGCAGTGACAAGATGTTGTCTGTCCTGAGACTGTTACCAGGACAACATAATGCTCTCACGAGATCTTCCATGAACAAAATAAACTCTTCAATCTCCACACCTAGACAACCAGAGGGATCTAGGCCTGCAACCCTGTCCCAGCTCCAGAAATGACAGGGACATAAAGCAATGGCTCGTCAACACCATCCATAAGAGGATCTTAAGAGCTGATCCAGAACAAAAGCACCTTCACGATTAACCATCAATATACAGCAAATCCCATGGGATTTTCCTAAGAACACTTAGTGATAAACTGATCAAAGGGATTTGGGAACATGTCTTCACTCCTGTAAACCACTCTCCACATTGAAATTACTGTCCACATGCATACAGCATCTGGAGCCTCCAGCCTAAACACCGTATCACGGGCTAGATCTCAAGGAAAAGGAAATTCAAGGCAGAAGCAGAGCTGGGGAAGTTCAGGCTGGATTTTAGGAAGAAGTTCTTCATAGAAAGAGTGATTTGCCATTGGAATGGGCTGCCCAGGGAGACAGTGGAGTCACCATCACTGGAGGTGTTTAGGAGTAGACTGGATGAGGCACTTGGTGCCATGGTTTAGTTGATAAGATGATGTTGGGTGATAGGTTGGACTTGATGATCTCAAAGGTTTTTTCCAACCTGGTTAATTCTATCCTATCCTATCCTATCCTATCCTATCCTATCCTATCCTATCCTATCCTATCCTATCCTATCCTATCCTATCCTATCCTATCCTATCCTATCCTATCCTATCCTGCCACCTGGTAATGGTAGTCTGTTCCAGCAGCCACAGGAACAATACACAGCAGATACAGAAGTTTCCTCCTATCTTAAAGATTGTATTTCTCCCAGAGGACTGGATTATTAGCAATAGCTACCCAAGAGATCTGCCTCTGTCCCTCTCTTCTTTGAATTTTGTCACAAGGTACAAAGATTTTTTTGAGCTCTATTCAGCAAGCATATCCCAAATCCCATGGAGGGCACTGGAGATCAAAAGACAACAGTGTTTTAATGTATTTTTCTGGTTAAAATCTCAGCAGAACATAAGTGCAAGGTGCAGAAACCACAGGCTATGTTGAGGATTATCCCTTGCAGTGATGCAATACAGGCAGCTATCAATGCTTGAATCTGTCATATCTTAAGCACATGCATCCTGCTCACCCCAGTGTATTTTTGTAGATATGCTCACATAAATCCCTTCAGAACAGGGTAGCAAGATTCCCAACTTCATTTTGACTCTGTGAAAAGCATATCAAGTATACATTTTGTAAAATATGTAAAATTTAATACACAAGTACTAATTCCTTTGAGAATAAATGTATGTTGAAGAGAGAGCAGAGAAAAAAATACAGCATACTTGCTGTCTTCCTGTTGCTGTTGATTTTTAATGCTCTACAATTACTCAACAAGAAATCACTGATAGGAAAAAGTGCCTCTGACAACTGACTGCTAGGATATCTCTCAGGTCAGTTTTCCCCTATCCTCAACTTTATTCTAATGATTTGTCCATCTCATTTTTTTTTTAAACCAGAAAAATTCTCTCAAGGCCTGAAGCTGGGTTTCCCTAGGTTTTCAGGAGGCTACATTTTCCTTAAAGCCCTTGGATAGACAGCCTCTAGTCTGATAGCCAGCACTATTTCAGGTTTTCCTGTTTTGCTTGGACACCAGCAGGGAATAACTGTATAGGATGCAATGTCTGAATTGATGCACAAAATTGTAATGAGCAAGTTTTACCTTCTGGTACTGCTTACAGATGCTGACCAAGCCATTTCTTGTGGATACTGATTTTTTTTTTCAAAGACTAGATATCATTTCTCAGAAGATGTTGGGAGCTGATAGCTAAGGATCACAAAGCACATCAGTATCACAGTATCACCAAGGTTGGAAGAGACCTCGAGGATCATTGAGTCCAACCTGTCAACACAGACCTCATGACTAGACCATGGCACCAAGTGCCACGTCCAATCTCCTCTTCAACACCTCCAGGATGGTGACTCCACCACCTCCCTGGGCAGCACATTCCAATGATTAATGACTCTCTCGGTGAAGAACTTTCTCCTCACCTCAAGCCTAAACTTCCCCTGGCACAGCTTGAGACTGTGTCCCCTTGTTCTGGTGCTGGTTGCCTGGGAGAAGAGACCAACCCCTTTCTGGCTACAACCACCTTTCAGGTAGTTGTAGAGGGCAATGAGGTCACCCCTGAGCCTCCTCTTCTCCAGGCTAAACAATCCCAGCTCCCTCAGCCTCTCCTCATAGGGCTTGTACTCAAGGCCTCTCACCAGCCTTGTTGCCTTGTGCTGGGGCAAAAAGCAGTACCTTGTCCTGATTCCACTCTGCTCCCTGACCTTGACCCAGAAACTTTTTCAGCTGCTCCTGGGTAATGCCTTTCCTGTAATTTTTTTTTTAAAGAAACCAAACCCTTCCTCACCTCATAATTCTTACCACATCAATACTGCTGTAAGGCATCGGGAGAGCAAAACACTGAAACTGCTATTCAAGAAATATGGTCCCATTTAGCTTCACTAATGCTAACAGCTGCCTGCAGAGCACAGACCTTTAAATAATGGTTGAAATCTAGTATAAAAGCTCTTTGTGTTTACTAAGAAATTAGTATGTAATGGAGTACTAGAAGTACAAGAGCAAAGTCAAGAGCAGAGCGCTGCACAGTCGTGATGGGTTCATGCCCATCCTGAAAGCAGGGGGGCATGTGAGGGCATTGCTCTCCCTGGAGGGGGTTTTCCCCTTGGGAAACTGAGTCTGTTCCACTCCCCCTCCCTGTCCAGCAAGCCTATAAAAAGGAGGACACTGCAGCCATTAGAGCTTTTGGGCCCTGCCTCTGCCTGGATGGGGACTGCTGCTGGCTCCTTGCTTCTCTGCCACGTGGTCAGGCCTGATTCTTCTCCCTGCTACATCCACACCTCTGCAAAGGACTGGTTTTGTATTCATATTTTTTCCCCATCGTTCCTGTTACTGTTATATATCTATATATCTATAGACATATAGATATATAGACATATAGATATATAGTTTAAAGAAAATTCTTTACCTCTCTACTTCCAAGCCAACTCCAAATTATTTCTTGGTGGATTTGCTCCCGTCCTTTCTTTTCCTCTCTATTGGGAAAGAGGAGGGGGGAGCAGGGGAGGGACTCTCAGCCTTGCCCCCATCTGAGCTCTTAAATCCCAGTTAAGGCTCAAACCACCACAACAGCACAGGGATGTCCTGCTTGAGGCCAGGGGCTGGATTCACCAAGTAACACCCAGCTACTCTCTCAGAGCAGCTGCCCATGTTGCTGCTGCTTCTGCACAATGCTTTATTTCTTGGTCAAAAGACAAAAAGAAAAAGCTGTCTGACTTTCTCTAGACTATCTTCAAGCCAAGAATATCAAAATTTGTTTGAGAGGATGACTGCAATTTTACCAGTACTGAGAGAGGACAAAACATTTGGTTTTTTTCATCTTAAAACACTGCATTTGTAAATATCTCAAATTCTCCCAAAATGGGAGACAAATATCTGATGAGGAAAAAAAATCCCCCCAAAACTAAGTTTCCAGCTTTTCTTCAAAAGGAACATAAGAGAGAACCTCCTTCATGTGACTTCACAGCCTTTTGTACTAAAATTTAATTAATGGGCATAAATTGCAAGAAATACTTTCTCCAAAGCATCCCTTAGGAGCCCTCACTTATCATAGTATCATAGTATCATAGTATCATTCAGGGTTGGAAGGGACCACAAGGATCATCTAGTTCCAACCCCCCTGCCATGGGCAGGGACACCCCACACTACATCAGGCTGGCCAGAGCCTCAGCCAGCCTGCTCTTAAACACCTCCAGGGATGGGGCCTCAACCACCTCCCTGGACAACACATTCCAGGGTTTCACCACTCTCATGGTGAAGAACTTCCTCCTCACATCTAGCCTGAATCTCCCCACCTCCAGCTTCATTCCATTCCCCCTAGTCCTATCACTACCTGAGATCCCGAGCAGTCCCTACACAGCCTTCCTGTAGGCCCCCTTCAGATACTGGAAGGCCACAATTAGGTCACCTCAGAGCCTTCTCTTCTCCAGACTGAACAGTCCCAACTCCTTCAGTCTGTCCTCATAGGAGAGGTGCTCCAGCCCTCTGATCATCCTTGTGGCCCTTCTCTGGACATGCTCCAGCACCTCCACATCCCTCTTGTAATAGGGGCTCCAGAACTGGACACAGTACTCCAGATGGGGTCTCACCAGGGCTGAGTAGAGGGGGAGGATCATCTCCCTCGACCTGCTGGCCACACTTCTCCTGATACAGCCCAGGATCTGATTGGCTTTGCGGGCTGCAAGTGCACACTGAGAGCTCATGTTGAGCTTCTTGTCCACCAGCACCCCCAAGTCTCTTCTTACTCAGTTTACTTACTGCATGGGGATTTATCCAAGGTGGAGTCTATAACACTGCAAATACCTACTCATCTATTCCCCTGCTCAAGCACATTCAGCAGAGCATGCCAGAATTCCATGTGCAGGAAGGCTGCCCTATCTCAGTGCAGCAAAGGCTGGGTGAAACCTTTCCTGCAGTTGTTCCTGTGACACCAGAAGAAAAACCAAGGGGCTCTTTTCCCCTGTGATCTCTCCTTTTTGATGGCTTATACAAACAACTGCACTCATGCAAGGCATTTAAACTTTCAAATGGAAGATAAAACCAAAACAGACAATATCCCCCAACTTAAAATAGAGACAGACCTCCTGAAAAGCATAGAGGAATGTAAAACTGATGGAAAGCTGTTACTAAAAAGGGAAGGGCACCAGTTAAAAAATTATAGGTAGAATAAATGTGAAAAAAACCCCAAAACAAACCAAAATCAAGAAGACAAGATTCCTGGCATAGGAAATGGATGAACATGTACAGGACAGACAAATCCAAAAACTAAGAATATCACCAACCAAGAATCTAAAATCAGATTAAGACTAAGGTTAAATCCCACAAATGTATGGTTTAAAGGGTGAAAATAAATAAACTGTAAACCACAAAAGTTTTAGTTCCCTTTTCATTTTGGAATAAAAACCAGCATACATTAAGAATAAAAGGCCAGGCCCTGTCCAGTCAAGCAACCAGGCATGGACAACAAAAGGAAAAGAATTATATTGAAGTAGAGATGCATAAATTGTAACTGATGGAAAGCAGCTCTGTGGAAGAAAAAAAACATCTGAGTCCTGGTGGACAATAGGACAATCACGAGCCAGCGAAGCCCAATGGTATCCTGGGACGCATCAAGTAGAGTGTGATCAGGAGGTTGAAGAAGATTCTCTTCCCCCTCTACTCTGCCTTGGTGAGGCCTTACCTGGAGTACTGTGTCCAGTTTTGGGCTCCCCAGTTAAAGAAGGACTAGGAACTGCTTGAGAGCGTGCAGCAGAGAGCTACAAAGATGGCATGGAGACTAGAACATCTCTCTTGTGAAGAAAGGCTGAGGGACTTGGGGCTTAAGTCTTAGCAGGGATCTTAACAATGCTTATAAATATTTTAAGGTTGAGTGTCAGGAGGATGTGGCCAACACTTTTTCAGTGTTGCCCAGTGACATGACAAGGGGTAACAAGCACAAGCTTGAAAACAGGAAGTTCCATCTAAACATGAGGAGGAACTCTTTTCTATTGAGGGTGATGGAGCACTGGAACAGGCTGCCCAGAGATGTGGTGGAGTCTCCACCTCTGAAGTCATTCCATAGCCTCCTGGATGCCATTCTGTGCAACCTGCTCTAGGTGAACCTGCTCTGGAGGGGGAGTTGAACTAGATGATCTCTAGAGGCGCCTTCGAGCCCCTATCATTCTGTGATTCTGCCATGAATTATTACTTAGTGCCTAGAATGGGAAAGTAAATTTCCATTCTGGAATACTAGTGAAAAATAAGAAACTCTGTAACCCAAGGAGTTTAGAATGTAGGAGAGATGCAGTTAATAAAACAAAACAAATAAGGGGATTAGTGCAAATAGACATGGAACAATGAATTATGACCACAGCTGCTTTTAAATTACTAACTGCCTATAATTGTTGATCTAATCCTTTTCTCCAGCTGTGAGACTATATAAATATAGCTAAAAATTACTTTTCTACTTTTTTGGTTATCCTTATTGCTTTCTCTTATAAGAAAATGCTATTAATTGCAAAATGAGTTGTGTATGGCAGAGTAAATGGGTCACAAGCCATATTCTGAAAGCACAAGTGAAAATGCAAAGATTTTTGAACTCCTGATTTAGGCAACATGTATTTTCTAAACTAGTTTCTGTTTCAATAGTTTCTGTGTTTACTGTTTCCATATTTTTTTTTTCTCTACCCTGAGTATCTCCTAGGAGCTGCTTGAGTCAAATCCCACATAGCCTATGGAGAACTTCAGCTATCGTGGCATCATCTCTAAGATACTGTGAAGTAGAGAATTCTTCAGACTCCCAGCAGACAGAAACTGCTACCTTAGTCTACCATCTGCTACTCCCTTCCACTTCCAGGTGTGAATGGCCTGGGTCCAAGCTGGCAACCTCTCTTAGCAGAAGCATTTTCCCTTAAATGAGCCCCACTGAAAATGACAGGACTCAGCTGCATACAGTACTGACAAAACCAGCCTCTAAATGAGAAAAAGCCCAACATTTTTCACTAAGGAGACATGTCAGCTCCTGAGACTTGCACCTTCTTGCAGAAAGTGAGCTAAGCACTTCATGAATAAAATTAATAACACTAATAAAATAGCAGGCTTGCACAGCTGGTACTCTCACAGAAATCCTATGCCAATCTCACACTAGATCAGGGCTAGCAAGCCAGCCTTCCAAGTACAAGTGATGTGCAGGAGAGAGGCAACCTTAGAGAGGGTTACCTTAGTTTTGAGGGTGAGGCTCAGCATTTAATCAATACTGCCCCCATGGATACACACAACCCTCACACAGATCACTCTTCAATAGAGATCAACTTCATTAATTTTCCAACAGATCCATTTGTTTGACAAAGAATAGGATAGGAGAAGTACATCAGCAAACACATTCTTTTGAAAGCAATGAGTTTATTTCTCCAGCTTCTGAGTAACATGACTTTGGGATGGGCTTTTATTATTCCATAAAGAGAGCCAAAATTAACAAGCAGCATTTAGGAATGTGATGCAGCTTGATTTGATCAATGTTTTCTCCCTTTATTAAGATGCCCATTAATCATTCATTCCATAATTATTTTTCTAAAATGCTTGCTCAATACATTAAAAACTATGCACTCAATTACATTCAGAAAATTTCTATTGCTTGATGGGGAGTCATGATGCCAACAGCTCTCATAGCTTTCCATCTCTGAAGACAGAGTCATACTTAATACTTAGCATAAGTAGGCTTCTCATCTCAAAACTGTAATTATTTTCCACTTCAGAACTACAGAACGAAGCATCTTCCTACACTCAAGCCTCCCAGCACATAGCCAGCTTGCAAAAATCAGACAAGGAGCAAAATTCAAACAAATCAGTTTTCTCCAGGGAGAAAGTTATTTGCTAATTGCCAAGAACAAACCATAACTCTTCATGTGAAGGGCAAGGAGATGCAGAGTTAGAAATGACACACATTACCCTGCCCATATCCTGGAAAAATGTTTCAGCTGAATGAAATCTCATTTTATTTACAAACCAAGCAGTATGAAACACTAGACAGCCTCTAGGAAATTGGCAATGTGCTTATAAAGAAAAGGATATCAAAGGTTTTATTTGTGGAATTGAGCAAGAGGAATAAACTTCAATGTAAATACTTGCTGTTCAAAACAAAAAAGGTTCATAAGGAACAAGTTTAAATGAGATTTGACCAGAAAATCCTGGTCAACTGCCAGGAAGTCATAAACATGATGATGTATTCAGAGGAAAAAAAAAATGGCATCAGCACTGCAGCTGAAATTGCAACCCTCTTGATAGACAAAATAAAGAGGCTGCAATTCCCAAAGGTTTATGTATGTATACACACACACACACACACACATACACACACACACACGTTCATGCTTTCTCAGTATCCTTCCATGGTAAGTCATTACAAACACATCAGAGCAAACAAGTAGGAAAAGGCAAGCCAACAGAAAGTGCCTTTATAGAGTCACTAGGCACAACACTGCTTAAAAGTAACTTTAAAAACCAGTTTCAAACCCACAACCAGCAGCTTGAGTACAACAACAAAACTCCTTACCTGTGCGTTCTTATTCCTGGCTTCTCTCCTTGCTGCTTTTTCTTTCAGTCTTTTCTCCTAAAACAAAAAAAAAAAAAGAGGCACAATTTTAAAGCAAACTCCTGGCTTGTTGGTTTTGGTTTGTTCATTTTCATTTTCATAGAATAGAATAGAATAGAATAGAATAGACCAGACCAGACCAGACCAGACCAGGTTGGAAGAGACCTTCAAGATCATTGTGTCCAACCTATCATCCAACACCACCTAATCAACTAAACCATGCAACCAAGCACCCTGTCAAGTCTCCTCCTGAACACCTCCAGTGATGGTGACTCCATCACCTCCCTGAGCAGTCCATTCCAATGGGCAGTCACTCTCTCTGTGTAAAACTTCGTCCTGACCTCCAGCCTGAACTTCCCCTGGCGCAGCCTGAGACTGTGTCCTCTTGTTCTGGTGCTGGCTGCCTGGGAGAAGAGACCAACCTCTGCCTGTTTACAACCTCCCTTCAGGTAGTTGTAGACAGCAATAAGGTCACCCCTGAGTCTCCTCTTCTCCAGGCTAAGCTGCCCCAGCTCCTTCAGTCTCTTCTCATAGGGCTTGTGTTCCAAGCCCCTCACCAACTTTGTTGCCCTTCTCTGGACTCGTTCCAGCAAGTCAACATCCTTCCTAAACTGAGGGGCCCAGAACTGGACACAGTACTCCAGGTGTGGCCTAACCAGTGCAGTGTACAGGGGCAGAATGACCTCCCTGCTCCTGCTGGCCACACTGTTCCTGATGCAGGCCAGGATGCCATTGGCCCTCCTGGCCGCCTGGACACACTGCAGGCTCATGTTCAGCCTACCATCAACCAGTACCCCCAGGTCCCTCTCTGCCTGGCTGCTCTCCAGCCACTTTGACCCCAGCCTGTAGCACTGCATGGGGTTGTTGTGGCCGATGTGCAGAACCCGGCACTTGGATGTGTTCAATCTCATGCCGTTGGACTCTGCCCATCTGTCCAGCCTGTCAAGGTCTCTCTGCAAAGCCTCTCTACCCTCTAGCAGATCAACTCCTGTCCCCAGCTTGGTGTCATCAGCAAATTTACTGATGATAGACTCAATGCCCTCATCCAGATCGTAATATTTTAAGTTGAGCTGGGGTTGATCCACCTAGATAGTTTTAATGGACATATGCTATACTGGTGGTATTCACTCTATGAGTTACTGATGAAAGAGGGTAAATAAAGTATCTGACTGATACATTATTCATTCTTCTCGCTTTTGAAGGAAATAAAAAATATGGCAACAGTGATTCAAACTCACATTTTCTCTTCACCAAGGCCTGTTATTCTTAAAGGAACGATGCTGGTTTTTGGACAACATTGGTGTTTGTTTCTAAAACAACACAGTTAAAATTACACCAAGAGATCCAATTTTATTATTTCTTAGTGGCTTAATATGAAATCAAATCATTTTAACAGACTAAGAATGTAATTTTCCTGACTAAATGGCTGCTACAGCAACTGGGAGTGAAAGCTAAACCATGTTTTTCCTAGTCTTCACATCTCTGTTATTAAGAAACACTTTCCACCAGCAGTTGCTTAGTAATTGCACTGATGCACAAATCTTAAGTTTCCTCTTTGTATTTTGCCTTATTGATGCTGATGACATTGTTGTTCCTGCAGTTCAACTCTCTCAGCTTCTTTGAGCAATGTAAGTTGTAACTCATGTCAGAACATTTAGAACCAGGACCACTTAAAAGGGGACATTAATATCAGTCCAAAGGCAACACCTGAGCACAGAGGAAACTGAAAACCATCACATTTTGGCTCACTCATGGGAGTAACAAGACAATAGCTCCCAGAGTCCTGGTGCCATAACACCACAATGAAGTCACCAAATCACATTGGTAGGTACCACACACAGCTGTTTGGGGAGGCAGCATGTTTGAGTGCAGGGAAAATGAGAGCACAACCACCAAGAATTTCAAACCTTGTGTCTACATCCAGTTTCTTTTGAGCCAACCCACAGAAGTGTTAGCTTACTTTAAGACTCTGAGTTAAGTCGACCTCTTCTCTCCAAATCAAAACTAAACAGATAGAGTTCATCCTCCCACCAAAAAGACAGGGACAAAACCGCATGAGGTTTCTGTCTCTCTGCTTTATATAGTTCTCCAGTGCTGTGTGCAAAGCTGGCTGGTACAAGCACAATACATTCAGAGTTATATGTGAGGGCCTTGAATGCATGATATGAAACAAAACAAAACCTCCACCCCTGTAGACAGAAACAACACAACTGTCTTATTATTTAAGGTTTCCTAATGTAACAAAAATCAATAAACATCAATAATTATGTTTTAAGGCCACAAGGCCATCATACAGGACAAAAGAGGCCTCTAGAACAAGACACAGGTACAGACACAGGCAGTTTGCTCTCCCACAAGCTAGACCTCACGATCCTTACCAGGTCATTCATGTTATGATTCCTTCTCTTCCAAGTCAAATTTGTATTCATTTTTGATTATTTTTATTTATGCTTTTCTAATTAATTTAATTAAGTTTCTCAATTTCCCTCAGTCTGTGTTTAAATGGTTTATAGCTGTGAATTGTTGGCTCTTTGGGGTCACCATTGGGGTTCTCTCATCTTTCTGCTAAAACTTTTCAAACAGGAAAAAATGAAAGGGAACAGAGCTTGAAAGTAACACAATTTTAGACAGAAAAATTCTATGGTATATGAAAATTCAGTGTCTTAACTACAACCACAGGCTGAAGCCAATACAGGAGGAAAGTTCCTGCTCAAGAGATTTAAAACAGAGCTGTAAAAAGACAGCTATGAAAGCAGGAGATTGACACAATGCCATAGAAGAGGAATATGCCATACAGTATGTCTAAGTCACTAAGGAAAGACAACAGCACAAAAAGATTCTAAAATCAATAGGTGCAGAGATTGATTTGATTTTTTTGACAGAGAGGGTTTGGTTCCTTGTCAATGGAAAACAAAAGCAGATTTTGCACAGGATGCATCTACACTGGCACTGAGTTGGAGTTAGAAGTTCAACCTACCACAGAAGTACATTTCAGAAGCCAATGCTTTAATCAGGCCTGCTTCTGCTGTGTTTCACACTACAAGGCAGTCTTCAGGAGCACAGCTAATACACTCCAGCCAACACTGGGCATTCACAGGATCATTCTGATTGCAAGCAACATCAGAGGGTCTCCGGTCCGACCTCCTGCTCACAGCAAGATTGGCTCTGAGGTCAGGCCACACTTCATACAGCCTCATCCAGCCTGGACAAATACCAAGGTTGGAGACTCCACAGCATCTTTGAGTAACCTGTGTCACCACCTGACTGTCTTCACTGAAAGTTTCCATTATACCCATGCTGAACCTCTTGTTTTAACTTATGGCCATCATCTCTTCCCTTTTGCTCTGCAGTGCTGTGAAGACACTGACTCTATCTCTGTCTCCTCTGTGAGGTCTCTGGAAGCACTAGGTGCTGCTGTCAGGTCCCCTCAAAGCTGCCTCTACTCCAGACTGAACAAGTCCATCTCCTCTGCTCTATCCTCAAAAGAGAGTTTCCTCAGCTGAAGACATTTTAGTTTGTCAGAGCTGTCCCTTACTGGGAGGAGTGGTGGTGTGTAGGATCTTGCTTATCAATCTGAGAAATTACTTTCCTCAAAGAGACTGAGTTCAAAGCACCAGGTGAGAGCTGATACAGTGTAACCCCACACCACCACATAGCATGCAACCTGGTTCTCAGCATCAACTATCTCACTCTGCAGTCTTGCTCTCACTGAGCTATTTTGATTCCAAATGCAGGAACAGCCTTCAGGCTCTGACTTAGGCTTTCATTCCAGAAAACAATCCTATTACAGCACTGTTTACGCTTATACACAGATCCAAGCACAGGTGTAAGCATCTACTGTGTGCTCAGCAAATGCCTAAATACTTTTCCCCAGTCAGGACCTTATTTCTTATTACCTAAAGATCAACTGCATATTCTGTTGTGCCAAGGTAATATGCCTACATAATAAAGACACCCTTTCATAGGACTATGTAAAACCCAGAAATTAAATACCTTGCCTTAGCTTACAAAGAAACAGTGCAGCACAGCCAGAAACACAGACCTCCAAAGATTCAGATGAGTGTTTTCATTATGATGTCATTCATTCCCACACTCTTTCTGCTAGGAAGACATATGGGCAGACGGACAATATATTGTAAGACAGCTGTGAAATGTATTCCAATGAGGCAAAGTTGAACCAGTCGAACAGCTCAGTATTGATTTATTTCATGCAAATAGATTCTGTCTATGGATAAGCCTGCAACTTAGGTATAAAAAATTTAGCTGCCCAATATTATTTTTCACACATGGGAAACAATAACAGAAAACATCTAAAGTGTTAATACAGTAAGAATGCCAGGTTTTCAAGCTATAAATCATTACTTGTAAGAGCAGCATGTAATTCAGAGATTAAATGCAATTTTTCATTGCTTTCAATTTACTAGGGCAGAAAAACAAAAGATCATGTTTCAAAGAATGACTATTTAATTATATTTGTTACTGGCTGACATTCATAGCATATAACTTGATAACATGGCACCGTGAGGCTATCAGGTATCTGATCACAACCTGATTAAATACTCTTCTGTCTACAACAGTGAAGTCAAGCACTCATGTTTTCTTTTGCGCCGAAGAGCTCTCATTCATACCCACACAGCACCCTCTTCACAGCTGATAGATCTAGCCATGTCCTTTCCAGGCTATCAAAGTTCAGCCAAAAATTGATGCAGTAATTTGCTGTACTTTAACTCCCAAGAACGTGATTTCAGCCCCTATAGACCAAAGCCAAAAAAATCTGCCTAGAGGCAGTAAACAGAATATGCATTTGTTATCTTAGGCCAACAACAAATAGAACAATGAAGGTTTTGAACAGGGGCTAAATGCAGATTATCTAGATGTCATTTAAGGACCAGTTTGGATTTAGCATCAACAGATCCAGAGGACATAGACTCAAGCTGCACCAAGGCGGGGTTTAGGTTGGATGTTAGGAAGTTCTTCACAGAAAGAGTGATTGGCCATTGGAATGTGCTGCCCAGGGAGACGGTGGAGTCACCATCACTGGAAGTGTTTAAAAAGAGACTGGATGAGGCACTTGGTGCCATGGTTTAGTTGATTAGATGGTGCTGAGTGGTAGGTTGGACTTGATGATCTCAAAGGTCTTTTCCAGCCTGGTTAATTCTGTTCTATTCAGGAAACTGGAAAGGTGACAGGATCAATGTGCATGACAAATATGACACAGGCTGTAGAAATTAATCCCTGATTCTACTGTAGTGGTCATATCCTCGTTCAGAAGACTGTTTAATCTAGATTTTGAAATATCTCACTGAAAGACAGCACACCACTATCTTTCAAAACTATCTTCTGTAAGTAGTTACTGCTGTTATTAGCCTGAGCCTACTAACCTTGTGATTTTTAGACCATGTTTAAACAGTCTCACTTTAAATTCAACCAGTTTGAAGAAACCTCTGTTAAAATTTAGGTCCTTATGTAGTTACATGCTTATCATGCTTCCTCTTAACCTTCTCTTTTGTGAGGTGAAGAAAATAAACTCCAGATGTTTCTCATTCTATAGGTTTTTTTTAATATTTCAGGCACTGGCTTCTCTGAGATCTCACCATTTCCCCAACCTTATCTGCCACATCTGTTTGTATATTCAATAATTCTATCAATCCTTTTGATCCTGTCAGAAAAATCCACTGCAATAGTTCTTCGTCTCAGGCTGCGCCAGGGGAGGTTTAGGCTGGATGTTAGGAAGAAGTTCTATACAGAGAGAGTGATTGCCCATTGGAATGGGCTGCCCAGGGAGGTGGTGGAGTCACTGTCACTGGAGGTGTTCAGGAGGAGACTTGATGGGGTCCTTGGTGCCATGGTTTAGTTGTTTAGGTGGGTTGGACTCGATGATCTTGAATGTCTCTTCCAACCCGGTCTGGTCTGGTCTAGTCTAGTCTAGTCTAGTCTAGTCTAGTCTAGTCTAGTCTAGTCTAGTCTATTCTATTCTATGTTGTCTCCACTGACCACCCAGGTCTGGTCTGGTCTGGTCTGGTCTGGTCTGGTCTGGTCTATTCTATTCTATTCTATTCTATTCTATTCTATTCTATTCTATTCTATTCTATTCTATTCTATTCTGTTCTGTTCTATTCTAGTCTATGTTGTCTCCACTGACCACCCAGATCTTCTTCAAGGTCTGTATCTCTAAGGGAAGAGGTCTCAGTCCTAAAATTCTATTCTAGTATTCTTCTTCTTCCTAGAAATTTGCATTGCTGCCTATCTTAAAACAGCTTTATTTGTCTGAGGCCAACTTAGCAAGGCAGCTTGCTTCCATGCTACTATAAAAACATGTCACACTTCCCAAGGAACAAATCCCATGGGTCCACTAGAAACATATACTTAATCAGAAGCTACTGGTTTGGGATGTTCCTGTTATTGAGGTTTGGGTCCATTTAATCTGTGCCACATTTATTAATTAAAGAACTTAAAAGCAGACTTTTCAGTGTATTCCATAGATGTATTTACATATCAGAATCTGCTCTGATAAAAATACATGCAAGCACAGAGCTCACTACACCTACTTTCCACCAAACCACACTGGTTAGCAGTCTATTCCTTAGTTCTTTATTAATGGCATTCCACAGCTCAGTGACCCTCTTGGTCTGCTCTTAGAAATTTTCTCCAAATTACCTTTTCTTTTTTCTCTCCAATTACACACCTAGTTAACAAGGATGGTTAATAAACCTCAGCAATCACAGGGATGAAATCTTTTACCCACCACCATGTAATATGGTTGGATCATTTGGCTTTCAACTAAACACAGAAGCATTACAGTTATTGAAGCTCCCTACCTTTCCTGCAGTAGAAAAAGACAACGGAAGCAGCTCAGCCTAACGAGGAGCGACAGCCATGGGCAAAGCAGCTTCTAAAGCAGCTTCTGACATACAGAAAAGCTGCTCACTGTTCTTAACTCTGGTTAAGAAGTCAGCCACTGGCCTCTTTTTCCACCCATATTTCCTCTTTCTTTTAACCGTTGGGTTTTAAATCATCAACTCATACCCCTTTTATGTCTCACCAAGACTCCAACACATGCTGCGGTGGGTTGAAGTTTTCCCCCCAACATTAACTTTTGCCAGACCAACTCAGTTAGAAGCAAATGAAGCTGTATTTACAAGGAAAATCTACACTCTACAATGGAATGCAATGACTACATACTAAATATACAGTATTTACAATGTTATACATATATTGACAATTAATAGACAGCATAAGGACCCCCTGGCCAAGGATCAGGGGAAGCTACTAGCTTCTCTCTCCCTACCCCCTTACCCACCTCTACAAAAGGAACAAGAAAAAGGAGCAGAGAAGTTGACTTAGCCAAAGCCAGCCAATAAGCAGGTTATCTCTCCCAAGGAAAGCAAAACAGCTGAGACCAAAAGAGAAGAAAAAAGGGAAGAATTGCTAAGGTACAGCTCATCTTATTCCAGATATTTACCCAATCAATTTCTTTAGACTAATCTTTTGTTTTCCTTTTTACACCCAGTAGTGATTTGTTGATATTTTTCTACTTCTCTGCTTGAAATCTAACTAAATTTGAGAGGCATAGCCTAAAACCACCACATATGCAAAAAGAAATATTCTAACCTTTATATTCCATGTTTAAAGTTGAGGAAAAATAGTAATAAAATAGTAGTATGGCTCTCTAGTTGGTGAGGTTAGAAACATGTGAATGCTTCACATATAGATGTTGTAGGAGCCAAGGTTTTAGTTACAATAAGAAAATAAAAACTAATACAATAAAATAAATTTTAAAAGGAAGATGAGAAGAAAATAAAATTCAGTAATTCTGAAAACTGAAAGTTCTTTCCTGCCCCCACCTTCACCCCAGAAAATCCCCTTTTCTTTTTACTCTCTTCTTTCTACACATAAAAGAGTTCATTTTACTTTGTCCAGAGGCTTTGCTGAAATACAAAATATAAATAAATATATTTATATATGGTTTGTTGTCATGTTTCATATATTAATCTTACTTTCAGCTTTTTATTTTTTAAAAGATATGTAAGATAAAAGTCTCCTTCCTTTATTGTAGTGGTTTCAGCCTTAACTGGGAATTAAGAGCTCAGATGGGGGCAAGGCTGAGAATCTCTCCCCTGCTCCCCCATCCTCCCTCCCAACAGAGAGGGAAAAAAAAGGAAAGGGAAGGAGCAAATTCACCAAGCAATAATTTGGAGTCAGCTTGGAAGTAGAGAGGTAAAGAGTTTTCTTTAAACAATAACAGGTAAGGTTCACAAGGGCAAGGAACAAGGATGGATGGGAGGGGGGGAAAAAACAATACAAAACCAGTCTCTCTCTCTGAAGAGGCACAGAGGCAGCAGGGAGAAGGATCAGGCCTGACCACATGGCAGAAGAGCAGGAAGGCATCTGCAGTAGCTCTCATCCAGGAGAGGCAGAAGCCAAAAGGAGGCCTAATGACTGCAATGTCCTGCTTTTTATACCCTAGCTGGGCAGGGAGCGGGGAGTGGAACAGACTCAGTTTCCCAGGGGAGAAAACACCCTGCAGGGAGGGCAAAGCTCCCGCAAGCCCTCCACCCTGTTTTGTTTCTTTTCAGAATGGGCATTAACCCACCACATTTATATTAAATAACTTGTACAGATGTCATAACTGCTCACTTACATTAAACATATTTGTTTAGTTGGCAATACACTGAAGTTTTACCAGCCTAAAACTTCACTCGCCCCGCTTATTTGCTTACCCAAAGGCAAGAAATAGTTTCACTCAACACAGCTAAGGCAAATCTTTTTCCTGTGAAAATGTCCTGTTCCTCTAAGTCACCTGAAGCCTTTATTATTTAAAGGCTCAAGAACTCTCACAGGATTAGTTCAAAGATTTTAACACTGCACTGTTAATAATTGATCCTTTACATACTGATGTTGTAACTTGGAGCTACCAAGCTGTTCTATTTAAAAGCTGAGGCAATAGTCTGTCACACAACAGATCTTAAGGGTGGCCAACCTTTGGAACAAATCACTCTGTGGCCTGGAAAAATCTGGCTGTCATTTGTTAATACATTTTAGTTGGTAACAGGACTAGATACAATTTCTTGTCATTTTACTATGTCTTGTTATTTTAGTGGGACATAGTTAAACATTGTGAGCTGAGCGGATGTTGACTTGCTGCAACGAGTCCAGAGAAGGGCAACGAAGTTGGTAAGGGGTTTGGAACACAAGCCCTAGGAGGAGAGGCTGAGGGAGCTGGGCTTGCTTAGCCTGGAGAGAAGGAGACTCAGGGGTGACCTTATCACTCTCTACAACTACCTGAAGGGAGATTGTAGACAGGCGGAGGTTGGTCTCTTCTCCCAAGCAGCCAGCACCAGAACAAGAGGACACAGTCTCAGGCTGCGCCAGGGGAGGTTTAGGTTGGATGTTAGGAAGAAGTTCTATACAGAGAGAGTGATTGCCCATTGGAATGGGCTGCCCAAGGAGGTGGTGGAGTCACCATCATTGGAGGTGTTCAGGAGGAGACTTGATGGAGTGCTTGGTGCCATGGGTTAGTTTTTTAGGTGGGTTGGATTGGTTGATGGGTTGGACACGATGATCTTGAAGGTCTCTTCCAACCTGCTGTTGTTATCATTATTATTATTGTTGTTGTTGTTCTTGTTGTAACACAAAGAGCTGTTCAAAAGTTCACATCATCTCTTGAATGTTGGCATCGTTGCATTCAAGTGGTTTCCGCCCACATTAAAACAAAAATGGGCTCTTAAATACGCCTCAATAAATGGCACTGTGGCCTCCCACATCTGTCTTTTCTCAGATTTCACACCAAGTTTGTGTTGCTTGCATGCAAAATATGTTTTCATTATTATTATTATTAACTGCTCAGCTTGCAAGCAACTTGGTATCTGAGAATCCAACTCTAATAAAAACAGCACCAGCCCACAGAGCAAGATTATGAACTTCTAACTACACAATCAGTACACACATGAGAGCAATACAGAATCAAACTGTGCCCACTGCCATGGCAGTTCTGCTATGCTCAGGTGGACAGAGAAAAACTCCAACCAACACAAAGCAGCATTCCCAAATGAAAGATAAAACTGAATCAACTTATTAACACTTACTTCAATATTTATTTTGTTAAACCTGGAAATTGCATAGAAGAATGGTTACCATAAAACCAACAAATCTTAGTGACTTTAGAGCAAAAAGAGAAAGCTGTTCGTATAGAATAGAATAGAATAGAATAGAATAGAATAGAATAGACCAGGTTGGAAGAGACCTTCAAGATCATGGCGTCCAACCTATCATCCAATACCACCCAACCAACTAAACCATGCAACCAAGCACCCTGTCAAGTCTCCTCCTGAACACCTCCAGCGATGGTGACTCCACCACCTCCCCGGGCAGCCCATTACAATGGGCAATCACTCTCTCTGTGTAAAACTTCCTCCTGACCTCCAGCCTGAACCTCCCCTGGCGCGGCCTGAGACTGTGTCCTCTTGTTCTGGTGCTGGCTGCCTGGGAGAAGAGACCAACCTCTGCCTGTCTACAACCCCCCCTTCAGGTAGTTGTAGAGAGCAATAAGGTCACCCCTGAGTCTCCTCTTCTCCAGGCTAAGCAGCCCCAGCTCCCTCAGCCTCTCCTCATAGGGCTTGTGTTCCAAACCCCTCACCAACTTTGTTGCCCTTCTCTGGACACACTCCAGCAAGTCAACAGCCTTCCTAAACTGAGGGGCCCAGAACTGGACACAGTACTCAAGGTGTGGCCTAACCAGTGCAGTGCACAGGGGCAGAATGACCTCCCTCCTCCTGCTGGCCACACTGTTCTTGATGCAGGCCAGGATGCCATTGGCCCTCCTAGCTTCCTGGGCACACTGCAGGCTCATGTTCAGCCTACCATCAACCAGTACCCCCAGGTCCCTCTCTGCCTGGCTGCTCTCCAGCCACTCTGACCCCAGCCTGCAGCGCTGCATGGGGTTGTTGTGGCTGATGTGCAGAACCCAGCATTTGTTTTGTTTGTTTGTTGGGGTTTCTTTAATATCTTAACATTTGGGTTTAGAGATCTATTCAATAATCTCTTCAAGCAACAAACTATATAAACAACAATACAAACCTCATCTGCAGAGCTGATGTTTACTTTACCGGTAGGGAAACTGAAATATATAGGTTTAATATTACTTATTTAAGCCAACACAGGAAAAGTGCAAATGGCATCTGAGGCAGATTCTGAGCCTACAGGCATCAAATAGATTTTTCTCAAATGAATTCACAGGCCCTTCCATTCCAACCCTTCACACACGTACACAAACACAGGGAGAGGTAAAGGTAATCTTAATTTAACTAAAAATGTCGTTTTGACAGAATTACAACACAAATTAAGTTAGTTAATGCTGCTTAAAAGTAACATTGAAAGCTGTGAGCTGAAATCCTAATGTCTATGTCAATAGGAGTTGCACTGCAAAAACCAGTAGTGTTTTCCAGAGAAAAGTAGAGGAGAAAGGACGATGAACATGCACTTCATCTAATCCTGTGGCTGCTTTTGGTTTTGAAGAGATGATACCTCTTAAGAATGAGAATTCATAATCTAGACAAGTTATGGACTCTTGAGATGTCTTAATGCAGCCACTCTTAAGGGAAAAAATTAAGTCTTATACACCAGATCTGACAGAAGGCAGAAAAATCCCACTGCTGTCTGTGCCTGACCATGTAGATACAGGTACCCACCAGTACTCACGTCCTCAGCAAGCAAAGGGTACAGCTCCCATCAAAAGCTGCTAGGTTGTCTCAAAGAGCCAGGTAGAGGTCAGGATTTGGGGCAGTTGTGCTATTAAACCCTTCAGTAGGATAAGCAGCCTGGCATGGAAGCTCCCTTTACAGCACTAATGCTGCAGCTCTGCCCTAACTGAAGTTAAGCATGCTGTTCAGCCTCCACCCACAGCTCCATTTTCTGATCTGGATGGACACCAGAACCTGCACACAGTTATTTCATTTTCTTATTCTTCACATCAAGAAGATGAGGCCAAGAACTCTGACTGCTGGAAAATTCTTAGAATACATTCAAGGGCATCTGAAGCTTTAAGCATAGCCCATCCAGCTGTTGAAGTGCAAGAAAAGTAAACAGTAAGCAAACCCTTGCCTCTGCCAGCAAGGCTGGACAGATGGTGCTGCTAAGACTGAAAA
Organism: Melanerpes formicivorus; assembly: GCF_026170545.1. NCBI lineage: Eukaryota > Metazoa > Chordata > Aves > Piciformes > Picidae > Melanerpes > Melanerpes formicivorus. The sequence continues at coordinate 58,059,840 of NW_027142353.1, forward strand.
GGGATGCCTGTCAATCCCCTGTCAGTGTCCATTCCCCTTATCTTAATAGTGCTGCACTTGGAACATAACAGCAGCATTGCATGCACACAACAGCTTGAAAGGGCTCGGGCTTCCTAACAAAGTAATACTCTCTTGATTTATTTTACAGATCTCTCCACCTCTAATATTTCCTTCTTTGCCATTCCTCTGAACACTCCTCTCAGCAGCAACCTCTTCCCTTTTTATTTTGTTCCTATGCTGGAACACTCTTTACATGAGAGAATTTTATCATCCTCACCCAGCACTGCATTAAACCAACTGCACAATTACACTGAAATCTGACAAATTTCACCTCAAAGTGAAGAACTATTCAAGTGCTTCACTTAATAAAGAGCATAATACTTCATCAGGATTTTTTTCCCCTTCAGATCATTTCCTTTGAAATATGACACAAACTCTCTTCAGAATTAATGTATTGATTGATTTCAAACTACAAATACTATTTTCCACGCGTGCATTTGTCTTCCAGCATACCAAAGGGTTTGTGCCATTGCTGTGGTTTAACCCAGCAGGCAACTAAACACTCATCAGGTAGCTAAACACCCAACAGCTGCTCATTCACTCCTCCTCAGTGTGATGGGGGAGAGAATCAGGAAAGAAAAGAAGGAGAACACCGTGGGCTGAGATAAGAACAGCTTAATAAGACGTAAAAGGAAGGGGAAATAATTATAGTGATAAAAGACCACAAAGCAATTGTTCACCACCAATCAATGCCCAGTCGGTCCCCTAGCAGTGGGCTGCCACCCCCAGGCCTACTCCCCCCAGTTTTATTGTTTAGCATGACATCCCATGGCATGGAGTATTTCTTCAGCTCATTTTGGTCAGCTGTCCTGGTTATATGTGCTCCAAGCTTCTTGTGCACTCCCCAGCCTCTGCTGGTTGGGCAGCAGGAGAAGCTGAAAATTGCTTGGCTTAGTGTAAGCACTGCTCAGCAGCAACTAGAATGTCAGCATGTTAGCAACACTGTTGTCAATCTAAATCCAAAATACAGCACTACACCAGCCCAAACCAGAACAGCTGTATAGCATCTGCTTTTCTTTTTATTAACTGCATACAATTAGTTGGTTTAATTATTAATGAAAGCTTGATAAAATAAAGAAAATCTCTAGGACATCTTTTCTGTTTCTTGAATGGTTATACACACTATTCACTGATCTACTACCCTATGTTACAGTAACTTAGTATCAGTCAGTCAGGGTTGGGAGGGACCACAAGGATCATCTAGTTCCAACCCCCCTGCCATGAGCAGGGACACCCCACACAAGATCAGGCTGGCCAGAGCCTCATCCAGCCTGCTCTTAAACACAAACACCACTTACAGCATTATTTTATAAAACTATAAACCAAATATAGGAGATATCATACATTTAAAACACAGACTTTATGGTACAATGCTTACACTGCAGCATCTTCTGAAAGATTACCCCCTGTGACCTGAAGTCTAGCTGGTACAATGCTTACAGTGCAGCATCCTCGAAAAGATGCCCCCTGTGACATAAAACCTAACTGCTGTCATACCTCTACAATCACTGTTGTTTAATGTCTTCCAGGGAGGTATGGAACTACTGCATCTTGCAGTAGCAGGCCCCTGAAAACAGCCTCAGCTTGTTTGTTACTGTAACCACCCAAATACAATAAAATAACATTAAAAAAAAAAAGGGGGGGGGGGGGGGGGGGGGAAGTGGGGGGGAGTATAGCCATCTTTTCACTTTGAACATCCTAAGTTCACAGCATATCTTACTGGGAAGAGGCAAGAAATAAGGCTTCTGTTCATTTCTCCTTCATCACCGATGGGTATTTTTCTGAGCTTGGGTTATTATACAGAAAGAGAGATTATTAAGAAGCAAGATGGATCCCTTTCTGCCACTGTTGTGCTCCTAACAACAGCACATTTTCAGTTGAAAACTTGAAAAATGGAGTGTAAAAACATGCTCTGAATGCTTTATTCACTTTTCCCTTTATTGTTTTTAATAACATTTTACACATTTCAAAGGAGCTCAAATATATCGCTCTTGCTGGGCTGCCATTAAATATCCATTAATGCAGAATGCTTCTCACATCATCTACATCAGCACTGCTGCCCTGTCCCTGTGCTCAACTGGTAAAATTTATTTTGCTTCCAACACTTCAATAAGCATTAATTACATCACAATTATACCTCAGATCTTTATTTATGTTAATCCGTCTGATTTTCAATTTTTCTCCACTTGCAGAAGGAGAGGATAACAAAATGTGAGACTCATGAAGGAAACCTAATTATCGCATAGATGCCTTGCAAGTTTCCACAAGCCTTAGAGGCACTGCAAGACACATCTCATCTAATCCAAACGTCTCATGAATGCACAAAAACATTTTTCTGATCACACTGAAAACTGTGCTCATTTAAATGGCATTCACACATGGATTTAAAAGTTGTGGCCTATGGACACTTTCTGAACAGTTTTGCTCTTCACCAGAAACAGTTTTGCAAGGAAAGTTTATATTAAGGTTACAGGTTATACTAACCTTAAAAAAACAAAACCAAGCCACCACGCTATTTTCTGAAAGTTTTGATTTTAAAAGGTTCCTTTTTTATGCCCAAAGATATTTATCTTGAAGAATATCTTGAAGGCTGGGGAGGGACTTCTCAGGATAGCAGGCAGTGATAGGACTGTGAGGATTGTGGTTACAGGTTGGACTCGATGATCCTCGAGGTCTCTTCCAACCTTGGTGATACTGTGAGGACTAGGGGGAATGGAATGAAGCTGGAGGTGGGGAGATTCAGGCCGGATGTGAGGAGGAAGTTCTTCACCACAGGAGTGGTGAAGCCCTGGAATGGGTTGTCCAGGGAGGTGGTTGAGGCCCTGTCCCTGGAGGTGTTTAAGACCAGGCTGGCTGAGGCTCTGGCCAGCCTGATCTAGTGTGGGGTGTCCCTGCTCATGGCAGGGGGGTTGGAACTAGATGATCCTCGTGGTTCCTTTCAACCCTGACTGATACTATGATACTATAACTATACTGAAGAAACTGTAAGACAGGGATCCATAAAAGATGATCCATAAACTTATAACCTTTATAAAAGCACTGTTTTTTCTACAGTCACTCACAATCCAAACAAAATTCTGAGCCCATGTGCAAAACACAAAAATCTGGATGAAACAACATATGCTCTCATAGCCTTCCATAAATTATTTTGTTATTCTAAGTAGCCATTTTCAAGCCAATGTAGAGACCTCAAGTACTACCACACATTCCACTCCAGATGACTTTTTCATTACTGATCTACCTATCCATGTAGCAGACTTCTACGTTTGGTTTAGACAGAATGGAAACACATTTGTGCCTAGTAGTCTTCTAATCTACTCACATAATGAATTCAATAAATCCAGAATGATTCAAAAATTTAGAGAAAAAATAAGAACTGCAAAACATACAAAACAGGAAACAATAAGCATCAGCTGCAGTAGGAAGAAAAAGATTTAAGATGAGGGAAAAAGAATGAAGATACAACTGAAAACTACTGAATGTGAAGCAACAAATAGTTAAATTGATGAAAATGTTAAGCAAAGACTTGGAGAAAATCTGAAGCAAAAGCAGAGAGGAGACATTTAACTACAGCTTTCCCAAAAACCTAAGAAGGAGAGGATTGTAGGAGAGTTCAGTAACCAAGGCAAAAAAAATCAAGTATCAGAGACTTGTCACATCTGCAGTTAAAAATATGACAAATGGACAAAGATCTACAGCAGTCTGCTTGCAGGAAGGAAATTAAAACAAAGCAGGAATGAAATAACTAGCATTATTGCAGAAAGGAAAGGAAAAGATTAGGTAGTATCTGCCCCACATAGTAACAGTATATCTTTTTCATGGGTCACTGAAAAGTGAATCTTCTGCTCACAAACCATCTTAACATGAAAAAGGAGACAGTGCTTGTCTCTGCTTGGATGAGGCCAAAGAGCAGGACTCGATTGATTTTCCTAACTGCTCCTATTACAGCTCACACTTTTGCCTACCTCAAATGCAACACTGAATGTTGAGCAAGTAATAACCTGAACACATCATCTACTTCCCCTTCCCCCTAAACATCTTCAGCATTTGTTAGAGAACGTATGCCAAACACCACTTTTTGTGAAACAAACCCTTTCACTGAACTCCGCTTTAAAAAATTATACTAAACTCCTAGCAGATTTTAAAGTTGTAAATAAAGATCCACCAACAACTGGTACAACAAAGCATCAGGCTTTGGTTTATCCAGCTACTTAACAGCAGAAGTCTTCCTGTATGCAATGTAGTTCTGAAAAGGCAGATGAATTTCATTACCTTATTTCACAATATATTGAAGTATTGTTCCTCCCTGAGCAATCCATATCAGAGTATCTATAGAGAGAAATGAACTTACCCTATGTTTTTCCTTTACTTTCTTTCTGTATTCTTCTTTGTCAAATTTGTCCTCTTCCTGCAGTATCTCTCTTGCTTTATCTAAATTGATACCAGCGCCATCATCTTCTTCATCTGCCTTCACCAAACTGGATTTCTGCACAGGTGGCCACTGCTGCACTAACTGAATTACATGCCAGGGAGAAAAAGAATGGTTAGAATAATTTTTCCCACGCCAACGTTTTGATGCCCTAAATATTCCAATACAGTATTTTTCTAGACTAAATTTCCAAAGGAAACAAACTATTGCACAATACAAACTCTGATACCTTATTTAACATCACATTAGGTCTCCATATGACACCATATGACTGTTTAATGGAGTCACATGAACTTCTTCCCTTGTTTTAATCTTTGCCGGATGGGACAAATGATTTATAATCCTGCTAGTCACTTTGGGAGAAAAATGGTGTTTGCTTTCAATGAATGACTCTCCAAAATATATGCAAGTGAACAAAACTCCAGTAAATCTAAATTTAGACTATGTTTTATTGTAAACAATCAGTCCTGCAGTGGGCAGTAGTGTCCTCCCTACTCTAGTCATGAGGTCTGTGGTGACAGGCTGGACTCGATGATCTTTGAGGTCTCCTCCAACCTTAGTGATACTGAAATACTGAAATATTCCAACCTATTAACCGAGAGAAAAATGAGATTAGCCTTCAACACAGTGCCTGAAAAATTGTGAATGTAAACTCATCTTTTGGAGACGTAAGGAGAACGGACGTGGAGGGGTTTACGGGCTGTGGCATGAAAACCACTTCAGAAACATCTGATGCTTCAAGTTTGACTTAGTGGGTGACGTGCTGAACACATCCATATTCCCTGAAGCATCTGAAACTCTAAAATGAAGCCAAAGACCACACACACACAAAAAATATTCCCAATTCATTTTATGATCTAATACTTTACACTCATGGTATGAGCAGACATCACCTGGAGGTAGTCTCTGCAAAATCATTCTTGCTTAACTCTCAAAAAGAAACTGTATGGCAGAAAATTGGAATGGGCTGCCTGGGGAGGTGGTGGAGTCATCATCAATAGAGGTGTTCAGGAGGAGACTTGATAGGGTGCTTGGTTGCATGGTTTAGTTGATTAGGTGGGTTGGATGATAGGTTGGACACGATGGCCTTGAAGGTCTCTTCCAACCTGGTCTGGACTCCTTAAGGCACACAGGGTATTATTCACCTGGGTACTGATAAACCCAGCCTGCTGTTTCCAGTTCCTTTTTGTAAAAGGGAATTTGTGCACTTATTATTTGTGTCATGGTTTAGTTGTTTAGGTGGGTTGGATTGGTTGATGGGTTGGACACGATGATCTTGAAAGTCTCTTCCAACCTGGTCTGGTCTGGTCTGGTCTGGTCTGGTCTATTCTATTCTATTCTACTCTATTCTATTCTATTCTCTAAAGAGATAAATTTCTTTTTAGAGCTTTATTTTACCAAAGAGAAGTATGTGAATCAGAATGATAAAACTTTAAAGCACCGTTGTGCAGAGCTCAGAATAAGTGAACTCCTTTATTGCGCTACCTTTCTAACTATAATCTTTGTGCTATTCTTTTGCTTCATCCTCAATCCTTTTGAATAGACAAAGCATTTGCATATGTATTTGAAGATGAGACAACAGCTTTTGAGTATCTAAAAATATCTGAAGACATAATTTCCAGTCAATTGGGCAACCTCTAAAACCTTTTCAATTTTGTCTAATGTCAGTAATTACACGGCACTACTCCCTTCATCTGCAATATAAAATGCTTTATTTGGTCACAAAAGCAAATTATACATTTGTAAAGGTGAACTCTCTTTCAGTTTATGCCTCACTGAAATTAATCCAGAGTTAAAAAAAAAAACAAACTACTTTTTTCTTAATGGTTGAAATGGCAAAACAACATGCACAGTATCTGAAGCTGTGGAATCAAGTGTCCAGCTCTGGGCCCCTCAGTTTAGGAAAGATGTTGAGTTGCTAGAATGTGTCCAGAGAAGGGGAATGAAGCCAGAGAGGGGTTTAGAGCACAAGCCCTATGAGGAGAGGCTGAGCAAGCTGGGGTTGCTTAGCCTGGAGAAGAGGAGGTTCAGGGGAGATCTTCTTGCTGTCTACCACTACCTGAAGGGAGGTTGTAGCCAGGTGGGGGCTGGTCTCTTCTCCCAGGCAACCAGCACCAGAACAAGAGGACACAGACTCAAGCTGTGCAAGGGGAGGTTTAAGCTTGATGTTAGGAAGAAGTTCTTCATAGAAAGAGTGATTGACCATTGGAATGGGCAACCCAGGGAGGTGGTGGAGTCACCATCCCTGGAGGTGTTTAGGAGGAGACTGGATGGGGTGCTTGGTGCTACAGTTTAGTTGATTCTATAGTGGTGGGTGATAGGTTGGACTTGATCTCAAAGGTCTTTTCCAACCTGGTAAATTCTATTCTATTCTAAAAATTTATGGAGCCTAGAGATTTGCTGGTGAAGTTACTGCTACAGTGAAACCCTAGAGTGACTAGCATGCACGACAGCTCCTTTCTCTACATAAAATCAGTACCTTTTTCAGGGGCTATTAAAAAATTCAATTATGTTACTGGTAAACTTTACTGTACTGCTACATCAGCACCAGCAGGTGAAAAGTTGGTACTTCCTTGGCTTTCCTAACAAAGCTTTTAATCTAGACATGGCAAATGCTGGAAAGAAAACCAGAGACTTTTTTAGTTCAGTATATGAACTCGGGACTTGAGGGAGCTTTGGAAAGTATCTACAGGAAAACTGCTTTACATTTCAGTACAGGAGAAAACAGGCTCTCGGTTTCACCTGAAATTGAAGGTAATAGGTAGAAAAGAGGTAGAGTTCTGCACATCTACCAACAGCTCCCATGGAAGTATCTTACACATACAAAGGTGAAAAAGAGGCCAGTGCTCAGCATTTCTCTTTTACCCAGTGGAACTGAACTCTAAATGGAAACCTGCAAAAGCAGTTGAAACATACCATGCACTTCTGTAACCTCTACCTTCTTACAGAGGTAAAGAGAATTTTTGTTTTTACAGAAATCACAAATTTAGTTCTCATAAAAATAATGTTATTTTTCAATGGATCTTACCTCTCCATCTTCAGTAAAGACTATTTTTGTGTTGACTTTAAACTTCTTCTTCAAGATTTTTTTGGCTTCTTGGGTTTTAGTGGGTTTTTTCTTCGTCTTTGATTTTGATGCATTCTGTACAAAATAAAGGGAAATTTCTTATCAATTTTTTTCCTTAGTCAGAGTATATGCTTCCAAGTTTCTTAAAAACAGTTAATGTAATTCCTGTAACATATAAGCAAGAGTAATTTCCAATAAAAGGACATTTTGCACTGAAGAGTTTTAAGCAGCTTGTATCATGCAGAACTTCTGTTCTGATAACAATTCAGCATAACTTCAATCTTGGCAGCAGTGGGACACCTGGTTGATTCAAATCTCACTCACTTTTTTGGGACAAGGACACTAGATTTGCCATCCTACAGTGTTAGCAAGCCTCATCTGACAAGAAATCCAGAGTAACTGACTGAAGCTATTAGCTACGGCTGATCAGATACCACTTTCATCTCACTTTGTCATCACATTGTCCTCAGGCAATGCACTAGTTTGAGTTGCATGAGTAAACGGTGGGGAGCCCTGCAAGAGCTTTCCTATTTCATAACTCCTGTCCCTTGCAGCCCCATCATAATGCAGAACATCAGTGCCAGGAGATGTTTAGAAAATTTACTATTAAATAACATTTAGAATCACAAAAGCTAAGAGCATAAAAGTTAAGAGAAGAAAAGTTGCAGTGAAACAAAGTCATGAAGGCACCAGGGAAACTAGTCAGCAGAGATGGTGAAATCCAGACATTACCACTGTTTCCAACAGGTTGAGGTTGCACTTTCCTGGCTACTTCTGAGAAACCAGCACTGATCAGAAAAAACCCAAGTGTTATCAGAAAAGTGGTATCCCTGTATAAAACACACTGCTATTGAAATCATATTTCTTTTTCTGGTTGCACTCCAGCTGTTAGAAAGAAGAGGTGAAGATGTCACTTCTATTTTTGACAGAGATTGAGGAACTATCTAGAGTATTTTCACATTTTGGAGATAGCATGCAACTCTGGGAGGACTGTTTTAATTACTGCCATAAAACACAGGGGAAAGCAAAATGTCACATTCACAGATGGCCTGCATGGGTTTCACAGAGCCACCCATCTGGTGGCAACATCATAGAAGCAAAGAATGTGAAGATTCCCAACCACGAGCACTTCTGAGAGCTCTCCTTCCAGGAATGAAGGCCCTATGTGTCCAGACACAATACACAGAGGACATTTTAAGCAATAATTGCCATTGCAGAAAGTATTTTATAGCAAAAGGTACCCCAAGAGGAATACATGGAGACTCAACAGAAGACGACCCACAACTCATGCATCATGCTGTAAAGACTGTAAAGCTCTACTACTCAGGAAAACAGTGCCTGAAAAACAGTCACTACACTGTTTAAGCTTCCAATAAATAACAGAAAGTGGTCACAGCAACTGGAGAGAAAAGGGGAGAGCTGAATTTCTTTCTCTCTCGTTTCTATTTCAGTCATTTTAATCATGTTCCAAGCTCTATATCAAATCCACTATAAAAAGGAAGCAAAAAAAAAAATTAACTCAGAAAGTCACTGTCATTATGGTTAGCACACTAATGCCCTGAAAAATGAACTATCAAAGAGAAAAATTACAGTCTTCCTAACAGGAGAAATAGTTTGTGACAGCTACTGCACTGTGTTATCAAGTAATGACCATATCTATTATAGAAAAATGCGACTGTAGCAGCACTTACATTCTCTGTATTGTCACACCACTATCATTGTGCAGCAACTACTACTTAAGCACACCTTCAACAGCTCAGAAGGCTGCACTTTACCTTCACTCCTCCTGCTTATCCTACAAACAGAAATTGGGCAAAATTCTGTATAAAACTCTTGCCCTGTGTGACCGCTTCAGGCTGTGCCTTTAAGAAAGGGACAGTTACTAGAACACTCTGGCTGAATGTTTTGGTGGAAGAATGAAAAACAAAGATATTCTAAAGGAATTTCATTGGTAGATTGGTAGAAGGCAACTTTAAATTTTAGTTCAGGTTGATTCTCAGTCAGTTCAGTCTGTCTTTTTCAGTCTGTCTGTTTCAGTCTCCCTCTGAGCAACAGCTGTGCTGGATGGAGTTGACCTTAAATTAACTGAACTAACAGATAAGAAACTAATTCTGGCATACACTTTGAGCTAACAGAATTTCCTCCTTAATAATTACCTTTCTCTCTCTCTCTAATCCTTTTTGGGAAAAAAGGGAAGTAGGGGGAGAAGGGGGTACAGGGCGGGGGACCCTCCTGGCTGGAGGAGGGAAAGGTTATTCTGTATTGCATTCTTTGCTGTATATTTCTCCATATATTGTAAATACTGTATATTGTGTATATTCACAGTATCACGGTATCACCAAGGTTGGAAGAGACCTCGAGGATCATCGAGTCCAACCTGTCACCACAGACCCATGACTAAACCATGGCACCAAGTGCCACGTCCAATCCCCTCTTGAACACCTCCAGGGACAGTGACTCCACCACCTCCCTGGGCAGCACATTCCAATGATGAACGACTCGCTCGGTGAAGAACTTTCTCCTCACCTCGAACCTAAACTTCCCCTGGCACAGCTTGAGACTGTGTCCTCTTGTTCTGGTGCTGGTTGTCTGGGAGAAGAGACCAACCCCTTCCGGGCTACAACCACCTTTCAGGTAGTTGCAGAGGGCAATGAGGTCACCCCTGAGTCTCCTCTTCTCCAGGCTAAACAATCCCAGCTCCCTCAGCCTCTCCTCACAGGGCTTGTGCTCAAGGCCTCTCCCCAGCCTTGTTGCCCTTCTCTGGACACGTTCAAGTGTCTCAATGTCCTTCCTAAACTGAGGGGCTCAGAACTGGACACAGGACTCAAGGCATGGCCTAACCAATGTAGAGTACAGGGGCACAATGACTTCCCTGCTCCTGCTGGCCACACCATTCCTAATGCAGGCCAGGATGCCATTGGCCTTCTTGGCCACCTGGGTACACTGCTCGCTCATGTTTAGGCAGTTGTCAACCAGCACCCCCAGGTCCCTCTCTGTTTGGCAGCTCTCCAGCCACTCTGACCCCAGCCTGTAGCTCTGCATGGGATTGCCGTAGCCAAAGTGCAGCACCCGGCACTTGGACTTGTTAAATGACCTCCCAAAGGATTCTGCCCATCTGTCCACTCGGTCGAGGTCCCTCTGCAGAGCCCTTCCACCCTCTAACTGACCAACATCTGCTCCTAACTTGGTGTCATCTGCAAACTTGCTGATGACTGACTCAATCCCCTCATCCAGACCATCAATGAAGATGTTAAAGAGGACGGGGCATCATCTGCATCTCATCCTGCTTGTAAATATAGCTTATATTCATTTCCGCTTCTCCGACTGAGTTAGCCGTGGTTTCTTTGTGGGGGGGGAGAACTGAACTTTCTCTCACCACCACACCCTGAAATATGGACTACCTAGTAAAACAACAGGAATTATCCAGAGGAAGAATTTAGTACTTCAGGGTGGTAGGATGATACTCCTCACTACCACAGTATTTTCTTTCACCTGCTGCTTTTGTTTCATTGGGGTTTTATCTTATCTTAATTTTTATGGTCTTTCACTTCTGCACTGGCAGTTTCACATTGTTAGCAGTCTAATATGCTGATGGTAAACAAAAAGGTGACTGAATATTTCAAACTGGTTAGATGTTTTGGTTTCAAAAATAGGGTCTCCTGGCTATGGAACACAAATATCCAACAGGCTGGTTTTCCATGCATTCCCAGGCAGTATTTCCAGCTGTACCCTATTCCCTCTCCCTCCTCTGTGTGACTTTGAGAAGTATTTTGATGATGCAAAGTAGCATAGAAAGAAAATGGGAAAGGACAACAGTTTCAAACAGAGAGGATACAAATGGGAAGCTGAATTCCTTCATTATACACCTAAAAAGCATAGTGTAAGATCAGCCTGTGAATCATGCAGCACTATGAGATTAGGACTTTTACAAAGCCAGGGAAGAACATCACTATAAAACTCTATGTATCCCACAGATAATTCAACTGTGATTTTTATTAGGATGCTTTCATTGCATCAAGGCTCCACTGAACCTCAGCCAGTGTGTCCTGAGTGACTGTCACAGACTAAGACCATATGGGCTCAGATAACAAAATATTACGACCACAGATGTAGACATAATTTTACTGCCTACATGACTTCACTGTTCAGCAATGGAAGCAGGGCCACTCAAGAGAGAAGTTAGATGGGTTAGTGTGGTGGTTTACGACACGGACTCCCTGTCCCAAGTGTTCCAGAAGAGTCAGGCAGGTCAGCCACGGGGCATATACAGCCCTGGGGCTACCATGAGGTCCCATAAATGCTGCTTTGTTCCTCTCCTGGGAGCCTCTCACATTTTTCAGGAGTCTCTATATAGTCCTAAAGACTCTATCTCCAGTCACCCAAATGTCTCCCTTCACATGCCTCCAGTAATGTTTTTCAGACCATCAGCTCCTCATGTCTCAAAAGCCTCTCCCTGTATCTCCTTGCCCCAGTGGCTGTTTCTCTCTCTTGAACATATCTGAGCTAAAAGTTCCTCTAACTGGCTGCAGTCTTGTTGCAGGATGGGTTGTGAACATTCATCCCAGCTCATGGTCTACTCCCCCACCCATGCTGGGACTTTCATTCTGGGTCCCTCACCCAAATAGCTAACACCCTCATCCAAATTTCTAATGCCACCATCTGTCTTTGCTTTGACCTGACACTTGAACAGCTGCATTGAAGTATCAATTTACCATCAAGCAGGAGTCTGATTCATCCATTGCAAAGAATCATGTTTACAAATATCTGAAGGGTGGGTGTCAAGAAAGGGCCAGTCTCATCTCAGTGGTGCTGTGTGATAGGGCAAGGAGCAACAGACAACAAACACAGGAAGTTCCACCTCAACATGAGGAAAAACTTCTTCACTATAAGGACAACAGAACACTGGAACAAGCTGCTCAGAAAGCTTGTGGAGTCTACTTCTCTAGAGATGTTGAAGACACATCAGGTTCCTTCCCAAGGTGATCCTGCTTTGGCAGGGAGGCTGGAATCAATTCCAAAGGTTCCTTCCAACCTCTACCATTCTACAATGATCACAGAATCACAGAATCATTCCAGTTGAAAAAGACCTTTAAGATCATCATGTCCAACCACTATGTAACACCAATGCACAGCAGACCTCAGACTTTCCTCATCTGCTGTGTTAATCTCTATTTCTCTGCTTTTTCAAGCCATTCTGCTTAATCATTTCAAATTTTCTCCTTTTCTACTACTAGAAGACACTTGACAATTCATGAGCAGGAGGTTGGAATTTTACACATGTTCTCCATGGTTTCATCTCTTTTCTTCACACTGACCTCACCATACTAACAGATACCACCAGCTGCTGGAGGCTGTCAAAAATGTTCCTCCATCCATTAACCTCAACCTCAACTGTGGCAGGAGCAACGATTTCTCTTTAACTGCTCAGTAAACAGCTGAAATCTGGGGTCACAGGCTTTAAGGGCAGAAGCACTGTCACATCAGCAGACATGAGTGAATGGAGGGTTTCTGCTGACAACCAGACCTTGTCTCTAATGCCAGAGCAAGCCATAAGCCTGGGCATTTTAAGGTGAGCCAACAGGGCATAGCAGCTCCTCATGCTGACTGGCATGCCAGATGGAAAAAAGAAGGGCTTTCTTCCTCTTTGTGCTGTCAAGAACGTACAGACAGAGTTTTTATTTGGTGGCACAATGAAACTTTCAGAAGATTGAGTTTCCCCCAAGCACTAGTGTGAAACAGCCTAACTACCAAGCATTTAGCCTCAACCCCCAGAATTTCCCAAACTCAGATTACAAGGCTTTGATTACCTACAGTGGAGATAAAGAGAGAAATTTTCACTCCTTCTGACAAATATCTAACCACAGAAGCAGCAGTGAGATGCAAACTTCACACCTCACACATAATTATAAAACATAAGAAGGAAAACATCAAAAGAAGCAAATTACCCAGACTTCAAAGTTCAGTTTGTATTACTTCAAGCAGCTAAAATACTGCCAACATCGGAAAGCTTCCTTGGCTCAACAAGCCATCTGTTTCCACTGAGTACAAGGGACCAGAGAAGCATGACCACAAGGAGATGTATGGATGCTGCTTTCCTGTGTGGTCTGTGATAGCTAGGTGATCTCTATTTCCAGCCCACTCCTCTGCAATGACAGCTACTTCAGCCCTTCCTAATTCCTTCTGTCATGGACACTAGAATAAGCCAAAGCCTCTGAGATGCAGTGGAACAAAGTTAAGTTCTTCAAAGCATCCCTCCACTTCCACAACACAACTGCCCCAGACCTTGCTAGGAAAACAAGCTTCTTTTGTTAGCACATCATGGGTGTGTTTTCTTAATGTAAATCAAGTGAGACAAATTCTGCTGGGCAATCCATTCCAGTGCCATATCACTGTTTGCTTCTCTGTGAACTTTTTGAAGTACTTCAGTAGAGCACCAAAATCAACCTGATCTTGAACGTTTCAAGTGATGGCTTCAACTGGCTGAATGGACTGATGAAGTTCTGGGTGGTTTTGGGGTGTTTCTTCTTCTGTGTGTGGGTGTTTGTGTTATTTTGGTTTTTTTTCAACTATCAGCTCGTGGCTTGGACCACAACACTCTGTGCTGGGTTAGGAACTGGCTGGAGGGCTGAGCCCAGAGAGTGGTGGTGAATGGTGCCACATCCAGCTGGCAGCCAGTCAACAGTGGCGTCCCCCAGGGATCAGTGCTGGGCCCCACCCTCTTTAACATCTTCATTGAAGATCTGGATGAGGGGATTGAGACAGTCATCAGCAAATTTGCAGATAACACCAAGTTGGGAGCAGATGTTGGCCAGTTAGAGGGTGGAAGGGCTCTGCAGAGGGACCTCGACCAATTGGACAGATGGGCAGAGTCCAATGGGATGGCATTCAACAAGTCCAAGTGCCGAGTGCTGCACTTTGGCTACGGCAATCCCATGCAGAGCTACAGGCTGGGGTCAGAGTGGCTGGAGAGCTCCCAAACAGAGAGGGACCTGGGGGTGCTGGTTGACAGCCACCTAAACATGAGCCAGCAGTGTGCCCAGGTGGCCAAGAAGGCCTATGGCATCCTGGCCTGTATTAGGAATAGTGTGGCCAGCAGGGAAGTCATTGTGCCTCTATTCTCTGCATTGGTTAGGCCACACCTTGAATACTGTGTCCAGTTCTGGGCCCCTCAGTTTAAGAAGGACATCGAGACACTTGAACCTGTCCAGAGAAGGGCAACAAGGCTGGGGAGAGGCCTTGAGCACAAGCCCTATGAGGAGAGGCTGAGGGAGCTGGGATTGTTTAACCTGCAGAAGAGGAGGCTCAGGGGTGAGCTCATTGCCCTCTACAACTACCTGAAAGGTGGCTGTAGCCAGGAAGGGGTTGGTCTCTTCTCCCAGGCAACCAGCACCAGAACAAGGGGACAGAGTCTCAAGCTGTGCCAGGGGAAGTTTAGGTTCGAGGTGAGGAGAAAGTTCTTCACCGAGCGAGTCATTCATCATTGGAATGTGCTGCCCAGGGAGGTGGTGGAGTCACTGTCCCTGGAGGTGTTCAAGAGGGGATTGGACGTGGCACTTGCTGTCATGGTCTAGTCATGAGGTCTGTGGTGACGGGTTGGACTCGATGATCTTTGAGGTCTCTTCCAACCTTGGTGATACTGTGATCACCATGCAAGACTTGCAAGCAAAATACTGGGGAGGGGGGGAACACAAAGTCAAAATTATTGGTTGGTAATTTGCTACACAATATTGCAGTTTGAACAGGGAAATTTTGGACAGCTAAATTACTTGCTGTATCTACGCATTATTCACTTTCTAAACTTATTTAAAGCATGTTGATGTTGAGAGAGACCATTCTCCAGAATAGAACAACCTACACAGAGAACTGAAAATGGCTTTTGTGGTAACGATTGTGAAGATAAGAATAAATCTAGGTTGGTATTAAAAAGAAAAACAGTACTCTCAGCATACAGAATAGCATAGAGACTAATGCTTTCAAAATCACAGCAACAGGGCAAAAGACACGGAGGGAGTAAGAAAAGCTTCTAACAAGTAGTATTCATTGTTGTTAATCATGTTAGGCACAAAGACCACAAGGCCAGCAGTCGCCCACACTACCATATCCATTTAAAGTGCCCTTCAGAGCAAAGAAACCGCAAGTGATACAAGAAACCATAATAAAGGCATCCTGGCCTGTATCAAGAATAGCGTGGCCAGCAGGAGCAGTGAAGTCATTCTGCCCCTGCACTCAGCACTGGTCAGGACACACCTTGAGTACTGTGCCCAGTTCTGGGCCCCTCAATTTATGAAAGATGTTGACTTGCTGGAACATATCCAGAGAAGGGCAATGAAGCTTGTGAGAGGTCTCGAGCACAAGCCCTATGAGGAGAGGCTGAGGGAGCTGGGGTTGCTTAGCCTGGAGAAGAGGAGGCTCAGAGGAGACCTTATTGCGGTCTACAACTACCTGAAGGGAGGTTGTAGACAGAAGGGGGAAGTTGGTCTCTTCACCAGAACAAGACACAGTCTCAAACTGCACCAGGGGAAGTTTAGGCTCGAGGTGAGGAGAAAGTTCCTCACAGAAAGTGTGACTGGTCATTGGAATGTGCTGCCTAGGGAGGCGGTGGAGTCACCATCCCTGGAGGTGTTCAAAAAGGGATTGGACATGGCACTTGAAGCCATAGTTTAAGAGTCATGAGGTCTTGGGTTACAGGTTGGACTTGATGATCTTTGAGGTCTTTTCCAACCTTATTGATTCTATGATTCTCCATCTTGCTATGAAAAATGTCTCTATTTAATGCACTGGATGACAGAACATTTCAGTACAGCTACTGCATTAGCCTGAAAATCTCCATGACTTGCAAGCAAAAGCAGCAACAACCTCCTTTTCTAAAGCATTAGGCCTTTGGCAACACAAGGTCATGATTGCTCATGCAGTTTATGTAAAAGCAAAGTGTAAAAGAGAATAGTGAACTACTTCACATATTTCTAGACAACAAGTAAATTAAGTTGTAATTAAGTATGCCTGGCTAAAGGAAGATAAAGATATTTCAGAAGACTGTAATTCAAAACCAAAGATATTAACCCAGCTTTCATTTATTCTTGGGATTATTAAGGTTGGTAGAAAAATATATTTTAAAGAAACATGTAGAAGCTAAAACATCATAATAACAAGTCACAGGCTGCCTCAAAGTGAAAATATACAAGTATACAATAATGGTTAATACCACTGGTAACTGCAGTGCCAGACCAAGACATAAAATGTTTCCATTGCAAGGTGATGCAGCAGACACCACAATCTTCCTCTGGCAAAATCCAGTACTCCCACAGTCAAGGGAAGCAGATGAACTGTTACAGTTATCCTAAAATGAGGATTCCATCTTAGTAAATAAACAAGTATTCTTCATACAGTGTCAAGCAACAAACAAAACCTATGGTTTTGTTGACTGCCCTTTCTTTTTTTTGTTCCAGCTCTTCCCTTTTTGCAAGCCAGAAAAAGCCAGGCTGAAGATGCTATTTCCAGCAAACAAGTAAGAGCATGAACATGTCTTGGATACTGAACTGAATTACAGAATACTTCAAGCTTAGCCATCTTCTGTCTGTCCCTTTCAAAGAAAAACTAAAACAAGCAAAACAAACCCAAAACAATCAACCAATCCAACAAACCCAGACCCCCTAACACATTTATGTAGAGCTGAGCACACCTGTTTTGCACCTTTTGTTCTATTGCAGATCTGCAACAATAATGTTGAGATCCAGCAGCTAATCCCCCACTAATATTTGACATGAAACAAGGCCCCCACTCAAAATGGGGGTGAAGGGAGACAAGCAGGAAGAGGAGGGGAGGGTTGCATTGCTTCAGATGAAAAGAATCCTTAAGTCCTTCAGGTGTGCTACATTCTGGAGCATGTAATTTTTCAGTCTCCAGAAGAATTAGAATTGCTCTTTCTCTCCCAGGCTGCACTTAATTAAATTGAAATACTCAGAGAAATGTAATCACTAAATGATACAGCAAGAAGGCAATGAATTGAAAATTTGGAGCTTTTTTAGTTAACAAAGACCCTTTTCTTTTTCCCTTTTTTTTTTTTTTTGAATGTGACTACTTCCTAGACACAGTTAGTAAAAAAATGTTTCTGCACAATCATTAAGGCAGACAAGGCTTAAACAAATGTCATAGCATCATTAAAATTATAGCTTAAAAATACTGTTAGGTCAAAAGGGGAGGTGAGAAGACCACATTTTCATGTTTTCTTTTGTCAAGGTTGAATACATTTTACCATGTGTGAGCACTGTGACATTCCTTTCTCCCTCAAAAGTCACCACCCATGACCCCAGGAACACAACAGCAGCCAAGGCTGAAGCTTCTTAGAACATTTTGTTTGCTACATTCTCCTGATCTGCCATCAGAAAATAACAAAAAAGTTGCTTTGCAAAGACAAATAGGTGTGTTTATCTTGGCACTCTTTTTAACTTGTTGTGCATCTGCTAAAACCACAAACTGCTCCCATTTAACTACCCCACCACCATGATAGCCTTCACAGGCTATGACCACAAAAAGCACAGACTGCATATTTTTGAACACTCAAAATTCACTTTTGTTCACTTGAGCAGTCTAAGTTTCTCAGCAGTAGATTAGAGTGATAGCCATCACTACTGTTTAATAATGTTTATTTCATCATTAGATTGACATAAATGACGTGCTCCTTCCCCTTTAGAGGCCTATAAACACATTTCTCTCAAAACAGAAGAGCCTACACAAGTTAACAGCACTTACCTGGCCTCTACCTGTATAGCTGAACACAGTGATTTAGAGGGCAGGGGACAATGGTGACAAGCTCCTGCCTGACATGGCAGATGTGTCTCACCAGTAACACCCCCACCCTACCAGATGCCCTTGCAAAGCGGGTATGGGGTCCTACAGGAGGTATCAACTAATAATCAGCAAGATGGTTCACCCAGGCCAGAAGTGCCACCAAGGCTAAGTGGCCCTAGACCATTCATCAAAACTGATTCCATAAAGTAAAGCAGACAGGTCATTGGCATGAGTGATTCCCTTCTGAAGAGGGCCCAGTATGCAGACCAGACCCAATTCATAGGGAAGTCTGCTACTTCCCTGGACACCAGGTAAAGGACATGACAAGAAAACTTCCTACCCTCATGAGCCCTTCAGATTGTTACCCACTTTTGGTTTCTCAAGTGGGGAGGTGCTCACAAGAAGTCCAAAAAACAATTAAGGGAGAATTCAGTACCTTGGGGCAACTGGTTAAGGGATCAGGAGCACAATTCATGTTCTCCATCCTTCCAGCTGCAGGGATTGATGAGTGAATTAACAGAAGGAGTCAGCAGATCAATTCCTGGCTGTAAGCCCAGTGTAACCATCAGGGCTTTGGGTTTTTCAGTCCCAAGTTGGTATACACAACACCAGGCCTGCTGGCAACAGATGGGATGCCCCAAGATCCTTCTAGCAGGGCTAATGACCCAGAATCCAAGGGAAGTCCAAGGAGGCCAGTATCATATTAGGATTCTGCTACAGACCACCCATCAGGGCAGAGCGGCAGATGAAACATTCAGTAAGCAGCTGGAAGTCTCACAATTGCTTGCCTGTGCTCCTGTGGGGGACTTCAACTTCCCAAATGTACTTGGAAATACAACTCAGCAGAGAGAGAACAGTCCCAGAGGTTCCTAGTGCATTGAAGATAACTTCCTTATGCAGCTGTGCTTGTTGTCTGTCTGGACTTTAGTAAAGCCTTTCCCCACTGTTTCCCACACTGTTTCCCACAGCATTCTCCTGGAGAAACTGGCAGCTCATGGCCTGGATGGGCATACATTTGGTAAAAGCCTGGCTGCATGGCTGGGCTCAAATGCTTGTGGTGAATGGAGTTAAACCCAGTCAGCAGCTGCTCGCTCATGAGTGCTGTTGCCCAGGGCTCAGTACTGGGGCCAGCCCTGTTTAACATCTTTATCAATGATTTGGATAAAGCCATGTCCCAGGTTACACCCATCCTTCATGGGGGCTGAAAAGAACCCAGGCCCCAGGTGGACAAAAGAAATCTGACACAGGTGGGCAGAGAGAGAGAGATTTGTTTTTTCCCCCTCCCAGAAGGAGGGCTCCCCCTGGGTCAGAGGTATATTCCACTCCTCCTTTGTGTCCAACAAGCCTGTTTAAGGAGAAACACCTCTTAGCTCTTTTCCTTGCCTCACCTGCTTGAAGGAGGTCATCTGCTGCTGCTGTTTCCTGCACTCACCTTGTGGCAGTCCTACCTCCATGCTGCAACCCATTTGCATCAAGAGAATCCAGTGCCAGCTGGGCCTGGTTTTGTACATTCTTTACACTATTTACCACTGTAACCCTACCTGTTACTGCAATATATATATTGCTTTAAAATTACCTTCTTTGCTTCCAAACCAATTCCAGACCATTTTCTTTCATGATTTTACCTTTCCTTTCTCCTGCTTAATTCACTTTTACCTTACTGGGAAAAAGGGAGAGGAAATAAAAATCTGTTCTTTGGGGGCTTTTGGACTCCAGGTAAAGCCTTAAACCACCACAGGCCATCAGGTGCACCCTCAGCAAGTTTGCAGACAACAGCAAGCTGGGTGTAAGTGTTGGTCTACTTGAGGGTATGGAGGCACTGCAGAGGAATCTAGACAGACTAGATCAATGGGCCAAGATCACTGTATGAGTTTCAGTAAGGCCAAACGCCAGGTTCTGGACTTTGGCCACAACGACGCCCAGCAGTGCTGCGGGCTTGGAAAGGAGTAGCTGAAAAACTGTCCAACAGACAGGGACCTGGAGGTGCTGGTTGACAGCTGGCTGAATATGAGCCCAGATGGCCAAGAGGGCAAATGATATCCTAGCTTGTATCAGGAAGACAGGGGCCAGTAGGACCAGTCAAGTGGGTATACCCCTGTACTCAGCACTGGTAAAGTGGCACCTCAAGTGCCTATCTCAGAACCACATCAGGGCCTCCTCCACAATCCCATGCACCAAACAAACAGCGCAGCATGAGAGACCCAGATGGGGTGACAGTGGCAGCACAGCAAGCAGGAGAAAAACATGCCACAGGAGAAAAACAAAAGTGGGGGATGAGAGGAGTGGAAGGGCTCTTTTCTCACAAGAGAGCCAAGAAGAATACAGCCATTTTTTTCCAACAAAATGTCAATCGAGGATAATATGGAAAGGCAAATTCTTTCTTGTTAATTCTTCACAGTTCAAGACTGACAGAGAAGCCACAACAATAGCACTCATTGAAAAATACATCATGCCTATTATTATTCTTCTTCAAAAAAGGTTGAGTCCATGAATTCAATGCAAACTAAAAATGCTGCAAGAAGAGGTCTTGTAGTTCCTGTGTGTTGCTTCTTCAAAAACTCTCATTGCTGCCCTTCACTACCATAGGTCTTTTCCCAAGCCTGAGAAATACTGCTTCAAGGATTTAAAATTGGCTGCAGATTGTATTCTGCTACTTTTCGCTCCCTGGGTCACACAAGCACTCCTACAGTCTCAAGGAAGGGAGCAGAGCTGGCAAAGGAGAGGCACACAGCCTTTTCAGTAGCAGCCAGCTATCAACTCAGTACACAAAGCACATAAAGCAATTGTGTTCTCCAAATCAAGTAAATCATGATGAGAAAAATACTGGAGAGTCCAACATCCATTTGAACCAGCACAGGCAACAGGACTGAATCAGTCTATTAGGGTGTTGCTTTTGTTCCTCTAAAGAAATGCCCTGGGCCAAATGGCAAAACTACTTCCAAAAAGGATGCATACCAGGAGTTTAATAACTGTAAGCAAAGCCATCAACATTAACCTCAGAGCATTAGCAACTACTTATCTTAGGGCTCCAAAAGTGTCTGCAGTTTAAATCTGCCTTCCCATACATTTTTAAACCTTTTGCCTTTGAGTTGAAAGCCTTCACATCTCCTTTCTTTGCAGAAGCCAACTTCTAGCAAGTGGTCAAATTTATACGAACGTTTATATTCTGTAGTATCATAGTATCAGTCAGGGTTGGAAGGGACCACAAGGATCATCTAGTTCCAACCCCCCTGCCATGGGCAGGGACACCCCACACTAGATCAGGCTGGCCACAGCCTCAGCCAGCCTGCTCTTAAACATCTCCAGGGTTGGGGCCTCAACCACCTCCCTGGACAACCCATTCCAGGGCTTCACCACTCTCATGATGAAGAACCTCTTCCTCACATCCGGCCTGAATCTCCCCACCTCCAGCTTCATTCCATTCCCCCTAGTCCTATCACTACCTGAGATCCTGAGAAGTCCTTCCCCAGCCTTTCTGTAGGCCCCCTTCAGATACTAGAAGGCCACAATTAGGTCACCTCGGAGCCTTCTCTTCTCCAGACTGCACAGCCCCAACTCCTTCAGTCTGTCCTCATAGGAGAGGTGCTCCAGCCCTCTGATCATCCTCGTAGCCCTTCTCTGGACACGTTCCAGCACGTCCATATCCCTCTTGTAATAGGGGCTCCAGAACTGGAGGCAGTACTCCAGGTGGGGTAAGAATTTTCAGTCTGTTTTTTAAAAGATGTTTTTGAAATCATACATATCTCTGACTCCAGCAGAAGCAATTAGAAGTTTTCAATTGCTTCAGCAGCCTATATGCAGATAAGTCTAAACTCTGCTAAATTCCCAGTGCTTAATTGTGTGAGAGTTAAGAAGACTTTAAAAACAAACTGTAAGTCTCAGATCAAATTTACAAATGAAGGATGCACTGTATGGCCACAGTGCCCTGGTCCCAAATACCTCTCCCTCAGAGCTTATGCTTTCAACACTTTTCATACAACTCAGTCTAGAATGCCCCACAGATAAAGGGGTGTACTCACAAAGGTGATGAAGTTTCATTTAAAAATACATGTTACTATTGTTTCGGTCCCTCTCACTCCTCAAGACTTCTGCGGTGGTTTGTCGGAAGTTTTCACAGTTTAGTGATTTTTTGACTGATGAAAATGACAGACTGATGAAAAAAAGCAAAACATTTACCTAAAAATACTCTCAGTTGCCAGGATACAATGATCAAAGTGTAGTAGGCTGGTATGCTGAAGTACACTACACCAAGATTTCCTCTGTTGCTTCTGAAGCAGCAGCGAAGGTGGACAAATCATTATCATGTCACACAGTTAGGAAAATGTGTAGGTTTCAAAAAGCCTCCTCAATTTATTGTTCTTTTCCATTAAAAACATGGCAATTACATGTAAAAATTCAGCACAGAGGTCCTCATGGTAAAACATTAAGGCAGGATTTAGACTTGTATATACAGAGGAGAGGACTAGAATCACAGAATGTATCTAGCTGAAAGAAACCCTCAAGATCATCCAGTCCAATCTTCAACCCAGCAATGAAGGGTCAACACTAAACCGTATTTCCACTCAACTTTTGTTGATAAATGTTGTTTCAGGCTAAAGTTTCCCACAAAAACCATTTACACAACACTCTGACTTACAAAATCACAGAAAACACCCAATTGGAAGAGATCTCAAGATCATCCAGTCCAACACTCAAAGGGTTAATATTAAACCATCTCCCTAATCACCTGATCCACATGCTGCTTAAACACCTACATGGATGGCTACTCCACCTCTGCCCTGGGAAGACCATTTCAATATTTGAGAATCCTCTCTGTGAATAAGTATTTCCTAATATCCAGACTAAACCTCCCCTGCTGCAGGTTGTAACCATTTTCTCTGGTCCTGTCACTTGCCATCAAGGAAAAGAGGCTGGCTCCCTCCCCGCTCCAGCCTCTCTTCAGGTAGTTGTAGAGAGCAATGAGTTCTTGCCTCAGCCTCATCTTCTCCAGACTGAATAACCCCAACTCCTTCAGACAATCCTCATAGGCCATCTGCTCCAGGCCCCTCAAAAGCCTCCTTGCTCTTCTCTGGACACACTCCAGCACCTCAATGTCCTTCCTATAGTGAGGGGCCCTGAACTGAACACAGTGCTTGAGGTGTGGTCTCACCAGTGCTGAGTACAGAGATTTAGACCTTTAGACCAACTCCCTGTTCCTGCCGGCCACAGTGAAATTCTGGTGTAGATCACAACAGGAGAATAATAACCTCAATATGGGGAGCAGGAATAGAGAAAAGAGAGAACTCCTATCACCAGCTTCAAAAACACATAGTAACTGTGAGAAGGTAGAGAGAGGGTCACAAGTCAAGCTATTTTGAAGGATGCAATAAAGAATCCCTCAGCAACAAACGATAATTTTATATTAGCAACTTTAAGAACATAAGTAGAGATAGTGTTACAAGTATCTGAGCTTTAACTTTGAACACAATAAAAACTAAATGAAAGGTAGACATTAAAAGGGGGCAATGTATAGTCCACAAATTTTATGTATCTCACTTTGAAGTCTGAATTCTCAGAGGCTGCCTTCTTAAGACATCTGGCCAAACTACTCAGAAAGAAGGTCAAAAGCAAGTCTGATGGATAATATGGGGGGGTTGGTCTCTTCTCCCAGGCAACCAGCACCAGAACAAGAGTCTCAAGCTGCTCCAGAGGAATTTTAGGCTTGAGGTGAGGAGAAAGTTCTTCACAGAGAGAGTTGTTAGCCGTTGGAATGTGCTGCCCAGGGAGGTGGTGGAGTCACCATCCCTGGAGGTGTTCAAGAGGGGACTGGACGTGGCACTTGGTGCCAAGGTCTAGTAGTCATGAGGTCTTGGGTGACAGGTTGGACTTGATGATCTTTGAGGTCTTTTCCAACCTTATTGATTCTATGATTCTATTCTATGATTAAAAAGACAGAAATCTGAAAAGGGACATTTCATCTCCGTCAGGCATCAGATGTAGAACCAATGCGTCTACGGAATTTATAAACCTTAGGACCAAACATGTCTGATTCAACAATCAATGAATTTGGAAGTTGATTACTTAACCAAACTGCTGTCTTCAGAAACATTAGGGCTTAATATTTCTAAAAAGCAATTAAAAGAGCAATCCAAATTAGATGCAACATTGGGTTACAATACTGAACCAAAAAGGACCACTTTCCCCCCCTCTTTAAACCAGTTCCACTTCTATACTAGAAATTATTCTCTATCCTCCATGTCACAAAGATCTCACACAGGCAAGATGATGACCTCTACTGACCTTTAAAACACAGACCATTTATTTTCCGTCTGCATTAATGTTTGTTCCTTGTGTTTGAACAGAATTGTTCCAGTGACCACGCTATGAAATTATGCACATACATAAGATCCTGCAGCAAGCCAGTTCTGAATCAACTCTCTTTTGATTCAGCTATCAACTTCTTGTACTTTAGTAAGCCATAGAGTAAAGGTTAATTAATACTTTCCCACCTTAATTCTATGCAATTTGAGGTGGGAGACAAAACCTGAGATTACAATCTGGCTCTGTGTCTTCAGGTAGGTGTGGTGGGCTTTTACATATTCATTTAAAATATCAGCAACTACAAATGTAGCAACTTTTATCACAGCAGATATGTATTTTTACAAACAGATTTATGCCTCGCTATATTCAGTACTAAGAGTATTGTAGCAGTTTTAGGCTATGCCTTTAAATTTTTTTTCACAGATCCTGAACAGGGAAAAACTTAATTCCCATCCTTATAATTCACAGAATGTAGTCTTCCGAGAAAGTTCCCTAAATTGAGAACTCCTCTCTTGGCACATATCACTTGGCTAGACTTCACTGCACTTCTCTAGCACCACAGAATTATCCCATTTGAGCCTTAGCTAAGCTCCTGGGCACACAAACTTTAAATAAAGAAGTAAACTGGAGCCACCAGGCATGCCAAAAAACCAAAACAGCCCGGAGCTGGTAACACATTAGGGACACAGAAGCTTACCGTCAGCACAACTGGGCTACTGCAATCTAATCATGCCCTCCAGCTTTGCCCCATGTTTATTCTCACTCTGTGAGATGGAAAAGCTCACCTAACTCAGCTGGAGCAGCTGGTGTAGGGAAAAGTCTGGGACTTGGAAAAGTAACTTGAAAGAGATGAGAGAAAAGTATAAGAAAGAAAAAGTATGTTAAGTCTTTTCCAGCCTTATTGATTCTATGATTCTAAGTGTGTTTAGATCTAGGAATCTACTATTTTTAATTAAAAACCCAAAACAACACACAAACAAGCAAGCCACCACCCCTCAACAAAAAAAAATCAAAGCAAAACAGAACCAAGCAAACAAATACCACCAGCAAAAACACATACAAAATAAAAAGGAGTTACTGGCAGTTCTGTGGGCTGACCTGTTGATCCCATTGCCATCTCACTAGAGGCTCCATCAACAAAAAGTCTGGATAGGCAGCACAAGAGAAGAGAGGAAGTACTCATCTTTTAGAGGGAGAAGGGGAAATAAATAGTTTCTGAAGCACTTTCAAGAGAATGCACAGGAGATGACATTTGCTCAATTAAGAATAATCTGTCTGAAAGTCAAGACTTCTCAGAAAGTGAGAAATGCTTCCAATTTTGATTTCAAGTGTGTTCACCTTGTGCCAGGAGCCACTCATTGATCATGGCTGGAAAAATCCCAAATACCATTTACCCAGAAAGTGCAGGACTCCAGAATGCAAAGGCAGCTGAAAAGTCTTAACTGCAGAGAAAAAGTTAGGGGAAGTAAGGAAATCGTGAGAAATGGGAGATCAACTGCCAATGTGGAAAATGGATTCTAAACATATGCATTCACACTGACATAACTTATTCTGGATTAAACAAAAACATCTTCTTCAAACTTTTCACAGAAAAAATCCTTCCTAAAAGATCCTACATCACAGTATCACACAGTATAACTAAGGTTGGAAGAGACCTCAAGGATCATCGAGTCCAACCTATCAACACAGACCTCATGACTAGACCATGGCACCAAGTGCCACGTCCAATCCCCTCTTGAACACCTCCAGGGATGGTGACTCCACCAACTCCCTGGGCAGCACATTCCAATGACAAATGACTCGCTCGGTGAAGAACTTTCTCCTCACCTCGAGTCTAAACCTCCCCTGGTGCAGCTTGAGACTGTGTCCCCTTGTTCTGGTGCTGGTTGCCTGGGAGAAGAGACCAACCCCTTCCTGGCTACAACCTCCCTTCAGGTAGTTGTAGAGGGCAATGAGGTCACCCCTGAACCTCCTCTTCTCCAGGCTAAACAATCCCAGCTCCCTCAGCCTCTCCTCATAGGGCTTGTGCTCAAGGCCTCTCCCCAGCCTTGTTGCCCTTCTCTGGACACGTTCAAGTGTCTCGATGTCCTTCTTAAACTGAGGGGCCCAGAATTGGACACAGTACTCAAGGTGTGGCCTAACCAATGCAGAGAATAGGGGCAGAATGACTTCCCTGCTCCTGCTGGCCACACTATTTCTGATGCAGGCCAGGATGAGCAGAAGAACATCCATGCTCTCTGCACTGCAAGTAACCTCTTACTATTCAAAACACTAATACCAGATGGAACCTCTTGAAACAAATACTACTTTAAATACTTCTTCTCCAAAGTTCTCAAGTTCTGTAATGTGCTAATGTAGTCAGATATGGCTGTTGCAAAGAGGCCAGTTTCTAAGAACAGCCTATTTGACCCTTCTGCACAAGCCACTCGAGTTAAAACCACAGACACATCACTTTGAGATGATGTTCACAGCATTTCATATATATATATATATACACATTTTTTTCCAAGCTCATGAAAGATAAAGGAAGAAAATTCAAGGAAGTAATTTGTTTCTACTGCAGCTATAAGAGCTGAGATTATCCCAGTCTATTCCTGCATAGAGATTGTTTTGATCTGTCTCAAAAAGGACAAGATACCATGCTTACCCCTACTCTTGTGGGGGGAAAAAAATAGCTGAAATGCTTTTACAAGCACTTTTTACAGTGTTTCCATGCAGGTTTTTATGGTGCAGTAACTTTTTATCACACAGTCAATAAAATTTATTCCTGTAGCCATTTACAGAAATGTGGGTAAGATTCTTTTTATCTACAATTTTCAACTACTCTGAGGAGAAACATAAAAAAACCCCACATAGCCAAGTTGAGGTTAACACAGACAAGCAGAGCCTGAGAGATCATTATGGATAAAAGGTAATGCTTCATTTCAGTCTAGCATGCAACTATAATGCTTTGTCTAATCCCAAACCTGCCTTATAAAGGCAGGAAATTTGATTGATTTGTTTTTAAATGGTAAAAGCAGCTCAGAGTATTCAGTGGTCAATAATCAGGACATGACAAGAAGCACGATCAGAAGTTCACACTATGTTGCACAAGCCAGCTTCTTTCAAGGACATAACCATCATACATTTTCTGTCTGTTTAGCAGTTGCCAGAAGATAACTGCCATAATTTATTATCTTATTTATCTACTTGCTGTTGAGAACATCAGTAGCTTTCAGTATTTAGGAGAGCCATGGGAAAAATAATGAGTCAGCTACAGGTCATCAGTGCAAAGACATCAATATCTTAGATAGAATAAAACTGGAAAGCTCAAGTAATCAAAGCTACATACTGCTCAGTGCCAGTCCACCACTAAATGTGTCTCACTGTATTTTACATCTACCTTTAATACAAGCTTATGCAAAACAGATCATGAACTTTAGAATCTATTTGCTAGCTTACACTGTTTTAATAAAATTCCTTTTAACAAGTCTCACTCACACTGCTTAAAGAAAAATTCATACTTCAAAAAAATATTCACCCTGTCAAGTGAATTAAAAACAAACAAACAAAAAGGAAAAAAGAACCACCACCAAAAAATGGGGAGGGAATATTAGGTCAATCAGCTTTTACTTGTTCATAGTTTTATGGATTGCTCATTTGCAAGGACTGTGGTTCAGTGTGAGAGACTAAATCTTGTCTCTCTTGATGTGACTCAACAAAGATAAAAGCACCTTTGCTGCTTGCCCAGACAATAGCTGATGTGTATTGGGCAGAGCCACTGGAACGACTCTCAGGAAGGTGCACAGATAACGATTGCTCACCAGACTGCAGCTGTCCTGGAAATGGGCAAATGCCACTGCTATTAATACTTTCTGGAATATACATACCTAAAAACTGTATAAAAGATCTGAGCAACTACTGGCTCAGGAGAAGGAAAACACAGGAGAAGGAAAACACAGGGGGAAAAGACCTGAACAATGCCACTGAGAAGGAAAACGCGAGAGAAGGAGAAGACCAAGGCAATGCTGCTCTGAAGAAAAATGGAGAGAAGATCAGGAGAAAAAAAAATGACAGACATCACCATGTAGTCTGGAAGAAGCAGACCAAGAGGAACCCTCTCTCCGTGTCCTAAGTTCCACCTGCTACAACTCATGGAGCTGAAGAGGCTGCTTAGGGGACAGCACAGCCAACAAGAATGACCTCTCCTCTACAGCCAAAGCTGCAGCACCCTTCCTCTACAGACCCAACATCTCCTCTACAGCCACAGCTGCAGCACCCTTCCTCTACAGCCCCAACATCTCCTCTACAGCCACAGCTGCAGCACCCTTCCTCTACAGACCCAACATCTCCTCTACAGCCACAGCTGCAGCACTCTTCCTCTACAGACCCAAAATCTCCTCTACAGCCACAGCTGCAGCACTCTTCCTCTACAGCCCCAACATCTCCTCTACAGCCACAGCTGCAGCACTCTTCCTCTACAGCCCCAACATCTCCTCTACAGCCACAGCTGCAGCACCCTTCCTCTACAGACCCAACATCTCCTCTACAGCCACAGCTGCAGCACTGTTCCTCTACAGCCCCAACATCTCCTCTACAGCCACAGCTGCAGCACCCTTCCTCTACAGACCCAACATCTCCTCTACCGCCACAGCTGCAGCACCCTTCCTCTACAGACCCAACATCTCCTCTACAGCCACAGCTGCAGCACCCTTCCTCTACAGACCCAACATCTCCTCTACAGCCACAGCTGCAGCACCCTTCCTCTACAGACCCAACATCTCCTCTACCGCCACAGCTGCAGCACCCTTCCTCTACAGACCCAACATCTCCTCTACAGCCACAGCTGCAGCACCCTTCCTCTACAGACCCAACATCTCCTCTACAGCCACAGCTGCACCACCCTTCCTCTACAGACCCAACATCTCCTCTACAGCCACAGCTGCACCACCCTTCCTCTACAGACCCAACATCTCCTCTACAGCCACAGCAGCAGCACTGGTCCTCTACAGACCCAACATCTCCTCTACAGCCACAGCTGCAGCACTGGTCCTCTACAGACCCAACATCTCCTCTACATCCAAAGCTGCAGCAGCCTTCCTCTACAGACTCAAACTGTCTGGGAGGGGTGAGGGGTGTAGTAATATAATTCCTTTCCTCTTCTCTCTCCCTATTCTCGATCTCACTCTCTATTCTCTCTCTCTCCCCTTCTGATCCATCCACTTTATTTGTGCAATAAACAGCCTCCCTGTTGGTATTTTGGCCTCATTTGTGCCTCTAATTTCACAACACAGGACTGGTCAAAAGAACTGGGTCTCTTTCCCTCTCTGGGCTGAGACATTCAGGAAGACTCACTTTCTTTTTTTGAGATTTGGGGCTAAATCACTTACAAAATGTTAACACCTAGATTTTCAAATGAATCTCCCATGAGTTTGTTTTCTAGTAGGGTTCTTTCAAGATCATGAGGATTTGAGTACGCTGGACACTTAAGTTAGCATGCTTCACAGCTGCTTGGCTGATTTGAGAAATGAAATTGATTTGAAAGGGATGAGACACCTTTCAAACTTCCTGAAAAATCTTATCTGGAAAATTACTACACTCTTAGGAAAAGTTTAAAAGCAAAAAAAAGAAACAAGATGAGAAGATGAATCTAAGAATGATACTTTGAAAGGTGAACTGGAAGGAGGGGGGGAAAAAAAAGAGACAATTTTAAGCACCCAGCACAAAACTATTTTCATCGTTCCTGCTTGCTTTATTCAGAGCACAGTGCACCTCTAGCTGTTAAGTGAGCCTTAGTGATATAAACCCAAGACAAAACAATAATGGGGAGCAGTTTACTGACCAGCAGGCACCTACATGATACTTATGAGTTCTGCCACCTGGTTTATTACAAATACATTTCACTCCACAGTATTACCATGAGATTTCAGGTAAGTTCCTCCTAAAAACCTGCAATTACATCATTTCCACATCTAAAGGGACAATGATTCACCAACCATTTTGGCTAAACATTTTCTGTAGCAGACCTAAAAACTATGCAGAAAACTGCTTCCTTAGTGCCTTAGCCCATTCAGTCTAAATAACCCAGCAGACAGTCGCTGTTTGATATGCAACTTTTCAGCTGTAAAGGAGCCATTTTTACTGAGACGACACAGGCACAATTTGTTATCTAGTACAAAGATCAACTGTGCACAGGGTAAATATATTAGACAGAATTCTTTTCCTTACAAATATTCTGCAGAGAAAGTAGCAGGCATTGCACATTTTACTAACTTAGTGCTTTCCTTACCCACCCTGCATCCCCACCACAAAAAGGTGCTGTGGTACTAGAACACTGCACCAGTTATATTTCAAATGGCACAACTTAGCAGAATCAGTCTTTACACACAACTATCTTAATTCCTTACTATTTCTGCTCTTTCCAGAGCCACCTTTCAGACTCTGCCCACACTGTATTAAGCTTGCCCCAATAAGGAGTAATACTTCATTAACGCATTTCCATCCAATTCTTGTTGATAGATGTTGTTTCAGGTTAAAGTTCCCAACATAAAGCATTTATACAAGACTCTGACTTACAGAATCACAAAAAACATTCAGTTGGAAGAGACCCCAAAAATCACCCAGTCCAACTGACCCAGCACTGAAAGGTCAACATTAAGCCATCTCCCTAAGCACCTCCAGTGATGGTGATTCCATCACTGCCCTGGGAAGACCATTCCAATGTTTGATAACACTCTCTGTGAAGAAGTATTTCCTAATATCCAGCCTAAGCCTCCCCTGGTGCAGCTTGAAACCATTTCCTCTGGTCTTGTTGCTTGCTATCAAGGAGAAGAGGCTGGCCCCCTCCTGGCTTCAACCTCCCTTCGGGCAGTTGTAGAGAGCAACTAGATCTCTCCTTAGCCTCCTCTTCTCTAGACTGAACAACCCCATCTTACTCAAATGCTCCTCACAGGCCATGTGCTCCAGGCCTCCCAGGAGCCTTGTTGCCCTTCTCTGGACACACTCCAGCACCTCAATGTCCTTCCTATAGTGAGGGACTCCAATTCAGGCAAAACTTGACAACAACACATATAAGACAGAAGCACTTTCATTTACATCCCTAGTACTTCTGCACTGTATTACAGGTGATTACTCTTAGCTGAGCTGTTAGGGTAAAAAATCTCTAAAACCTCAGTCAAATCTAGGCAAAACAGTAGTTCAGCAACAGAGGAAAATACTTCATTGCAAGACCAGAAAACATCATATTGAATTATTAAAGATCAACAGTCACTGATATCCCCTTATCAACTCTAATTCCAATAAGCAGGTCCCAGGCACCCACAAATCTGGGTGCTGAATGCAGCTGAAAGCTAAGGAACAACTCTCTGCCACCATAATAAAAACTACCAACCAACACTGCTCAGGCATATAATTATATACACGCAGGCACTGATACATCCTTGAGGCAGAATGAATAAGCAGTACACTCTACTAAAAAAAACCCCAAACCTGTAAAATTTCTTTCCATAGCTGGGCAGATGTTATTTTGCAACTACAGTTTATTACAACACTCATCATTGTCTCCATTACCTTGTGTTTCCCCATCTGTCTTTTGCGTCCACCTGTTTTCTTGCCTTAAACTGGAAGCCACCACACTACATATGCAATATGTTAAGTGTCTAGTGCAATGAAGCCCCATTGCACCATGCCAAACAAATCACAATCAAATGACAAACATGTCTATGCCAAACAAAACACAAATTGCCTCTAATCAGGATTGTGTGTAGATTATTTAAAATGTACATTACTAACATACATAAATCCTGTGGGGTTTGGGGGATTTTTTTTGGTTAGTAAAGGAGATGGATGTTTAGTGCTCCCTTGCCTTCAAATGCAGGATGTTTACATTACTTTAATCTACAGAATTCAAGATAGACAGCCTCTCTGCTTCTTCCAACACTACTTAAGTGTTCAGCTTGCCTCATTCCATAACCCTCAAGGATTAGTGTTGGTCCACAAACCACTGAAGAACCAGCAACTCAGGTGCATTTTGGAGTTGAAATGCTTCACCAGATTCTACTGGACTCAGCCCAAAGTATCTACAGACAAAATATTCCTGTTGCTTGTAAGAGATATAAAAATCTCCATTGCTACAGTAATGGAAGGCACAGTGAAATATATGGTGCTTATTTTTATCCTCCTGCTTCCCTGTTGTCAGTGCTTTGATTACAGAAAGTGTTCTTCGTCCCCAGTTTCTTCAGTGTTATTTGTCAGGAGTTGTACTCTGCAAAGGAAATTCTCATTTACTGTGCCACTGGGTGAATGCCACATCTCCTCTGTGTCCCAGTGTTCTCCTTCACAAGCCCTCACTGTGTCCTGGATGCTGTTACTATTTAGGAGAACACAACATCAAATGCAGAACCTTGATGCTCAGATTAGATGCCATCTTCTTGCTGAGCCATTACCAAATCACTCTGCTAAACATTACTTCTACACAAGCGAAATGCATGTCTACAACAAGATGAAAGCAAACAATAAATCTGAAAGTATTTGATCAATTGTTTTAATAAGCAGTTCAAAAGGAAACTGCATGTATTAAGCCTTGATATCAGTCTTTTTTTAAGTGCAAACTGTTAACCTCCAGTGAAGCAAGCTTTCTGCTTAAAAAATTACAGTCTTTGCCTGTGCATCATGCAATGAAGGTAGAGATAGGTGAGCTATTGGCTCTAATACCTTAGATTTCTTTCAAATTGCATCCATAAAGCAATTTTTATTCTGATTGCAATTTACTATCCTACAATCCTCCTTCTCTATAAATTCTTCTTAAAGCAATAAACACTTCAGAAATACCAAAGCTCAAACGCTGTAGGACATTGTTTCTTCTGGAGCCTCCAGAGATGTATTTCCTAAATAAACAGAGATTTCAATGAAGATTGTTATCAACCCAAAATGTTTCTGAAAAAATAATGTATTCATGAAGGCAGAAATGCAAATGTCAGAAAGCTGAGGTTACATGATGCAGTAAATAAAAAGCACAAAAGACAAATAGTAGGCTCTAAAAAGAAAATCCCTCTAAAAATCCCAAACACACACGAGTATTAATCATGCATTTGCTTCTTTACTACCCTTACATATATTTAGAATAAACCTTTATTTAGAATAAACCAAACCAGGTTGGAAGAGACCTTCAAGATCATCGCGTCCAACCCATCAACCAATCCAACCCACCTAAACAACTAACCCATGGCACCAAGCACCCCATCAAGTCTCCTCCTGAACACCTCCAATGACGGCGACTCCACCACCTCCCCAGGCAGCCCATTCCAAAGGGCAATCACTCCCTCTGTGTAGAACTTCTTCCTAACATCCAACCTGAACCTCCCCTGGCGCAGCCTGAGACTGTGTCCTCTTGTTCTGGTGCTGGCTGCCTGGGAGAAGAGACCAACATCCGCCTGTCTACAACCTCCCTTCAGGTAGTTGTAGAGAGCAATAAGGTCACCCCTGAGTCTCCTCTTCTCCAGGCTGAGCAACCCCAGCTCCCTCAGCCTCTCCTCATAGGGCTTGTGTTCCAAACCCCTCACCAACTTTGTTGCTCTTCTCTGGACTCGTTCCAGCAAGTCAACATCCTTCCTAAACTGAGGGGCCCAGAACTGGACACAGTACTCAAGGTGTGGCCTAACCAGTGCAGTGTACATATACTACTTAGACTGCTGTTGTTTCTTCTCTTGCATGACCTTTTTTACAGGCTCTGTGTGTGAGAGAGAGATGAACAACAAAAAAGAAAACAAAAAAGATTCAACAATAAGGTCCCATCAGAAAAGGAACAGAAGTTAAGATGCAGCACCACAGAGCAGCAGAGCTGTGTTCTGCATCACAACATTAGCTCATTAGAGACCAAATCGTCTTCCATAGGCAGCAAACATGGCATGAAGGAAAAAGGAAAAAAAAACCCAAACCTTTTAAAAAAGCAACAGAGTAGTGCAAAGCTAAACTCTAAAGCCATTTTTTGCTGAAAGCCCTTTCTGCTTTTTATATTGGAAAAGTTCTAGAAGAAATGCTAGGCTAAAGATAAACTAACGAGCTCTTCAGAGGCACACAAAGGTTAGAGGCACATAGCTGGGAAAGGATTATACCAACCACAAGGTGACACACGAGGGGAGATCAACAGGAAGTTTGAAATGTCTGTATTAATTGGTAACACAGATACACAATCTGTTAAGAAACAGATCTGCATATTTGTCTCTGTGCACAGCCAATGCTTATTTATAGCAACTACAAATTATCACTTTCATGTAGGAAGAAATTCTTCACCATGAGGGTGGTGAGACACTGCAACAGGTTGCCCAAGGAGGTGGTAGAGCCCCTATCCCTAAAGGTTTTTGAGGCCAAGCTGGATGTGGTTCTGAGCAACCTGATCTAGGGTGAAGTGTCCCTGCCCATGGCAGGGGGTTGGAACTAGATGATCCCTGAGGTCCCTTCCAACCCTAACAATTCTATGATTCTATGTAGTTTTATTTGGACAGTCCGAGAAAAACCTTCCCATTTTAGACCATTTGGATATAACTATCACAGCCACTCAGAATAAAAGAACAAAAGAAGGAACAGGAAGGGGGGGGGGAGGGAGGGGGGGAGAGGATAAAGGGAATTGTTTAGCATATTTTTTAATAAAATAGCTTGCCATTACTAAACTACTTAAAAGTCAGGTGAGTAACGTAAAATTTAAGGACAGAAATCACTGAATAAACTTTGCAATAAATATGTAATAAACAAAACCAGCCCACGAGTCCTACACACGTTGGGATGATGACATTTGGAGGCTGTGTGAAATAAAGATTGATTTATTGTGAGAACTAATGGATTCTAACTGTCCTACTGGAAGGACTTTTCTCAGGTTTTGGGTGTTTTATTGCTATGCTCACCCATTAATGTTCAATAATGTATGATATGAAATGGACATTAAGAAATCTCATTTCCTTTCCCCTAGGCACTACAGAAAGCTCACAGGAAAAGCAGTGTGTATTCATGCTAAAGAAATAAGACTCAAGCAACAATAGAATTAAATCAGTTTGCACTTCAGGAAAGCAGTTTATTTGGAACTGCAAACACAACCTACAGAGTCCAATTTGGCCTCAGTTCCCTAAATATGGCATCTCATTCTCTCCAAAGAATTGGTCCTTCTGGACCTGTGCTTCCTAGATACAGAGTATCAGTGTCATGAGCTCCAGCACACCTGCCTTGGGTAATCCAAGCATGAAAAATTAAAGCCCTGGAAGGGCAGGCTGAGAAGGTAAACAACTGCAGACTAGGTAGAGGTCTGATCAGGTTCCTCAGCAAAGAGGGTTTGTCCAAAAAAAGTGAAATTCTTAGAATATGTACCTTAACAAAATCAAGCCTGCAGGATCACAGAGGTTCCTGAATCAATAACCATTACAAGACAACTTACTAGTAACACCACAAGGAGCAGAAATAGGGATCCATGTAAAAAAACTAAATCATAGAAGTCAGCTAATAGGACTGAAGTCAAACAGATTCCTAGGACTGCAGATTAAGACAGAGGAAGAAAACTACTAGTGGAGCTGTTACACAGGAAGGATAGAGGATTACAGATTGTCTGAACCTGCTTTCAGAATGATACAGCATAGTAACAAACCTAAGGAAAATAGAGCAACTATCACTAGGTGATGCAGTGGGATGAAAGGATCTGGAACAACATTTGGTGGAAACAGTAACAGAGGACATAAAAATATAAAATAGGACAAGATTCAGCAGGAGTTGGCAAAAGATGCCAGGCTAAACCAATATTCTTCAGTTATCAAAGAAATTGTTTTAAGAATAGCAATGCAGAAATACCTGTTCTTCAATAAAGCTTTTGATACAGTGCCCCATGGAAAATTACCATTTGAGTCAAAAAAAGAGACACTGGTGCAATTTAACTACGAGCACCTACCTACGCTAAAGATAGCACAAAGGTGTTACTGTAAGTTGTAGAGCAGGACTGCAGAGGAGGTTACAAGTCCTTCAAGCACAACCTGAAAGGCCTGTAGGTGGCACAAACAGCTGATAATGTAGCCTGTGAACGAACCACCCAAAATAACATGAGCAGATGCCACTGTGTGACTTTCAAAACCCACCTGGACATGCCCTAATTGGTCCTGCTTTGCAGGTGGGTTGGACTCGACCTCCAGAGGACCCTTCCAAGCCCTAGCATTCTGTGATGCTGTGTTATCGAGAAGGATTACAGAATCACAGATTGCATTGGATGGGAACAGATCCTCAAAGGTTACCTTGTCCAGCCCTCCTGCAACGAGCAGGAACATCTCCAATTAGATCAGGTTGCTCATGGCCCCGCAAAATTTGACCTTGAATGTCTGCAGGGATGGGGCCTTGACCACATCTCTGGGCGAACTGTTCCAGCATTTCACTACATTGTGAAGAGCTTCCTCCTCACGTCTAAGTTAAATCTACTCTGCTCTAGTTTAAAACCATTGCCCCTTGTCCTCTTGCTACAAGCCCTTCTCAACAGTCCTTCCCCAGGTGTCCTGGATTCACAGTGATACTGAGCAAATTGATAATTGCTGTACTGAATTACAGAAAATACAACATTAAACAGAAAAATGTGTATACAGCACTATCCACATACTTATGAGCTCTACATTAGCTCTATCACCCACTTTAAAGGTCTCAAACACTGTGCATAGTTTTTCTAACATGAGCTAACCGTTTAAGTGTAATCAGAAAGGCAAATAAATCAAGAACAAAACAGGAAAGTAAACACTGTGCATTCATGACACACTCTGAATTCTAACAGCTACATCTGCTCTGATCATCTTGCAAGGGCAAGACAGATAATCATATACTGGGCAGCCACAAGCAAATCCTACATGTTACAAAGACTGTGGGGATAAGGGTATGCAATGAACTCTCTAGAAAACTCTCCTTCACACAAAATAAACTCCAACAATATGCTGCTAAAATATTGACAGTAAGTACTAAGGAAGGATGTTGACTTGCTGGAAGGTGTCCAGAGAAGGGCAACAAAGTTGGTGAGGGGCTTGGAACACAAGCCCTATGAGGAGAGACTGAGGGAGCTGGGATCGCTTAGCCTGGAGAAAAGGAGACTCAGGGGTGACCTTATTGCTCTCTACAACTACCTGAAGGGAGGTTGTAGACAGGCAGAGGTTGGTCTCTTCTCCCAGGCAGCCAGCACCAGAACAAGGGGACACAGTCTCAGGCTGCGCCAGGGGAGGTTTAGGCTGGAGGTCAGGAGGAAGTTTTACAGAGAGAGTGATTGCCCATTGGAGTGGGCTGCCCGGGGAGGCGGTGGAGTCACCATCGTTGGAGGTGTCCAGGAGGAGACTTGACAGGGTGCTTGGTTGCATGGTTTAGTTGATTAGGTGGTGTTGGATTAGTTGATAGGTTGGACGCGGTGATCTCGAAGGTCTCTTCCAACCTGGTCTATTCTATTCTATTCTATTCTATTCTATTCTATTCAGATTTTTTTAGAGAATTCCAGGATGGTAAAACTCTTTGAGATTCCAACAGTCCTTAAAGAAAATGGTGTGAATCTATGAACTTCAACCACATACAAGAAAGAAGTTAAAAGAAATTTTGAGGTGAAAGAAAACATTTTGAAGGACTAGTGATGAATATCCTGGTGGCATTCAAGATTCCGTGTCACCTTGCAGGGTAGAAATAATAGCTACCTTCAGGAAGAGAAACAAGGATACAAAGTCTTGACAAACCTAATACTGTTTCAGCATAGATCTGATACTACAATCTTTTTGCCATCTAGCTGCATTCTAGAAATACACTTTTTTGTACAGTAAATTTCATCTGTAGAAGTATTAAATTCAATCTATGCTACTTCATAAACTGCATCAGGTAGCTAACAACATTTTTAAAGTTGTCTTGCTGTCCAGAACCAGAGATTTAATTTCTTCCTTCCCTCCAGTGACCTACCTGAGAGAACTGAGATTGTTCAGTCTGGATAAAAAGAGGCTGAGGGGGGACCTACTCACTCTCTACAGCTACCTGAAAGGAAGTTATAGAGAGGTGGGTGTTGGTCTGTTCTCCCGAGCACCAAGTGACAGGATGATACAGAACAGCCTCAAGTTGTAGCAGAGGTGGTTTATGTTGGACACGAGGGCTGTCAAGCACTGAAGTGTGTTGGCCAGGGAAGTGGTAGAACAATCCCTGAAGGTATTTATAAGAGATGTAGATGTGGTGCTTAGGGACATGGTTTATTCGTGGACTTGGTCCTGTTAGGTTAATGATTGGACTCAATTATTTCAAAGGGTCTTTTCTAGCCTAAACATTACTATGATTCTATGACAGAGATAATTCTGTACTTCCACTCTATTGAGAACAGAAGCCAACAGATTTAACATATACCCCACTGCTTTCTTCACAGTGCCAGCTTAGTATACAGTCTTTTACAGAACACAGCCCACCTATGTGCTGTCACATATGGGAGAAAGTGTTAACATACTGATCTATATTTTAGTGAAAACAATCATTTAAGGGCTAGAGACCACTGACAGCAACAGTGTTTGCTAGCTAAATGCATATGCACACCCAAAAAAAGCCTTGAAACCTGCTGACAAAGATACTTCTTCCAACTGCAGTATTATTTCCTGTGAAACTAATCCAAAAAATCACTCAGCTTGTCACAAAATTCACCCTATGCAAAAGAATCAGGCCTGCTGAACTCACAAATAGTGAAATATGATCAGAGGATTTTGCAGAAACAAAGCAATACACTAGAGATTGAATTTATTCATACATGAATGAGACATCTGTGTTACCAGCATGCCCTGCCAGAAAGATCGACAATGACGTATTTAGACTCAAGCCAACTATGTTAGGACATGCCCTTATTAGCTCTCAATTACACAGATTCCTGACATGGTAAATAATGCCCAAGAAAATAAAGCCCTCCTTGAACAGGTAAAGAACAAGCATACACGCTCAAAAATGTCGTAGGGATTGGATGCTTAAAGGTGCAAATTTTCCTAACACAAAGAGAGAAGAGCATTTCAGGTCATTAAAACTCCTGGTGTGACTTCTATGGGCACAGTGTGCCTGTGAGACGCCTACTCTTCCATTTATAATTTGTCTATATATAAGATTCCCTACAGTCAGGCAGAAAAAATAATTCAAATCAAATCTTTTAATGCCTATTCTGATTACACATGAGCCTTCTGGCTACAGGGAACAGCCAGGTAAGTACTGGCCTCTAGAATCTACTTGGACAATCAGTGACTCACTACTCTACACATTAAATGTATTTCTGTTACAGTTTATGAAATGCACAGCAGAATTTTATAACCTTGCAGAGATTGAAATACATGTCCTTATCACTGAAAATTCTTCACAGTAAAACAGAAAGCATTAACTACTCAAAGCCTGGTTGGATGAGGCCTTGAGCAATCTGGTCTAGAAGGAGGTGTTCCTGCCCATGGCGGGTGGGTTGGAACTAGATGATCTTTACCTTTATTAGAATAAACCTTTATTAGAATAAACCAAACCAGGTTGGAAGAGACCTTCAAGATCATCGTGTCCAACCCATCAACCAATCCAACCCACCCAAACAGCTAACCCATGGCACCAAGCACCCCATCAAGTCTCCTTCTGAACACCTTCAATGACGGCGACTCCACCACCTCCCCGGGCAACCCATTCCATAGCGCATTTACGGTCCCTTCCAACCCAGACTGTTCTATGAGTCTATATATAATAATTCAGACTTCTCAGCAGACTTCTCTGGCTAATGAGGCCAACAAAATATGCAACAACTGATGCTCTTTGCACAACAGAGTCACACTCGGGATCATTACAGTGATCATCAAATCCAACCACTAACTCTGCCAGGGCTATTACTACACCATATCTAGACAGCTTTCGAATACAGCCAGGGATGGGGAGTCAACCACTTCCCTGAGCAGCCTGTTCCAGTCTTTGATAAGCCTCCTAGTACAGAAGTTTTTCCTCACATCTAACTTAAACCTGCCCTGGTCTAACTTGGTGACATTTCCTCTTGTTCTAGCAGTTGTGACTTGTGAGAAGAGATCAACACCTCTCCACAAGCCCCTTCCAGGTAGTTTTTGAGAGAGAGAAGGTCTTCTCTCAGCTTCCTCCACTTCAGGTGGAACAACTTCAGTTCACTAAGTCACTCCTGAAAAGACTAGTTCTCAAGACCCTTCAACAGCTCAGCTGCCCTTCTCCGGACTCACTTCAGCACTTCAGTGTCTCTCTTACACTGTACACACAAGAGGCCCTCATTATGTATTTAAATATATCTCAAATTTTATTTTATATTCAAATAAATATATTTACCTTAACCATATAATCTTAACATTTCTATATTATATATAAATGTTAATGTTTATGTCTATATGATAGTTATGTATTTTATATATATATATATATAAAATACTGTCAGCACTTGATGAGGGCTAAGCTGGCTTTCCACCAGATCCCACTGAGCTGTGGCACTACGCCACACTCTCTCTTTCTCACATTCCCCACCATCCCAAGGGACTTGGCTCACACATAGCGATGGAGTGACCTACAATGCACACAGCACATCACTGCAGAAGGCATGAAAAGTTCGGTTGCAGAGAAACACAAGGTGAAAATCGGCCGGGTAAGTCTCATTCCACATACGAGATGTGGGCAATTTTGACACTTCAACTTGGAAGCCAATGCTCACACACCTTTTCAAGTTGAGAGAGTGAGTGCTGAATGATCAGGGTAAGGACTTAAGCAAAGAATGTTGCTTTCTGCTCTTGTTTCTCGGAGAGCAAAACACGAAGTATGCAGCTAATCAGCAAAAGGAGTGAAACACTTGAGTTATGCATTAGGTCTTGACCAAGAAAAAGATCCCTTAGCTTTCAG
Organism: Melanerpes formicivorus; assembly: GCF_026170545.1. Taxonomy (NCBI): domain Eukaryota; kingdom Metazoa; phylum Chordata; class Aves; order Piciformes; family Picidae; genus Melanerpes; species Melanerpes formicivorus. The sequence goes on from NW_027142353.1 coordinate 58,101,338, forward strand.
AAATTATATGTCTATAGCAATACAATTTCCTCTTGACAAACAAAGCAAACACACACACACACCAAAAAAGGTAAAAACCCCCCACCACAACAAAAAACCAGCAAGCACCAGAATCTGGTTTTCTTCTAAACACATTAAAAGCTCCAGGCTGAATCACAGAATGGTGACCTGCAAAGGTCATCTAGTCCAGCTGCCCTGCAATGAGCTAAGAATTCACACTAGAAGGTCCAGGTTTTCTGCAATTATAAAATCTTCTTAAATATCAGTAACTCCCAATCAAGCCCATTTTCATTAAATTATCACATTTTCACCAAAACAACAAAGCATTATAAGCAGGTTTTGGTTTAGTTTTGTACAGTTAAGCATCGAACCATTTCATTTCCTATCAGTTAAATTATTAATATTTATGGATGGAAAATGCCTCCAATTAAATATGTATTATACTACTCAGGCAGCAGCTTGCTTACAATGACACTGGCACAGGGGATGCAAACTACTGTTTGCTTCAATTTACACGAAAGGTTATTCCATCTCTTCTTAAATATACACAGCTAAAGGCAATTTAAATAAGCTGCCTCATCTGTATCTCGAGGTTCATTACTGGGAAGGGGAGAAGGTTTAAAAACCAGCACCGCATTTTAACACAGCAGTTTTTCATCTACAGTGAACTTGTGGGTTGGGGGATTTCCCGAAGGACCCACTCTGGCTCATAGCATTTAAATACTATGAAAATAAAGGCATTCTTTAAATGACTAGACATTGCACTAGGTGCTCTGAAAACAGTCAAACCTGTGATTCTCTCTAGTAGCTTTAAGTATCCCTCAAAAACACTGAAGTACCACTTAAAAAAAACCCTCAGAACAAGTACAGCGGCACTCATAAAGGAAGATTTGCCTTTGAAGTTAAGTGCAGCTCTTGACTTGGTTCTTCGGCTTGCCGACTCAATAGTGAGACAGGCAAGTGAACGGCAAGCTGAAGACTGATCAATTAGCACACCATTGGCCGGGAAATCAGCACTGATCTGCACAAGTACTTTGTTCTAATTCTTACATAGAATAAAGGAAAGTGAGGCAGAGGAAATTATGCTGTTGAAGACCAATAAAGGGAAGGTTCATCAGGAGTAGAATGAAAAATATCTTCAGCCTCCTATTTTAATGATGACCTATTGCTCTGAGTCAATGCTGAAAACCCATTCACCTTTATAAATTCATTTGCACCCCTATAATTCAAAGCATTATGTTCAAGAATAACGATGTACTTACAGGGATGAAGACTCTCTTTTCAAAAGTGGTAACATTTACCTTAAATATCCTTTTATTTAAACAGCTTGAAAACAATTTTGAAACTTAACTATTCCTATCACTCCTTAACATCTTTGAAAGAGCAGAAATAAGTTCTGCTGGTATTTCCATAATGAAAAGCATTAGAAGAGTACATTTTCTACTCTGTTTTAGCAGCAGTCCAGTAATTCTTAATGTTTCTGCAAGAATTACTTTACAAAACAACAAAAAACCCAGCTTTTTTTCCCCAAAAATCTCCTGAAGGCAGCACAGTATCAAGCCAAGTGGGAAAAACAACAACCTGAAGAAGCAAAATTCTGGTCCCTAACTTTTAAATCTACAGCCTTTTAAATCTACAACTCCAGTATAGGTACCTGGTACTAAACCACTCAGGACAGCTCTCTGCACCAATGTTGACATCCACCTGAAGATGGACATAAAGTCAAGAAAAAGTGTGCAACACAGTAACCCTGAAATCAGCCTTTTGCCTGCTTCACTGCTACAGAGGAAATGAAGGATTAAGTAATACTAGAGCAAGTCTGAGTGTCAGGCTTGCTCATGTCTTCCTATCAGATCCCTAATGACTGGGGACAGTGGTGGCTCAACTCAGGACAATTTAAGGTTGACTGTGGTGCCTGTCATGTTCATCATGCCAACGTTAAGGTATAAAAGCTGTTCAGCCATCAGCTCTGGAACTTTTGCAGAATATAATCATAAGGGTTTTGGCTCAACAAAGCTTAGTACTTCACCCTGAAGTGCCATACCAGAAAAGGCATGTTCAGGAGCTGATTGCCAAGTGAGTCAGCTATCCAGCAATGCTGGCTGTGCTGCAAGTCAAAGTCATTGCACTGAACAGTTGATGCATGCAGTTTGGCATGCTCCTGATACTCTTCAGTTTAGATACCTGTACACCAGGTATATTATCAATCTATCACATAATCACATTAAAGTACAATCACAGAAGGACCTCAAGAGATCATCTAGTCAAACCCTTCATGAGAAAGGGAGCCTAAAGGAGATTATCTAGCACTCTGCCCAGTCGCAATTTGAAATCTTTCATTGAGAGGACTCTAATACATCCCTGGGGAGGTTGTTCCAGTGATTGATTATTCTCAAAATACTTACATGTTAAAATATTTTATCTTGATACTGTGCAGCTCTGAGAATTAAGCAAGTGCTTAAAAGAATGTCAGCCTGTATCCTAAAGATCCTGCCATTTAAGACACAGAACAATAGGCAAACCTTAGCAATGCAGGCAGACCAGCAGTCTGAAGCTCCTCCTGCTGCAAATATTCCTGCATTGGAACCAAGGCAATCTAACCTGACAAACTACAATCCTGTTGACCACACTGCAAGAGTTAATCACAACTGACTATTTTGCCAGCACAGAACTGAGAACTGCTGCAACAATAATCTGACATGTCAATTCCAGGCGTAGAGGCACCACGCTTTCAAATCAGAACGCATTCAACAAACGGAAATTGTATGTGTTAAAACATTTCTGTGACCCCTATGCAAGTATTCCACACTGTGTGAAGAGACCAGAGATAATTATAGTTTGAACCATTATCCCAAAGTCAATACCTACTAATAACTATCCTCTAGCATCTCTTGAAAAGCCTTTTATTAATTTAAGTTTGAACAAATGGCCAAATGTCTAAGCAGTTATGCACACCTGCAGGCTGGATAAGCACACAAAATATATCACAGAATTTATCAATACAAGTATTCCCAAATGCTGGCTCACAAGTTTCCACTTCCCATTTTAATTACACAGTATTAATGGAACGGTAATTTCAAACACAAACCAATATTGACTTTGAAGAACACTTTAGGTATTCTGCAAATTCAAATCTGTTTTTTAAGCTATGACAAATATTTTTTCAGAATATTGAAGCAGTTTCAACCACTGTTAAATCTCCTTTTGTTCCCAGAGCTAATTCTTTTACACCAGCCACCACTTTCAAACCCTACCCGTACCAGAAACCTTTTCATATACTTGTGTTAAAAGACAACACAAATCAAACATTTGCTTCTGAGACATCACAGACAAACATTAAAGCTCTGTTTTGAGCAAGTACTGGCATCTCAGCAATTCAGGCTAGACTAATTACCCATCTCTGAATAAAAAGGGAGGATTTTGTATACTTATTCCGTAACTGTGCTTATCAAACAAGTAATTTTGGGGTTTGGGAGACACAGCCACACACAAACTTTGGCCAATCTCACCATCTTGTCACACTCGCAAATAGTAAGGTAACACAATGGCAAGCCTTCTACAAGGGGCACCTAAATGAGAAAGTAAAAATAATGATATAAAGACTTAATTGGAAAGTTTACTTTGCCTTTTCATAGATTTTTACCAGGACAAGTTAGTCTGTGTCCAAAGAGACAGCATACAGAAGCTCTCTATTTAACAAGCGTGACAGTCTTCTACTCCAAGAAACACCACAAAGCACAGAAGTTTTAATCTCCACACACATTTGACTGGTTCAAATAAGTGTTGGCTATGAAACAGATTGAAAGAAGCCAGTGCAAATAAATTATGTCCAATTTAATTGTGATTACTTCTGGCTCATTTTATACAGAAAATCAAGCACCGCTACATTATCAGGTTAAAATAGATATCCGCACATTATTTGTACTGTGCTCACAAATCTCTTTGCACCTGGACTTAAATCTTTGAAACCACCTTACTCTTCAGACAACAGTACTGCTATAGCCTGTTTTCCATTCACTTCAGACTACTTATGAGAACAGACACTCAATGCTCACAGGAGGACTTGCACTTTCTCCATCGCCTGACACTATTGTGTAACCAAGCCAATCACTTTATCCTTTCACTGGAACCCCTTTCAGTACCTAATTTGTAAATGGATCAGCTGTCAGCACTGAAAACAGCATTGGCAATTATTGATATTCCCCTTGAGAACATCAGTTAATAGGCTTATGCAAATTATGTACCTTTTATTTACTGCCCTAACCAAATCTCCAGGGAACATGTTGTCAGTAACAGCTCCTCTCCCTGTCACAGGCTCAGCCCACTCATTAAGGCGCTTGAGCTCAGCACTTAAATTGTCATTCAAGAAATAATAACAGCATCTCTTGGGACATATTGCTGAGACAAGTACACTCATGGAGACTTAGCAAACTATAAAACAACAAATTCAATTACTTGACAAAAACCTGCACAAGCAAAGTGCTTTTAAACTTTTGGGTTATTTGAAGCACATCTTCACACTCTCAGGAAATGCTCCAATAGCTACTGCAAGCTGTCTGCTGCCACAGCCGTCGAGAAGCATTTCTGACATGAGCATCCTTACAGAGTTGGTTACAAGAATGCATTTTATACATGACCTTTAAACTTTCTTGATCTGATGTAAATTCCAAATCTATTTTAAAAGCATGGGACCATGGATCAAATGAGCTGAACACAAGTTCATACAACACGAGTAAATGCTTTCTGAGACAGTCTAGAGACCTGAGTGGGATTCTGACACTTTTTGAAGAGAGGAGCCTTGCAATTTTAAACTACCTACACATGAGCTTACATTGCTTGAGTATTAGAAACACTAGCAAAAGTGAGTGCATGTGCAGCAGACAGCCTCAGCACTTAAATGTATACATATACATAAGATCAGATTCATCTCTTAATTTATTAATATTCCACTGGCCAAAGCCAAGATCTTACCTTCGTTTGCCAAACAAATTGCAGTACTACAGCCTGCATCACAAAGCTGATTGATGCTTAGCAAGAAAAGCCAACATTTTCAGAACATTTTCAATTAAAAAGCTATTCCTCTGAAGTCAGCAGATTGTCCTTTTATGTAAGGAAAGGAAGGATTCCAAAGATTTGCATACATATAGCTCTGTCAAAGTAAATCATCCATTTATATTTTAAACTCCAGCTCCTCACTTTGTGTATCAGTAATTTTTCTCACAGCTGTGAAAGTTATTCAGGGTTTCACATCAAGAATCATATTCAGTAATGATTTTGCCAGGAAAAGTTACAAGCAGTAGTGTTCCAAGTCACTTTACCATGCACTGCAACTCCTTTAAGAACAAGTTTGAATATGCATCCGTTAACTACTGAGTTACACAGGCTTTTTGGCAGTGAATTTGCTTTCAGGAAGGGTGACAGAAACACAAAAAGATTGTTTTACAGCAGCACCTCACGAGGGTATCTTAATGGTCTTCAGTAGAACTGCACATAGCAAGACTAAATTCTTGTAACTCCATTTTCCAGCTCCCCACTTGCTCCCTCAGAGTGCAAAGAATATGAAGCTCCAGCTTTGTCTCCATTCTTCATCATTTTAATCTACGTCTGCAAAACGAGACTTCTGTGAAGGAGGTGAAGCAGATCAGCTTCCCTTCCACATTCCTGGTATCTCTAGGAGGCAGATGTCTTTTGAATTTTTTTACAGTTTACTCATTTTTTAAAAAAATATTGCTTCTACTCAGAGAGTATAACAGAAATGTGTTTGTCGAGTGTCATACCTACCCTATCTCGCCTGCCAAGTTACTACTCAAAATTAACCTCCCACACGAATACAACCAGACAAGAATGCAATACATAAGCAGATAGGACATAACAACAAGAAGGAATTAAAGGCTAACAAAAGATGCTGATTCCATTGTTCAGACAATTGAGGGGGGAAAATCTCTTTTAGTTTTTTGCCTTCCCAAAACCAAGCAAGCTGCTGAAAATAAAGTAGGGAGTAAATGCTGAACATTCAAAGTTCCAGGAAAGTGATAGCTCTATCTAGCATGTAATTATAGAGCAAATAGGAAAGATGCTTTTGTTCTCCATCAAAAAGAAACCCAAAGAAAAATAACTTCTTTGCTCTCTTCTACTTGTGAACAACTGGTATAACAACAAAATAGTGTAAATAAATTGTCGTTTGAACGGCCACTGAAGCAACGGAACTTTAATATTGTTACTTTTAACCTAATAGAAACCCCAGCCTTGCTTCATGGCTTTTAAATCCAAGTAAATCACATTCAAACTCTGCTAATTTTTCCCCTTAAATGAAAATATGAAGCTAAAAATCATATTTTAAGGTTGTTTTAGGAAACCTAAACAATTAGTGAAAAATGGGTTGTTAATTAAAACTAATAACCTTACAAGAAAGGCTTATGTGTGCCTTCCCCCCAACCCCGGGCAAATCCAGCTTTCAGGATCAGATGGAAATACATGCAGGCTGCTTCAGTAAAACTGTCCAGATTTTAAGCCTTGATCTTTTCTTCCAGGGAAATTCTATAAATGTTGATGTCTCGATTTGTTTTGTCTGTATTTAGGAACAATTACAGCAAGTTCACAGATGAAACTAAAAGGGTGAAGAACATTTTTACTAATTTTGATAAACAGAGAAAATAAAAACATTAGAACATTTACCCATAGAACACAAAAAAACTATAGTAAAGATCTAAGAATGCATGAAGGCAAAGATGCAGAAGACACCATATGAAATTTAGATATCACAACTGAACTCGACGGCAGGAGCAGGGAAGTCATTGTGCCCCTGTGCTCTGCATTGGTTAGGCCACATCTTGAGTACTGTGTCCAGTTCTGGGCCCCTCAGTTTAAGAAGGACATCGAGACACTTGAACATGTCCAGAGAAGGGCAACGAGGCTGGTGAGAGGCCTTGAGCACAAGCCCTATGAGGAGAGGCTGAGGGAGCTGGGATTGTTTAGCCTGGAGAAGAGGAGGCTCAGGGGTGACCTCATTGCCCTCTACAACTACCTGAAAGGTGGTTGTAGCCAGAAAGGGGTTGGTCTCTTCTCCCAGGCAACCAGCACCAGAACAAGAGGACACAGTCTCAAGCTGCGCCAGGAGAAGTTCAGGCTCGAGGTGAGGAGAAAGTTCTTCACTGAGAGAGTCATTCATCATTGGAATGTGCTGCCCAGGGAGGTGGTTGAGTCACCATCCCTGGAGGTGTCCAAGAGGAGATTGGACATGGCACTTGGTGCCATGGTCTAGTCATGAGGTCTGTGGTGACAGGTTGGACTCAATGATCCTCGAGGTCTCTTCCAACCTTAGTGATACTGTGATACTGTGAAATTCTTTTTTATACAATACCTAATTGTTAGATTGTGAAATACATGCATAGGCAGTAATGGATATCAAGAATTTGGTTTGATTAGAAATGCATAACACTTCACAGAATGAAAGAGTAATTGAATATACTATCTCCTAACAGAAGAAAAACTAAAAACCTGAAAACAGAATTTGTTTTATTTCTTTCCATACTTATTTCTAACTAACACAGATGAAAATGAACGTTCTGGAATTGTTGTAGAATCAAACAGGTCATTTTTTAAGCAAAACATTTCTCTTTAATCAATATTTGAGAGACTCCCTTCATATCACAGAAGTGTAGAGGAAAGATGTTTCCAGTTTCAGAATATGACCAGATGCTGGGCTTTGGTGTGGGTTCTTTTGGTTGCGCTGAAATCTTCCTCACAACTACAATATTAGTTTCTACTATGTCTTGAAGACATCCAGCTCTGAAACACGTGGTAGTTGCCCGCACTGGTGACAGAATGCAATGCAGCCAGCACAGAGGTCCTACCTGGTAAAATTCAGGGTGCTTATGCTAGAATTTATGTGGCTTCCATCATAGCATGATAGTATCCGTCAGGGTTGGAAGGGACCACAAGGATCATAGTATCATAGTATCAGTCAGGGTTGGAAGGGACCACAAGGATCATCTAGTTCCAACTCCCCTGCCACGGGCAGGGACACCCCACACTAGATCAGGCTGGCCAGAGCCTCAGCCAGCCTGGTCTTAAACACCTCCAGGGCTGGGGCCCCAACCACCTCCCTGGACAACCCATTCCAGGGCTTCACCACTCTCATGGGGAAGAACTTCCTCCTCACATCCAGACTGATTCTCCCCACCTCCAGCTTCATTCCATTCCTCCTAGTCCTATCACTACCTGAGATCCTGAGAAGTCCCTCCCCAGCCTTCCTTCAGATACTGGAAGGCCACAATGAGGTCACCTTGGAGCCTTCTCTTCTGCAGACTGAACAACTCCTTCAGTCTGTCCTCATAGGAGAGGTGCTCCAGCCCTCTGATCATTCTCGTGGCCCTTCTCTGGATTGCCTTCTCATGGCAATCATCTGAGCACTCCAAAGCCAGCTATAATTTGTCCTCTAAAAAAAATACACTGTCTTTTCACGGGTGAGTAAAGAAAATTAATGTAGACAGTATACTTGCAAATCTCTGAATGCACTTACAGGAATAACCATTTTGGCTCAAGTATATATGGTAAAACCTTTGCAAAAGATCCAGAAAAACTGAGGCCATTCAGAAATGTTTGTAACACTTCCTCAAGCAAACTTTCTCTCCTGAAATAAGCAGTTACCTCTTCTCAACCTTCTGAGTCTACCTAGAAAATTTCATCCATGTTAACCCATGCATCTCAGGGCCTTTACAACACTGAAGAAGAAAAATACTGTATTTCACAGTTTCCAGGACAGAACAGTTCATCTGCCAAAACCCCACATTTCCTACTGCAGCACACTGCTGCACTCAGTTTGGCAATGCCTGCATGGAGAGTAAGGGATGCTGCTGCTGCCTCATTGGTTGCTCATTCTGTGCTAAGAAACCATTAATAAAAAAAAAGGGAGGGGGAGAGGAAAACAAACAACAAAACAACCTATTTCATATGCTCTCCCTCCCCCCCACAGAGAGCATGAAAAATTATCTCCCCTATTGTCTGTCACTTGTCACTCAGCCTACAGCAGTCAGCTGTCAAATCTAGTTCTAGGACAGCTGGCACATCACTCTTGACTATGCAGCTGGGATTAGCAATACTTCTCAATTTGAATCTCAAGAGGGAATTCTTGGATAGTTTCATTGGTTAGGGATTTTCTTTTTGTTGTTTGTTTGAAGATTCTTTCAACCAAAGTTTTAAGTGCTTTCATCAACAACCCACATATTAGAATAGCCTAATTAGTCTAGACTCAGTATTTAGCAGCATTGCCTCAGCCAGCCACCAAAGCTTTCTGATAGAAGCACAGCCTGTTCAGAACTTAGAATTCATTTATTCATTAAAAATTTGGGGAGTTGCCAAGCCAATATTAAGTGACAGATGTTCACAAAACAATGTCTGACAACTGCAGAAGCTTCATGATAAACCAAAGGAGGTTTCACTTGGTCTAACTGGCCAATGCAACATAATACAATAAAAACACGCAGTATTAGCAATTCACACACATCAAATAAAGTCATGTCCCAGAAGAACTAAAAAATTCTAAATGTCACTGATAAACTCCTATTTCTGTTTGGATTATCATAGTATCATTCAGGGTTGGAAGGGACCACAAGGATCATCTAGTTCCAAACCCCCTGCCATGGCCAGGGACACCCCACACTAGATCAGGCTGGTCACAGCCTCATCCAGCCTGCTCTTAAACACCACCAGGGACGGGGCCTCAACCACCTCCCTGGACAACACATTCCAGGGTTTCACCACTCTCATGCTGAAGAACCTCCTCCTCACATCCAGCCTGAATCTCCCCACCTCCAGCTTCATTCCATTCCCCCTAGTCCTATCACTACCTGAGATCCTGACAAGTCCTTCCCCAGCCTTCCTGTAGGCCCCCTTCAGATACTGGAAGGCCACAATTAGGTCACCTGGGAGCCTTCTCTTCCCCAGACTGAACAGCCCCAACTCCTTCAGTCTGTCTTCATAGGAGAGGTGCTCCAGCCCTCTGATCATCCTTGTGGCCCTTCTCTGGACACATTCCAGCACCTCCACATCCCTCTTGTAATAGGAGCTCCAGAACAATGGGTTTCTGCATTCTCTCTTGAAATCTACTATTCCTCATATACTTTTAATGACATTATTATTGTTGTATATCCCTTTAGGTTGAGCATTGCCTTCTCTGAAATTTGCCTAGAGAAAAAGAGGAAAGAAAACAAACAAAACATAAAACAAAATATCAAAATAAAATCCCTTCCCTCCTTTTAAGTAATTAGAGGCAGTGCTATGCAATAGTTTGGTAACTTCTGCTGCTCCTGGGACATGGGAAGCATCTGCCAAAGTTCAATCTCCTAACCACAACCATATATACTGAAGGAAATCATGCAGCTTGAATAACCTAAAAAGAGGGATGACTTAAGTAGAGCTCCCAAACAGAAAGGCACCTGGGGGTGCTGATTGACAGCCACCTAAACATGAGCCAGCAGTGTACCCAGGTGGACAAGAAGGTCAATGGCATCCTGGCATGCATCAAGAATAGTGTGGCCAGCAGGAGCAGGGAGGTCATTGTGCCCCTGCACTCAGCACTGGTTAGGCCACACCTTGAGTCCTGTGTCCAGTTCTGGGCCCCTCAGTTTAAGAAGGACATCGAGACTATTGAACGTATCCAGAGAAGGGCAACAAGGCTGGGGAGAGGCCTCAAGCACAAACCCTACAAGGAGAGGCTGAGGGAGCTGGGATTGTTTAGCCTGGAGAAGAGGAGGCTCAGGGGGGACCTTATTACTGTCTACAACTACCTGAAGGGCGGTTGTAGCCAGGAGGGAGTTGGTCTCTTCTCCCAGGCAACCAGCACCAGAACAAGAGGACACAGTCTCAAGCTGCGCCAGGGGAAGTTTAGGCTGGAGGTGAGGAGAAAGTTCTTCACAGAAAGAGTTATTAGCCATTGGAATGTGCTGCACAGGGAGGTGGTGGAGTCACCATCCCTGGAGGTGTTCGAAAAGGGACTGAACATGGCACTTGGTGTCATGGTTCAGTCAGGAGGTCTGTGGTGACAGGCTGGACTTGATGATCTTTGAGGTCTCTTGCAACCTTGGTGATTCTGTGAAGTTTCCTCAAGTCTAGTTACTCATTACAGTACAGAGTCATAACATAAACCCCTGTCCTCCAGCATCTCAACCTACTTCTGAAGGCAAACAGGGTTGCTTACACTAAAATTATTCCTGAAAAGTCGATCAGGAACTCCTACCACTGTTCCTGAGATGAATAGGGCATCTTCACATCCAGCCTTGATTACATACAAAACGGAGCTCAAGATGGTATCAATTCATTCTCTTTCCTGAAAATCTGATGCGCAGCATTTCAGACTAAATACAAGGCTGAGGAAGTCAGCAGATTTATCTTTCTGCACAAAGAAAACTGATTGGTGAGAAATTATCTCTCCCGAGTCAGCTAACTCCTGCTTTGTGATAGAGTCAGCACTAATGAAAGAAAAATAGCATAGAGGAAATAAGAGAGAAGGGAACACGAAGCGAGGCACAGAAGTAAGTTTATCTCATAACCGTTGCACGAAATAGCTTCAATACCAAAACTGCCTGAGAGAGGGGTATAACCTGCTTCTCTGCATGCTTTGTTAATTGCCTGCTCATACACACAGAGATGCAATTCATATGTGTGAAAATAATGTTTTATATAATAAATCTTTGTAGATTATATATAGACTCATAGAACAGTCTGGGTTGGAAGGGACCATAAAGATCATCGAGTTCCAACCCACCCGCCATGGGCAGGAACACCTCCTTCTAGACCAGATTGCTCAAGGCCCCATCCAACCAGGCTTTGAACACTTTCCAGGCTTGGTGCTTCCACAACTTCTTTAAGCGATGTCTTCCAGTGCCTCATCACCCTCATGGTGAAGAACTTCCTCCTAATGTCTAATCTAGCTTCTTCATGTTTGAAGCCACCATTCCTCGTCCTATTGTGACCTCCCCAACTATCCCACAGGCCACATTCAAATACTTCGTATAGATGAAACATATAAGGGTTGAATATTTTATGTAAGTTATATATCTTTTAAAAGAAAATTAAGACCATTCCAACTAGTCACACAACTTAGTCATGCACTGACTCCTGAGCAGCTAGCAGTCTAGTAAGTCGGTAAATTAACTCACATGAAAAGAAAACAGGGTCAATACCAATTCATGTCTGATCTACTTCCTGACCTTATCCTTATGACAACTATAAATTTAAACTATATTATCCTTGCAATCCTATTAAAGTAGGAGAAGAATGCAATTTCATCAGATAGAGTCTGACATTCAGATGCCCCAGGTCTCACAGCACGAGCACTGAATTCCTATTTTGTACCAAGTCCTTTTAGGCTGTGAACATGGCAAGCACAGTAGCTATACTCTCCAGCCGTGTATAGCAAACAGCCAGGGAGGACAGTTTGAAAAGGCAGATGACAGATAGTGCTAAACAGCTCTCACTGATAGATTTCGGTCCCTCAGTTGAAGGTAAGAGAATGGCAAAAGTCTCAAGACAGTGACACTCAGTTAAAATTCATCGATCCAGGCAGGATGGAAAGTCCGACTTTCAGAGCAGGATAAAATCCAGAGCTTTTCCTTGTTAAGACACGCAAAAGGAACAAATGAAAAAGGAAAGAACACATTTTAAAAGCCTGACTGGACTGTTCATACTTCTGTTACAGCTTATCACAAGACATAAGCTTTGACCTTCAACAGCTTTCCATCACTTTCCAAATACAGTTCCAAATACCAAGTAACAAAAGCTACAGACACTCAGTTGATGAACACTGGACATTGATGTACACAGAAAAGAACTGCCCAATCATTTTAAAGCAATCTATGTGTTACAAAAAGAGAAAGAGTATTTTTACTTAGCATGGAAATCGAGCTTATTAGCATTTGCTCAGAGTAAGCAAACCAAACACAGGAAAACACAGCAGTTATGGATTCACAGCTATAAATAATAACCTGGGTTTCTCTCACCACTTTGAATTTTCTTAATTGCCATCTAACCTCTAATGATTGAAGAGCTTGGGTCACCCTGCATTAATGCCATGATGCTCAAACACAGAGCCCTGCTTGTGCAAAACCTTCGTGTCACCCGAATCTAAACAATTGGTTTGTTATTATGCTGAGCCACCTCATTAAACAATCCCAAGGTAAACTCTGGTCACTGGTGTATATAAAGATACTTTGGAGCTCCTGCAGGACTTTGCAAATATATTCATGGCTTTCAGCAACACATGCCCCGTTTTTGCAAATCACAAATGCCTACCACATTCCAAGGAGAATGGAATTCTCAGTGAGATGATCAAAAGTGACAGAAATAAGAACATGAAAGTTTGGGTTTGCTCTTGAAAAATTTAGTAGATATAGCATTTGACTTATTTTGTAGGTCACCATTTTCCTTCCCCCTTACCACCCCAAACTGGAACACTACTCTCCTGCCCTTTGGGCACACATAGACTCCATTTCTTGAAAGCCAACCTGATGCATACCTTTTCATGCACACTGCTTACTATGGTCCTTCTGTCCAGGTTACATCCCAATGCAATCCAAGTCCTCTGAAACCCTAGACAAGTATCACTGAGGACTATTAGAAATATGCACAAGGGAAACAACACTTTGATCACTACTCCAGGTTTAAAGCTTGAATATTTAATACAAACATTGACCTGTAGAATAGGTTCCTCTATAGAACTTTTGTCTGAATTTGTACTTGATCTCTTTATAATGAAAATACTTTAATGTAGATTTGAGCCTCCCTGCTGCAAAAAATGAGAACTAAAGTAGTTGGGAATATGTCTTTTATAAGCACTGAATTTCTCAGATGAATAACTGAGAAAAAGAGCTAATCATTCTTGAGCTTTAAAAGCTTTATTTAGACACAGTTATACATGGATAAAAATTGCTTTTTCTAATTTCTGTGGATTTGACCAAGCTTCCTTGACTTCAGAGCAAGAAGCAACAATGAAACTAATTAATTTACTTCTTCATAGAAAGAGTGGTTGGCCATTGGAACGGGCTGCCCAGGTAGGTGGTGGAGTCACCATCACTGGAGGTGTTTAGGAAAAGACTTGATGGGGTGCTTGGTGCCTTAGATAGGGTGGGGTGCTTGGTTGATTAGATAGTGTTGGATGATAGGTTGGACTTGATGATCTAAAAGGGCTCTTCCAACCTGGTTAATTCTATTCAGGAGGAGACTTGATGGGGTGCTTGGTGCCATGGGTTAGTTGTTTAGGTGGGTTGGATTGGTTGAAGGGTTGGACGCAATGATCTTGAAGGTCTCTTCCAACCTGGTTTATTCTATTCTATATATTCTATATTCTATATATTCTATATATTCTATATTCTATATATTCTATATTCTATTCTATATATTCTATATTCTATTCTAGTCTGGTCTAGTCTAGTCTAGTCTATTCTACAACACTTAAGCTACATTAAGGTGAGTACACAACAGCAGCATCATTTCAAATTCCTTTTAATTATTACTCCAGTAACTAAGAAAAAAAAATTGAATACAACATGCCAACATGTGTGTTCCAAGGAGATGCTCACTCTGGATAGAAAGATTCAATCTAAAATTGCATTTCAATTCTCCAGTGTTTTTCCACTAGAGGAATTTAACATCTCTCATATCGCTACTTACTTGTTAGTCTCGTCCCAATTTACCCAGTAAAAATTCCACTACAACTGTCTTAGCTTTAATCATTAACAACTGTTCTACATTACATCATGAAATGCTTTGTAAGACTATTATTGCTTTAAAAGTGTCCAACTGCAAAATAAAATATGAAGATGCTGCTTTTCCAAGCATAAAAGATTAGCAGTAACAGAGTAATGTCAAGATTGATTAGCTTCAATGACCCACTGAAAAATTCAGCTGTACTGAAAAGAATAAAATACTTCCTGAAAATGGGAGAAAAGTCAAAGTAATTTATGCCTCAAATTTTCCACATTAAAAAAGGATTGTGAAAGTAGAGCCTCAAGAACAAAACTAATGAAAACATAACATTTCCTTGGCTTAGAGTAAATGCTGATCTTGAAAGCAAAGAGAGAAAAATTACCTGCAGACATGGTACATAAAGCTTTTCTATTTCTTCTAAGCCTCACCTTGCAAAGCTAATTATAGTATTTGAATGAGCAAGGAGCAGAAATTTGACTCAAGTTCAGCCAGTTAAAATATTCAATCTGCAACTCCCACACCATCTTTTCCATACCTAAGGAACTAGAGGATGCCTTCCAAACCACTTGCCACATTGTGGATGTGTTTAAAGGTTGTATAGACGTGGTGCTTGGGGATACGGTTTAGGGGTGAACTTTGCAGAGTAGGGTTATCAGTTGGGCTTGGTGATCCTGTGGGTTGACCTTTTCCAACCTGAATGCTTCTGTGATTCTGTGACTTGATAGCATTCAATAATAAAGTGTCCCTAAGATAAATGTTGCTTTAATTTGCATGTGCACATTGCAGTTTCAGTTTATATCATATCATTCACCTCCTCCATAACAGTAGCACATTTTCTTCTCACATTCTTCTGTGTGCTAAAATAAAGGCTCTTTTTCAGGCCAAATGAATATTTGCTGGAATATCTTTAATCTCAGCTGCTGTTCTCTTATTGTGTCCTCTGATGTCTTTGTTCTTCAATCCCATAACATTCTTTTGAATGCAACAGGATAAAATTAGTAAAACCACTGGAAAAAGTTACTAGTAGTGATGGATTTCGAATTTCTTCATGTTTCCAGATGCAGGCTTGATGTTTCATAGTTTCATAGTTTCATAGTTTCATTCATTCAGGGTTGGAAGGGACCACAAGGATCATCTAGTTCCAATCCCCCTGCTATGGGCAGGGACACCCCACACTAGATCAGGCTGGCCAGAGCCTCAGCCAGCCTGCTCTTAAACACCCCCAGGGACGGGGCCTCGACCACCTCCCTGGACAACCCATTCCAGGGTTTCACCACTCTCATGGTGAAGAACCTCCTCCTCACATCTAGCCTGAATCTCCCCACCTCCAGCTTCATTCCATTCCCCCTAGTCCTATCACTACCTGAGATCCTGACAAGTCCTTCCCCAGCCTTCCTGTAGGCCCCTTTCAGATACTGGAAGGCGACAATTAGGTCACCTCGGAGCCTTCTCTTCTGCAGACTGAACAGCCCCAACTCCTTCAGTCTGTCCTCATAGGAGAGGTGCTCCAGCCCTCTGATCATCCTTGTGGCCCTTCTCTGGACACGTTCCAGCACCTCCACATCCCTCTTGTAATAGGGGCTCCAGAACTGGAGGCAGTACTCCAGGTGGGGTCTCACCAGGGCTGAGTAGAGGGGGAGGATCACCTCCCTCGACCTGCTGGCCACACTTCTCCTGATGCAGCCCAGGATCTCATTGGCTTTGCGGGCTGCAAGTGCACACTGAGAGCTCATGTTGAGCTTTTTGTCCACCAGCACCCCCAAGTCTCTCTCTTCAGGGCTACTTTCCAGCCAGTCACTGCCCAGCCTGTATTTGTGCCTGGGATTGCCTCGACCCAGATGCAGGACCCTGCACTTGCTCTTATTGAACTTCATGAGGTTGGCTTGTGCCCACCTCTCCAGCCTGTCAAGGTCCCTCTGGATGGCCTCCCTTCCCTCCAGCGTGTCTGCTGCACCACACAGCTTGGTGTCATCAGCAAACTTGCTGAGGGTGCACTCAATGCCACTGTCCATGTCCCCCACAAAGATGTTGAACAAGACAGGTCCCAGGACTGATCCCTGAGGGACTCCGCTTGTCACTGGCCTCCACTGGGACATGTAGCCATTGACAGCCACTCTTTGGGTGCGGCCATCAAGCCAGTTCCTTATCCATCTAGTGGTCCACCCATCAAACCCATGTGTCACCAGTTTGGAGACCAGGATGTGGTGTGGGACAGTGTCGAAGGCTTTGATGCATTTGGAATTTTGATGCATTTTGAAAGACACACTTAAGCAGAATTCAATTTGTGCATTCAATACAGGAGTGACAGAGTAAAACAGCAGGGTTATAGTATCCAGGGAAATCAGACAGATGACCACTTCCCTCTACAACTACAAAGTGCACCTTTGCACAAAGTGCACCATTGCACAAAGTGTAGGATTAGCGCTAAAGGGAAAACAAATCACATACTAGTTGAGCAGCTCTTATTCGAACCTGCGGTAGTGAGCAACACACTAGCACATATTCAAAAGTCAGCACAAATAGAGGTGCTACGTGTTTTCATGCAACATGATGTTAAGAGTCAAAGGAATCTGCTGTGAGTATCCTACATGCTCCCCGGGAATCACGTTGGAAAGATGCCTGCTGCATTTATCATCCCCGTATATCACAGTATCACCAAGGTTGGAAGAGACCTCAAAGATCATCAAGTCCAGCCTGTCATCACAGACCTCATGATTAAATCATGGCACCAAGCGCCACGTCCAATCCCCTCTTGAACACCTCCAGGGATGGTGACTCCACCACCTCCCTGGGCAGCACATTCCAATGGCTAATAACTCTCTCTGTGAAGAACTTTCTCCTCACCTTGAGCCTAAACTTCCCCTGGAGCAGTTTGAGACTGTGTCCTCTTGTTCTGGTGCTGGCTGCTAGAGAGAAGAGACCAACTCCCTCCTGGCTACAATCCCCCTTCAGGTAGTTGTAGAGAGCAATAAGGTCTCCCCTGAGCCTCCTCTTCTCCAGGCTAAACAATCCCAGCTCCCTCAGCCTCTCCTCATAGGGCTTGTGCTCAAGGCCTCATTCCCTTCTCTGGACACGTTTAAGTGTCTCAATGTCCTTCTTTAACTGAGGGCCCCAGAACTGGACACAGTACTCAAGGTGTGGCCTAACCAGTGCAGAGTACAGGGGTACAATGACTTCCCTGCTCCTGCTGGCCACACCATTCTTGATGCATGCCAGGATGCTATTGGCCTTCTTGGCCACCTGGGCACACTGCTGGCTCATGTTTAGGCGGCTGTCAATCAGCACACCCAGGTCCCTATTGTATTTCAGCTCTGGTGTCTCGCCTTATCTTCCCTTCTCCCCTCAGTCCCATCTTTAACAGAGTTGCCGCTACTTAAAAGCTTTCTTTTGCAATGCACCTCCTTCTTCCAACACTGTGTCTAAACTGGTCTAAGAGGTGTGCATACTAAAAACTCCCATTCAAGATTTGTGTTCTAACACTGAAAATAAGAAGAGTATTTCTTTCCTGTCCACTAACCAAAATACACTTTGCATCAACACTCATGGACTCACCAGTCTCTCACTGACAGCATCTCTCAGTAATTTTGTTACCACATCATTCTCACATGTAACATATATTTAAATGTATCCCAAACAGTACACTTGTGTTTAAAAACCTTTAGCTTTTCATTGCCATAAAAAAGGAAGAGATAAACAAGAACTTACTTGTTTTTTTCAGGCTACACTGTAGGTGAAGCTATTGGCACAAAAGCTGGACAAAGTAACAAATCACTATAACCCACAGCTGTTAAACAAATTTAAAACCACATACACACACAGCATTTTATCTGAGGCACAAACACTGCTGTGCAAATGGCAATGAACAGTATTTCCCCAAAATTATGAGGTCCCTGCATTATTTAACAAGAGGAGACATACTGTTTTGCTTTGGAAGACCCAGTCTTTCTGCTGTGAAGCTTGAAGAAAGTTGCCACCACAGAGGACACTAGCACTCCACCTCAGAGATAAGAAAGGGACAGCATAAACAGAACACCATCTAATATTATTTTTGCTCAATGCAGAGATTATGAAAACAAGGAAGGCACTTTCAGCAACTCCAGCTTAAAACAAAGGGTACTTCCCATCTTGCCCACAGCACGATCAGACACAGACTTTCTCTTCTACACTGCAAGTAGATAAAATTAATTTTAAAATCACAATACTAGCAAGGTTGGATTTTTTTCTCCAGCTGCCTACCTGCACAGTCTCCCTGAAAGAAGCACAGACAGTATTATCACAAAACAAAAAATACCATGAAACACAGTTCTAAATCATGCTCTGTGCTCTTGCTCACGTAGGGGACAGATTTGAGAGAAATAACACTGCCATGTAACTCCTCCAAAAGCTACCTTTGTCATTTTGCTTTCCCATTAGCTTTTCCCTCTCAAGGACACCAACACTTCTTCCTGTCTGTAAGTTTTTGAGAGGGATTTAGTAAAGCAGCCCCATTTTCCTTAAGTACGTTTGCCAGACATCTCACTTCTCAAACGCAACCAATTACTTCAGAGGGGTCGATACAGAATATATGTGGCAGGAAAAGCAGTCTAACTTGATCTGGTGAGCATCAGCTAAATTGAGATTTCCTTCAAGAGGAACAAACACACAGGCAGCTCAGGCAAAGGAGAGGAACAACCCTGCACTGAAAGAAGCAGAGAATTACTACCAGAACAGAAAGGTTATAGGTAATGAAGGATGGGAAGACTTCTTCACCAGGCAGGCCCAAAGAGATTTGCACTTAATTTACCTTTGCCTGAAAAAAAGCTAGTGGCTGTGGCCTTTATTTTTATTTTCTTTCATTCAAAGCAAAGCTCTCTTAAGAGATTTTTATTCCCAGAGGCAGTAGCTGTTTCTTTATCCAAGATGCAGAGCAGAGAACCCAGCCTGCAGATGGGCAGAGTCCAACGGCATGAGATTGAACACATCCAGGTGCCGGGTTCTGCACATTGGCCACAACAACCCCATGCAGTGCTACAGGCTGGGGTCAGAGTGGCTGGAGAGCAGCCAGGCAGAGAGGGACCTGGGGGTGCTGGTTGATGGTAGGATGAACATGAGCCTGCAGTGTGCACAGGCAGCCAGGACGCGCAATGGCATCCTGGCCTGCATCAGGAACAGTGTGGCCAGCAGGAGCAGGGAGTTCATTCTGCCCCTGTACACTGCACTGGTTAGGCCACACCTCGAGTACTGTGTCCAGTTCTGGGCCCCTCAGTTTAGGAAGGAGGTTGACTTGCTGGAACAAGTCCAGAGAAGGGCAGAGAAGTTGGTGAGGGGTTTGGAACACAAGCCCTATGAGGATAGACTGAGGGAGCTGGGATCGCTTAGCCTGGAGAAAAGGAGACTCAGGGGTGACCTTATCACTCTCTACAACTACCTGAAGCGAGGTTGTAGACAGGCAGAGGTTGGTCTCTTCTCCCAGGCAACCAGTACCAGAACAAGAGGACACAGTCTCATGCTGCGCCAGGGGAGGTTTAGGCTGGGGGTTAGGAGGAAGTATTACACAGAGAGAGTGATTGCCCATTGGAATGGGCTGCCCAAGGAGGTGGTGGAGTCACCATCAGTGGAGGTGTTCAGGAGGAGACTTGATAGGGTGCTTGATTGCATGGTTTAGTTGATTAGGTGGTGTTGGATGATAGGTTGGACACAATGATCTTGAAGGTCTCTTCCAACCTGGTCTATTCTATTCTATTCTATTCTATTCTATTCTATTCTATTCTATTCTATTCTATTCTATTCTATTCTATTCTATTCTATTCTAAGAAGGTAGGACAATCCTCCCCAACTGCTCCTACCAAGACTACTACTCTTCATAGCTGGGACAAATCAAAGTCTCATGGAAACAAGCAGCATCAGCAACACATGACCAAGCAGATTTTCTGCAATCACAGGCCTAGTTCCTGGTAAGTTAGCAGGTCACTATTTGGAAACAGTGTACCACACACAATTTTCCTCTTTAAAATAGTCATGACATTCCAATCTGCGTGTTAGTGATACTGTAATAAATTACCCAAGGACTCATTTTGGCTAACAGCTGGTGAATCAGCACCAAAACCACACATTATTTTGCCACACTTATTTAATTATTCTAGCTGAAAAAAATTAACACAGCCCAGACAGCAATTCAGAAAGCTGCCCAAAATGTTGTTTCAAATGTGCCTGGGTAGTGTGTTAAGCAATGCTTACAGTAGCAGATGTCTGTATCAGAGAAGACATTAACACACAGAGTAAAGAGTCATTCTCATAAGTCTAACTACCCATTATGTTGACAGTAGTTGGGAGACTGGATATGTATTAATTAGTTGGTGTGCTTTATTACTATTTCAGGAAGCACTACTTCCTTTAAAATTTAGTGCTAGACCATTTCTAGTAACCTTTCACAATATTAGCACTCAAGTCCTAACAAAATCCATCACTATCCAAACACTATGCCATAAGTTATAAATACTTCCAGTGCCATCATTCAGCACTAATGATTTTCAAGGAAAGTGGTATTTTTGGATTTACAAATCCCATGGTCTCAGAGAATATTGTTTACAACTAGGCAGTTTTAATGCAGAGTAGCTGTCATAGTATCATAGTATCAGTCAGGGTTGGAAGGGACCACAAGGATCATCGAGTTCCAACTCCCCTGCCATGGGCAGGGACACCCCACACTAGATCAGGCTGGCCAGAGCCTCAGCCAGCCTGCTCTTAAACACCTCCAGGGATGGGGCCCTCCACATCCCTCTTGCAATAGGGTCTCCAGAACTGGAGGCAGTACTCCAGGTGGGGTCTCACCAGAGCTGAGTAGAGGGGGAGAATCACCTCCCTTGACCTGCTGGCCACACTTCTCCTGATGCAGCCCAGGACCTGATTGGCTTTCTGGGCTGCAAGTGCACACTGAGAGCTCATGTTGAGCTTCTTGTCCACCAGCACCCCCAAGTCTCTCTCCTCAGGGCTGCTTTCCAGCCAGTGACTGCCCAGCCTGGATTTGTGCCTGGGATTGCCTCGACCCAGGCACCCCACCTCCATCTACGAAACTGCTGAAATACATCAGATAAAAGATACTAAATTTAAAAAAATATTTTCAAAAGAGCTAAATAATTTCAATATTTAAATCAGTTATCAAGGACAACTAACAGTGGCCTACTGCAGGCTTCAGTAGCCTACTGCAAGCACTTATTATAACAAATCATTTAATAGCATACATTAATACTTAAGTAGGTTTACACTAACACCATCATTTTACAGATTCACAGATTGCATTGGGTTGGAAGGGACCCTCAAAGGTCATCTTGTCCAGTTCCTCTGCAGTCAGCAGGGACACCTCCAACTAGATCGGGCTGCACAGAGCCACATCAAGTCTGATTTTGAATGTCTCATGGAATAGGGCCTCAACCACATCTCTGAGCAACCTACTTCAGTATTTTACCACTCTTACTGTAAAGAACTAACTCCTTATGTTCAATCTGTATCTACCCTGCTCCAGTTTAAAACTATTGCCCCCCATCCTATGGCTACAAGCCCTTCTACACAGTCTGTTCCCTTGAGATATCAGACCATGCATTTCTGCCAAGTTGAGTCTATTCAATCACATGACAACACAAGCTTCAATTCAGCCTGAATTCACACCTGATGCAGAAACCTGAGCACTGAAGCAATGGTATAGCCTGCTGTGACCGTTTTAGGCTGTGCCTTTAAGAAAGGGACAGTTGCTGGAACACTCTGGCTGAATGTTTTGGTGTAGAATGAAAACAAGATATTCTAAAAGAATTTCATTGGTAGATTGGTAGAATGCAACTTTAAGTTTTAGTTCAGTTTGAATCTCTGTCTGTCTGTCTTTCTCAGCCTGTCTGTTTCTCTCTCTCTCTGAGCAACAGCTGTGCTGGACAGAGTTAACCTTGAACTAACAGATAAGAAACTAATTCTTGCATATGCTTTGAGCTAACAGAATTTCCTCCTTAATAATTACCTTTCTCTCTCTAATGCTTTTTGGGAAAAAAGGGAGGTAGGGGGAGAGAGGGGGTACGGTGGGGGGGACCCTCCTGGCTGGAGGAGGGAGTGTTGTTCTGTATTACGTTACAGTCTCAAGCTGTGCAAGGGGAAGTTTAGGCTTGATCTTAAAATGAAGTTCTTCACAAAAAGAGTGGTTTTCCAATGGAATGGGCTGCCCAGGGAGGTGGTGGGGTCAGCATCCTTGGAGGAGTTTAAGAAGAGATTGGATGAGGCACTTAGTGCAATGGTCTAGCTGATTAGTTAGGGCTGGATGAATGGCTGGACTCAATGATCTTGGAGGTCTCTTCCAACCTGGTTGATTCTGTGATTTATAGGGGAGTTCAGTCTTAGGAGCAAAGGCTGAAGCATGGAATGTGGACATGAAGATGGAATGTGGGCATTAAAAATACCACATAGTATAATATCTATTTTCCCAAAAGTATAAAAGCTCCTTGAAATATGAAATTTTCCACAGAAGCAAAGCCCAGCACATCAGAATTACACACTCCACATCTTATGATACAGAAAGCTGAGATCTGTGGCAAGGACAGATATTCAAATAAAATTGAAAAGTAATACTTTCTCTTCAGATTTTAAACATGATTTAAGATATTTAGAATGACAATTTTATGCTGCACATGTACTTTAAGAGGCAGGTAGCAGCCAATCATTCAAAGTTTATAGCTTACAAGTAAATTCAGCAAGACTTCTAATCCTATTTTTTAAATTGTCATAAATGTCACAGGGATTGGCACAAGCACCTGGAATGTTGCCTTAAAGGCACATTTGTTGTCCAGAGAAAGGCAACAAAGCTGGGGAGGGGTCTGGTGCACAAGCCCTACAAGGAGAGGCTGAGGGAGCTGGGATTGCTTAGTCTGGAGAAGAGGAGACTCAGGGGTGACCTTATTACTCTCTACAACTGCCTGAAGGGAGGCTGTAGCCAGGTGGGGATTGGTCTCTTCTCCCAGGCAACCAGCACCAGAACAAGAGGACATAGCCTCAAGCTGCACCAGGGGAGGTCTAGGCTGGATGTTAGGAAGAAGTTCATCATAGAAAGAGTGATCGGCCATTGGAATGTGCTGCCCAGGGAGGTGGTGGAGTCACCATCACTGGAGGTGTTTAGGTGCCATGGTTTAGTTCACTAGATAGTGGTGGATGATGGGTTGGACCCGATGATCTGGAAGGTCCTTTCCAACCTTGTCTATTCTATTCTATTCTATTCTATTCTATTCTATTCTATTCTATTCTATTCTATTCTATTCTATTCTATTCTATTCTATTCTATTCTATTCTATTCTATTCTATTCTATTCTATTCTTTTTTAATGAAACCTGAAAGAGAAATGAAGACACATTAAAACAGGAAGTGATCTACAGAACTGGAGTTTAATGTGGACTGTCCATTTTTAAAATGGGCTGTCCTAAAAGCCTCTGTTACATAGTTTAATCCAGCGTGCAAGTCATGAATGTTCTACTTACAGGGTAATGTCAGGGGAATGGATATCCTTGAAAATCTGAAGAATAAAAGTTGTCCAACAACATGAATAAATGTTTTTCTCTGCCATTTGTGCAGCTTAACAATCACACCTGAGTGACAAGACTTTTAAAAATTACATAGAATAAATAATTGGATATCACAGACATTCTTCTAAAGCAAGATTTGATTGTAACTTAGTGAAATTACATGGAAAGAAAACATGATCTCCTTTAAATTCTCTGTCCACTTTGTGGAATGCCTTGGGTTGGCTGCTGTGCATAAAAAAATGTTTCAAGGTACTACCAACAGGTTTCACTTCCATTCAAGGCCAATAAAAGTATTTTTCCATAACACTGGATTCTTGAAGCACTTTGGGTAATATTCAAGTGTAGGCCTAATTCATTTAGTATCATAGTATCATTCAGGGTTGGAAGGGACCACAAGGATCATCTAGTTCCAACTGCCCTGCCATGGGCAAGGACACCCCACACTAGGATGTTAAGAAGTTCTATACAGAGAGAGTGACTGCCCATTGGAATGGGCCGCCCGAGGAGGTGGTGGGGTCGCCATCACTGGAGGTGTTCAGGAGGAGACTTGATGGGCTGCTTGGTACCATGGGTTAGTTGTTTAGGTGGGTTGGATTGGTTTGGGTTGGACGTGATGATCTTGAAGGTCTCTTCCATCCTGGTTTAGTATTCTATTCTATTATTCTATTCTAGATCAGGCTGGCCAGAGCCTCATCCAGCCTGGTCTTAAACACCTTCAGGAATGGCACCTTCCAACCACCTCCCTGGACAACCCATTCCAGGGCTTCACCACTCTCATGGTGAAGAACTTCCTCCTCAGATCCAGTCCAAATCTCCCCACCTCCAGCTTCATGCAAATATTTTGTAGTTCCTGTAAATCATTACTTGCTGTAATTTAACTAGAAATGCATAAGCACACTGTTACGAAGCTGAGAACCTAGGGCACTTCCATAGTGTAAAAAGCAGAATTTATGATAGATAATGCATCATTGTACTGGTGTTTATTTAACTTAAGAATAAATAACTCCTATATATTCACTGCCAGAATGCAAGCTTTGCAACATGGAATAATGCTCTTCTTATAGCATGCAGGCTGCCCAGTGCACCTTTCTTCTCATGGACACAACACACTGCTACAGCAGGAGCAAAGAAAGCTATCTCTAAGGGAAACAATGCTACTACCAGAGTCAGGCAGATTGCTCCCTTGCTTAGTCTCTCCTTTGGGTATTTTCTATCTTGCTGTCCTTTGAAAAGCATTAAGGAGGCAATGTCATCTGTTTAAAATGAATGGATATGAAAGAGTAAGAGCTACAAAGAGCTGGTAAGAGAAATTTTGCATAGAAAAAACTGAATATAAACATAAGATTAGTGAAAATCTCTCTCATGGAACAGAAGGAGAGTAATCCCATTCAGAAGGAAAAGCCAATGTAAGAGAAGCAAATCAGGATGAATCACATCTCTGAAAATTATTTGTTATTTTTGTGGAGGGTAAAAGGCTTTCTTCCCAACATCACAGAAGAAAATTGTAGAGAACTATGTCCTCACTTTGGTGCATATTAAATGCTTCCTTCATGCATTTTCTCTCCAAAGACCACATCACAACTAGCTGTCACTCTCTGCTTCTTTTCATCTCCAATTAGGGAGATTCACCCTTGTCTGTTCTTTCCTACTTTTATAAATATGCATATATGAAGGTCATAATATGTCAGTTGCAGTGTTTATGTGTCTGAGAAGTAAGCAAAGTTCATTGTATGCGATGCTGGATTACAAGGGAAGCTTGGTAGTCAAGAGAGAATCATGACATCCCCTATCACCACAATAGTCAAACAGCAGGCACTTCCAGACTAACTCCAAGGCATCTGCAAGTACTATTTAAGGCAGCCCTCTGTATGTTTATGTTTACTACACTGTTTCAAGTATCCAGTAAATACCTCACTTGAAAAGCTTTAAGGCTCATAAAGCAAGAGATGGGGGCACATGGAGAGAGTCACTACAGTCTTAAGAGCTCAATAGTTTGGTATTCTCTTCCCTATACAGAAAATTTTATAGCATAAGACAAGTCTGACAGTATGTCTGACAAGATGACTAAATTTAAAAGCATAAACAAAACCAAGAAAAAAAATTACTGGACTCTTAATCTTAGCTCTCAAAATAAGTAATTTAAGAAGTATAGTCTTTGCATTTCCAAATACAACAACCAATTTCATGAAATTAACATTAAAAACACAGTCTGCAACCAGGGAGCATTTAAAGTCTTTGCAGCATCACTACTGCTAACACTGTTAAATGCACTTTAAACAAATAATTTCCATAATGTTAACACAACAGCTAAATATTGCATATCAGTTAATGGCTCTAAGCATATAGCTGACCTTCTTTTTATGCATAAGAACACTGTGCTTCTAAATAAGCCCCATGAGTTATATCACTAGCTAAAAATCCTGACATATTTGTAAGTAAAATTCCATTAGGGCAGCTAGTGAGCACATCTTAAAAAAACAAGCTCAGAAGCTCGAATGAAATTGTAGTATCAGCCAAGGTCTTTCACCTTATCCAAGGTTTGTTCTTTTAAACAGCAATGCAGAGAATAGATATTTCTTTTTATCTGTTGTCACAAAACAAGGGAAACAGCATACACACCTGTCCAGGGGAAAGAGTGGAACCGAGCCACAAGTCATGCTATTAGATGAACTAACGTCACAGATGTCTCATTGAACACCACAACCCACCTTTCACTGTTAGGTTGGGTAGCATGGACATTCTTCTAAACAAAATAATCATGCAAATCCTCTTCTACTCCACCACCAGTTTAAATAACCCCTGCTCTTTTTGCCTGCTTCCTTTCCCTCATTACAAAGATGGACCCACGTGCAATCAATGATCAGGGCACTACACCACCACATGAATTCTGAGAGCCAGCCTAATATGTCCTCTTCCTCCTTCTTCCACTGGATATTCCATGGAAGACACAAGAATGAGGAACCAATGGTATCTCTAACAAGAGCTATTCCAAAATTGAAACTGAATGCTATGTTGCCATTTACAGAGACATCCTAAAGCTCGCCAGTCACAGTGGGACTGCTTTGCAGTCAACAAGAAGCACAATGTAAGAGCAGAGAAGCTGCAAAGTCTAAGAGTCACACAAGAGCATAAATTCAAACTGAATTCAACCTTTGTGGGCATACTCACAATCTCCCAATTAGCCAATCACACACTTGCTCCAAGGACACAGAGCTGCTGGCTGAAACACCTCTGCTGTAAGGATAGGCTGAGCGAGCTAGGGTTGTTCAGTCTAGAGAAGATCAGACTCTGGGGGGACCTTATAGCTGCCTTCCAAGACCTGAAGTGATCCTATAGGAAGGCTGCAGAGGGACTTGCCTCAGCATAAACTCACCTACATTTAATACTGAAAAACTGTGCAAAAGTAGTGAGTTTCTGAATTACTTTTAAATTACTGGTACTTTTCATAACATTTCTTTTCTTCACTCTTCTACATCAAAGTTTCTCCTTTCACCACCTCCTGAACAAACTTTCCCCAACCATTCTCCAACAAATAAAACCAACCTGAAATTCTCTGTGTATTTCAGCATAGAAAATTGTGGGAGCAATAAGAAAGCTGTGAGAAAACCATTCTTCAACTAAGGCATAAATTCTTTGCTCCACTTTCTTATTAATCCAGCAATTTATTTTCTACATGAAAATAAAACTTATTAATAAATGTTCCTGCCTGGCAGTGGCTCTGCTGAGGCAGGCCAGCTCAGGGTTAGAATAACAGGAACAGAAAGGTAATCCCAGAAGCATCCTCCTCCCATTGTTCTCGGACAAGATGGCAATCTGTGGCAACCTCCTCACAGCAGAGGAGAGAGTGCAGACAGTGATTAGGTTCCTGTGCAACTGCTCATCATTGACAAGGCTGATGAAACTAGATTATACACTTTGCTAAATACTAGAGAAAAGATGCTGCTTATAAATGCAGCTAGTAGGATGATTAGAGTAAGTTCATGACAAATGCCCTGTGCTATTAAATAACTGCACAGAAAAAGAAAGATTTAAGATGCCCATTGGAAAAATAAATACTTCACTCAGAAGAGGAGGCTCCCCTTGCATCTATACCAGTTCAGAAAACCATCTTGCTAAACCAGATGGCTACTTCACTGGGATCTCTTTAGGAAAGAGATATTGTTTCAAGATGGTTAAGGATATACAAATGTTGCGGCTTGGAGGTGGAACTTTTGCCTAGTTCCTAACTGCAAAAACAAGAATAGGAACTTTCTGGACATTTTTTGAGTAAAAGGGTAAATAAATGATCATTGGATACAGAACAGTAACACAAATAGGTATATATCATTCTATTCACTTGCTAATGTGGATAAAAAGCAGTTGCATAAACTATTCTGTCTCTTTTTTTGCTTCTTCTCTCTGTTTATGCATTGTTCTCTTATCTCTTTCCTGACCTTGAATACCAGCCGAACTGTTGTCTGTTTGGGGGGGGGGCGGGGAGGCACGGGGGGTGAAGAGGAATGGCAGAGGGGAGGTTGTGAGCAGCCCCCTGGCTTTGTCCAGAGGGGTCTCTGTGTTGCTTCTAACTTTCAAATACATGTAAATACAGATATATTGTACATACTCATTGCATTTCCCATTCCCAGATTTTAGTTTGCTTGTAAATGTTGCTTCGTCTGCATCCAAAACCTTCTGAGCTAGTCTGGTGATTTATTTTTATTGATGATCTGGATGAGGGGGTCGGGTCAGTCATCAGCAAGTCTGCAGATGACACCAAGTTAGGAGCAGATGTTAGTCAGTTAGAGGGTAGAAAGGCCCTGCAGAGGGACCTCGACCGACTGGACAGATGGGCAGAGTCCAATGGGATGGCATTCAACAAGTCCAAGTGCCGAGTGCTGCACTTTGGCCACGGCAACCCCATGCAGAGCTACAGGCTGGGGTCAGAGTGGCTGGAGAGCTCCCAAACAGAGAGGCACCTGGGGGTGCTGGTTGACAGCCACCTGAACATGAGCCAGCAGTGTGCCCAGGTGGCCAAGAGGGCCAATGGCATTCTGGCATGCATCAAGGATAGTGTGGCCAGCAGGACCAGGGAAGTCATTGTGCCCCTGTACTCTGCATTGGTTAGGCCACACCTTGAGTACTGTGTCCAGTTCTGGGCCCCTCAGTTTAAGAAGGACATTGAGACACTTGAACGTGTCCAGAGAAGGGCAACAAGGCTGGGGAGAGGCCTTGAGCACAAGCCCTATGAGGAGAGGCTGAGGGAGCTGGGATTGTTTAGCCTGGAGAAGAGGATGCTCAGGGGTGACCTCATTGCCCTCTACAACTACCTGAAAGGTGGTTGTAGCTGGGAGGGGGTTGGTCTCTTCTCCCAGGCAGCCAGCACCAGAACAAGGGGACAAAGTCTCAAGCTGCGCCAGGGGAGGTTTAGACTCGAGGTGAGGAGGACATTCTTCACTGAGCAAGTCGTTCATCATTGGAAATGGCTGCCCAGGGAGGTGGTGGAGTCCCCATCCCTGGAGGTGTTCAAGAGGGGATTGGACGTGGCACTTGGTGCCATGGTCTAGTCATGAGGTCTGTGTTGATAGTTTGGACTCGATGATCCTCGAGTTCTCTTCCAACCTTAGTGATACTGTCATACTGAGAATTCTCCAAACTCACGTTGGGGGAGTAATTCCTAAAACCCACCACAACAAAAAAATCCACAATATGCTTTATAATTTCCAAAACACCCCAAACTATGCTTACTGCAACACTGTGTTTAAAATAACACTTCTCAGAACACCAAGCCCAGAGAAATCCTGAACTATAAAGCTCCTTGACAAGGAAATGGAAGATCTACATGAATACTTTTAATAAGCCTTTATAACCACGCTTCACCGTAAGTGTGTGCACCCTCTCTCACTTTCTCTGATACTGGCTTAATTCCTAATAGCAGAGGTCCTGTTGAAAGTAAAAATAATGGTTTGAAGGTTACATTATTGCAAAGACCATTTGTTACGGGAAATGGCTCATCATGTATTTCAATTTGCTTCCCAGCGCTATGGCACTGCGGTATAGCATCGAAATGATGACTGGAAGTGGCAGCTATTTCGAGAGGTACAAGAATCAGTAAATCATAAGAATTAAAACTCTCCCCATTTCCCAGGTATTCAAATCAGGTTATTCATAAATTAAAGTAACGACAAGGATATTCGCTATGCAAATAAAACTTTCTGCTAATCACATAAAGTGATAGAAGCGTAAAATCACGCCACTTCTCCTTTGGGAGCAATTCTGACCCATGGACAACACAGCTGACTTCAAGCAAGTATTCTTCTAAGGGCAGAATTTTCTGCTTTCTCCTCCTCCTCACTTGGAGTATATCCAATACACAATCATTAAGATTCATGAGCCTCACTGTAAGAAGTGCACTTACCAGTGCTGGGTTATCTTCCACACCAAAAACATTCCGTCGTTTCACTGTCAGCAAATCAAGATCCTTAGCATCATCATCGTCGTCATCATCATCTTCAAAGAACTGCATGGTGTCTGGGTTTGGTACCCCACTTGGTGTAGGAACTTCTTTGTCCTCCTCCTCAGAGAACTCTTTTGATTCGTCCTCAGATTCACCACTCTCCTCAGCTTCACTGGAAGCAGAACACTCCTCAGTTTCTTTCCTTCTCTCCTTTTCCTTTGTTTTCTTAACAGGCACTTTTCCATTCAAATTAGTCCCGTGCTTCTCCCCTCCTCCCTCGTTTAATGAGAGGGTATCTGCATTTTGCTCTGCCTCCTTCAGGTGATCTGTCCCATCAGCTGCCTCACTCACAGGCAGCCGTTTTTGCGCTTTTTGAAGAAATCTCACACGAGGTGCCATTGCCAGGCCAAGTGATCTAAAGCATGGAATAAAACAAATCAGTTAATATGAAAGGTAGATCCATAAAATGTTACCAAATTAGCAGCCTTCACTGATGACTCAAGTGATTCAATTTTAATGGTTGTAATTCATAGTGATACATTTGGACCAACTCATTTGCAAAACAGTATTTGGCTGACAACAGGGCAGTCTACCTTGAAAGATGCAGCACTGAAAGAGGAAGGAAGATGAAATGACTGAGAATTCTCAAGAAAGATTTGTAACTACAAATCCTCCCAGAAAGAAAAAAGCAAACAAAGAACCTCAAAAACAGTAGACAAGAGAGAGCAAATTATCTATGATTCACAGTAAAATATGGTAGAAGAAACACCAATATAAATTAGGTATTGAAGAAATGTCAAGGACTGGAACAGCACCGATCTCTGTCAGCCTCCTTCACTGCTAGACGTGCACTCAGAATATGATCCTCACCATCTTGCAGTGATGGAGAGATTAGATGAACAAACACAGTATGATAAAGGACTAATTACAGAAAAAGCTAAGGGAGAAATATTTCTCCTCTGAAGGAAATATCACCTGTCTGCATCCCTTTACAGCAAGGCTTTTCCCTCACAGAATATTTAACTAACAGTGCCTACAATACCACTATTTTACCCAGTTATTCACAACAATTCAAAACAATTCAAAGTTCTACTACTACTCTCCACAGGAAGTGAAAATCATCAGCCACAAAGCAAAAATACTGTATAGCAAGAATAACAGAGAGCATTGCATAGGAACACAGATTATTTGCCTTCATTAAACTTTGTAATTGCCCACTATTACTATACCTGAGTCCACCAAATCCAAATTAAAAAACAAAAAAACCACAGTATTTAAGTCTCCTTCACAATGGCTCTTCTCATTAGGCAAATAAAAGATGTGGGGAGACACTGCTACTGTGCAAGGAATGCAGAGAACATAACTACATTTAAAATCACAATACAGAACTGATAGTGCTTGCAATAGAAGAAGAGAGAAAAGAGAAGAGAAGAGAAGAGAAGAGAAGAGAAGAGAAGAGAAGAGAAGAGAAGAGAAGAGAAGAGAAGAGAAGAGAAGAGAAGAGAAGAGAAGAGAAGAGAAGAGAAGAGAAGAGAAGAGAAGAGAAGAGAAGAGAAGAGAAGAGAAGAGAAGAGAAGAGAAGAGAAGAGAAGAGAAGAGAAGAGAAGAGAAGAGAAGAGAAGAGAAGAGAAGAGAAGAGAAGAGGAGGAGGTTAACGAGGTTGGAAAAGACCCCGGAAGATCATCGAGTCTAACTCATCACCCAACACCATCTAATCAACTAAAGCATGGCACGAAGTGCCCCATCCAGTCTCTTCCTAAACACCTCCAGTGATGGTGGCTCCACCACCTCCCTGGGCAGCCCATTCCAAGTTTACCAGACACTTAGCAAGGGAGTATTTAAACAAATAAAATGGCTATGTATATACACATGCACAGACATATAAAAGACCAGACTCTTTCAAATCAGATTCTGCAGTTCTATACCACCTCTCTTCTCAATGCTGCTCATTTTAAGTAGACAGCTTTATGCCTTCTCTCCACCAGTCAGCTCTGAATAAAGAAGCCTTGGTTATGTCAAAGGAGAAAGAAAAAAAATCAAATCTATATTCCCTAGCAGAAATGCAATTACCAACAGTCCATGAAGCATCCAAAAAATACTGCACAGCAGCAACAGTAAAGTCTAGGCCCCGGAGACCCTTGAAGTGTTAAAGGCAGTCAATGACATAGACTACTCAGCAGGAAAGGCACCTGGCTTAAATGACAAGTAAAAGCCCAAACACAACCACATCTGTGGTTAAACAAGGCACTTTTGGCACTGGCTGGAGGTTGAAATGCAGAAAAGTGGACAGGGACCCAAAAAGCAGCCCACACCGCTAGGGTGAGGAGGAAGTTTTGCAATATATGAAGTCTTCATTTTAATGCAAAGTTAATTTTGTTTAAGCATTTCTGATAACCCAGTGATGCTATTCTACAAATGATTACAGCAATAATAAAGCACATAGAAGTTTATGAAAAAAAAATTATAAAAGGAAGCCCTTATCCAGTGCATTTTGCACATTTACTGACAGTGCACTGCTGTGAGGGGAACACAACACACTTGGGAACTGAAATTGGAGCAACCAGCAATCTGAAACTTGTTTCTCCATCTGACAACTAACAGTAATTACCTCTGCAACGAAACCATGTGTTGAAGTTTGGCCTATTGACTGAAACAAAAATAATCAAAGCAAGCAGATGTAATGCTTTACTGCAGCAGCTGGAGGAGATTCAAACCTGGAACTGGGCCTTAACACCAGGCACAGTAAAACACGAATAAAGAGACTGCTGCAACGTCAATGAATGTGCAAACTGTTTGACAGGGGGATCAAAGTAGCAAAACAAATCCTTTGCAGAAGAAACACTTTTTTTTGCTTTTCCAGATTCCACCACATTATTCTACATAAAGTATTTCTGTCAGCTGTTGACAAATTACTGCAAGTAGGTTGTCACGCAGACAAACACACACTATGCACGGTTGCAAACTCTGTGTCTCGAGTGCTAGTATCAAAGATCACGATCATGGCTACAGACTGAAGTCTGACAAGCTGAAGAAACTATTCTCTCCACAACAGAAGTTTAAAAACAGTCAAAAAGAGTAGCCTATGATGTGGAAGAGACTTCAACACAGGGTTTGTCATTCCACTACCTGCCAGATTGTTCCAAACTGATGTCTCACTGCATAAAATTTATTATCAGCTATTGTAGGTCCATTTTTCTACAGTGCTTAGCAGCCCTACCAAACAAAGATCAGTGCTATCAGAATTCAAACGACATCTCAACCAAAAGAACACAGGCCTCAGATCTAGGGGAGAGGGAAGGTGTTATTGTCAAATTTGGTAAGAAAGTAATAGCAGATAAGCTTAAATGAAGTTGTGTACAAACAATGCCCAATGTCTTTCAATGACATTCTCAAATCAATGTCAGTGGTTTGAGTCCTCAGAGCCTCTTTTCCATACTACATTCCAAATGGAGAACAATTCTTTTCCATACCATATTCCAAATGGAGAACAATTTGAGACAAATGCATTCTACTATGGCTAAAAGCTTCCTCGTATGTAATATTTATCTTCCCTTAGAATGTGTGTCTGAATCATTTGCTACATCTAGAGTCTAGTCATAGTTAAAAAAACCTGAATACATGAAAACAGCTTTTCTTTCTAGCCACTGGAAAGGGCAATATTAGTTTTCTTTAATTCATTAGATGCTGCTCAGACCACAATCCTACTCCAACTCAAGCTACAGCTCTTCTTTGATTTTAGAGTTAGCATTTCACACCCTATTCTAGAATAAGAAATGTGCAAGGTTTTCTTATGAAGATAGACCAAAAAAAAAAACCACTAAAAATAGGAAGGATGTTGACTTGCTGGAACGAGTCCAGAGAAGAGCAACAAAGTTGGTGAGGGGTTTGGAACACAAGCCCTATGAGGAAAGACTGAGGGAGCTGGGGTTGCTTAGCCTGCAGAAGAGGAGACTCAGGGGTGACCTTATTACTCTCTACAACTACCTTAAGGGAGGTTGTAGACAGGTGGATGAAGGTCTCTTCTCCCAGGCACCCAGTACCAGAACAAGAGGACACAGTCTCAGGCTGCGCCAGGGGAGGTTCAGCTTGGATGTTAGGAAGAAGTTCTATACAGAAAGAGTGATTGCCCATTGGAATGGGCTGCCCGGGGAGGTGGTGAAGTTGCCGTCATTGAAGGTGTTCAGGAGGAGACTTGATGGGGTGCTTGGTGCCATGGGTTAGCTGTTTGGGTGGGTTGGATTGGTTGATGGGTTGGACACGATGATCTTGAAGGTCTCTTCCAATCTGGTTTGGTTTATTCTAATGACCTGTTTATTCTAACATGGAAGTGCAGTCCCCCAACTAAGGTAGCCTTTAAATGATAGCACAAATCAAGCTGAACAACCAAATTTCATATTTTGGTGTGAAGTGCAACAATTTCTTGGGAGCAAGCTCTTCCAGAAACACATCTTAAATCAGCTTCTAAAAGCAATACTGAGAAGAGATTATTTTGCTAATATAAACAGAAGTACAGCTGACAGTTCTATTCATCAGCAGACAACCAGGTGGCCAGATATCATCATTCTCTAACATTGATCAGGGAATGCAAAGAAGTAACTAAAGCAAACACCAACAATGGTCAGGTAACTCTTTCAATGCAAAGCAAGCTGACAAAAATTCTCAAGAGGTAAGTTAGAAGTGTAAAACTCTGAAGACCTTTATTAGAATAAACCTTTATTAGAATAAACCAAACCAGGTTGGTAGAGACCTTCAAGATCATCGTGTCCAACCCATCAACCAATCCAACACACCCAAACAGCTAACCCATGGCACCAAGTACCCCATCAAGTCTCCTTGATGGGGTTGGTCAGGCAGGACCTGCCCTTCCTAAATCCATGCTGGCTAGGCCTGATCCCTTGGCCATCCTGTAAGTGCTGTGTTATTGCACTCAGGATGACCTGTTCCATGATCTTGCCTGGCACTGAGGTCAGGCTGACAGGCCTATAATTCCCTGGCTCATCCAACCGGCCCTTCTTATGGATGGGCACCACGTTGGCCATTAGATGGCTTTAGGAACACCACTTTTGTTTGCTATTGAATAATGAAAATCAAACATTAGTAAAAATTTCTTACAATTAATTCAAATAAACAATGTATCAGACTTAAAATACTTCTGAGGTTTGTTAATTAATGCTTGCACATAGATCTTAGGTAGGTTTACATTAACACCATCATTTTACAGATTCATAGATTGCATTGGGTTGGAAGGGACCCTCAAAGGTCATCTTGTAGAACTCCTCTGCTGTCAGCAGGGACACCCCTGCCCATGGCAGGGGGGTTGGAACTAGATGATCCTTGTGGTCCCTTCCAACCCTGACTGATACTATGACACTATGATACCTCCAACTAGATCAGGCTGCACAGAGCCACATCAAGTCTGATTTTCAGTGTCTCATGGAATAGGGCCTCAACCACACCTCTGGGCAACCTACTTCAGTATTTCACCACTCTTACTGTAAAGAACTTCCTCCTTATGTTCAATCTGTATCTACCCTGCTCCAGTTTAAAACCACTGCCCCTTATCCTATGCCTACAAGCCCTTAGTCTGTTCCCAGCCTTCATCATGCCTGTACTTGGATTGAATGAAAAACTAGGCATCTATCTTAACTCTTTCAAAAGATGGAACATTAGACACTCACAGCAAGATCTGCCTTTGCACAAAACAAATTAAACAGGAAATTTAAGACCAGTGAAATCTTCTAGCTTTTAAGTTTCACAGGAGCTGCTAATCTGCACCTAGAAGACTTCCAGCCCTTTTTGAAATATAAGCCAGCTGTAAACAATGAGGTTGCTTCTGCAGAACTGCTGCACAACAGTTTTCCACAAGTCAGTGCTTCATGCTAATATCATTACTACATTCACTAAATGTAAGGCATATTCCATGAGTTAACTTCTTCAAAATGATATGAACACAGAAAAACACAGCACAGGGATTTCTTTCACTGCAGAACAGGTTCAGACAGATAAAAATAGCCTGAAAAAAGGTTAAATATTCCCAGAAGCTATTTCAATGGGAGAAATGTGCATTGCTTGCTTTGCAATATATGCTGCATCTACAGTTAACATTCAAAACGTTTTCAGAAGACAGTGTGAACAACCATTTGAAAACAGAAGTCAAATCAACAGCAATGACACAAATCTGATTTAACAGACCTTCCAGATGGTCTGAATAATGACCAAAATAAACAGAGAAATTACTTTTGCTGTGTCACTTATTTCACTAGCTAGCTTTAGCCCTCCGCATTAAGGAGCTCAAATGCATGGCACTCCACTAATAATGAGAATCAAGCTGACCATGAGTTTATGGGTCAGGATCAAAGAGAAGGCCAACAAAGTGGATGTCATGGCTGGAATCCAATCACTTAGAAGAGTGACAAAATCACAGAATATATTTGGTTGTAAGAGACCTTCAAGATCACCCAGTCCAACCGTCAGCCCAGTACTGAAGGGTCAGCACTAAACCATATCCCCAGGCACCAGGTCCACATGCTGCTTCAACACGTCCAGGGATAGTGCCTCTATCACTGCCCTGGGCAGACCATTCCAATGTTTGATAACCCTTTCAGTGAAGAAATATTTCCCCATATCCAGGCTAAACCCACAGCTTGTAACCATTTCCTCTGATCCTGGCATTTGCCATCAAGGAGAAGAGGCTGGTCCCCTCCTCGCTCCAACCTCCTTTGAAGGTAGTTTTAGAGAGATGACATCTCATCTCAGACTCCTCTTCTTCAGACTGAACAACCCAGCTCCCTCAGAGGCTCCTCGTAGGACCTGTGCTCTAAGTCCTCAATGAGCTGTATTGTCCTTCTCTGGATGTGCTCCAGCACATCAATGCCCTTCTTACAGTGAACTGAACACAATATTCCAGGTGTGACTTCACCGGTGCTGAGTACAGGGGGATGATCACCCCCCTGTTCCTGCTGGCCACAGTGTTTCTAATACAAGCCAGGATGTCATCTGTCTTCTTGGCCACCTGGGCACACCACTGACATACTTAGTCAACTATCAACCAATATCCCCAACTCCCTCTCCAGGTTGCAGCTTTCCAACCATGCATCCCCAAGTCTGTAGTTCACCATGGGGTTGTTATGACCCAAGTGCAGAACCTGGCAGTTGGCCTTATCATCTGTCTAAGCTGTCTAGATCCCATAGCCTTCTTTACAAAAATAAAAGGAATGTCCACATTGCATTTACTGACCCTGGCACTCTTGGTACATGAGCCATCATGACACTCTCTTAAAGGGCAACACAGCAGAGCACAAATCACAGAAGATTTCTAGAGTGCATTAAAGACCATTTCCCCAGGTTAGTTGGATTAGCCATCTCTGAGAGGCACTCTGCTGGAATTGCTACTCATGCATATGAAAATACATTTACTTCTAAGGTGAGTGAAGGTCAGCAGCATGCTTGGTTGCAAAATGAGAAAAGGTAGTTCAAGATCCTAAAACAAGGATGATGACTAAGAGACTAATGACCCTGGACTTTGAAAGAGGAGACTGCAGCTTTTTCAGAGATCCGTATTGCGGGATCAGAAAGCTCAGAAGCTTAAAGAAGTAGTTACAAAAAGCTCACAAAGGGACAGCTGGATCTGCAAGCAATTGAAGGGAAGTTGTGTGCAAAATGCCCAAACTCAACAGAGTGTTGGAAGCAACACTGAGGTCCATGTGTGAGTAATACTGCATAAGGCTGAGATTAGCTACATAACAGCATGAAAGATACTAAGTCTGGTTACAGGTGTATGAAGACTAGAAGCAACTGAGAAAAAGCAAATAGGAGCAAGCTTTTTAGTTGGAAGGAAGCTGGAGTGTAGGAAATTGAGTATAAGGGCAATGAAAAGGAGAGCCAAGAACCAACAAAGGGATGAGATGTGCAAAGCCTCTGATGAGCACTGCCTAGGGGCCACAATGGGCAGGCCTACATTTGCTCATGGCAGATAGAGCGAGACAGTGAATGAAACCTTCTGCCCAAGCCTATATTCACAGTGAGGGGAACTGGAATGAGAGTGCAGTGGGTGCTTTCCCTGTAAGAGGACAGATGTGGACAGATGGATCAGGTATCCTGGTATTATCCATTTCAGACTTGACAGCATCTGCAGCTACCTACTGTTTTGCAACACTGATCTGTAAACAACACTTGCAAAATTAGCTGGTGTTGCATGTATGAAACATTTCCCAAATAACTTGGCTTCAAGCTGCTTTATTTATTCTGCAGATACCAATACAAGGATAAACAGAGAAAAATATGCTGCTTTCCTCCTAGGAGATATGAGGAAATTCACAGAGGAATTTACCTTCCTTGGCAATATCTTGAAAGTCGTGACTCAACTGTCTAGCCAGCACATTCAACTCTTATGATCTGCCTGTGGACACTGATGTATATATGCTCATATTTAACAAAATTAAGTGCCCAGAAAGTGAAACATTTTGAATCCCTGTCCCCTATCCAGGAAGCCAGATTAACCAATTACTCCTTTCCACTCTGTTGTTTACATTTTCTTATGTTTTCAAAGTTGTCACAGTATCACAGTATAGCTAAGGTTGGAAGAGACCCCGAGGATCATTGAGTCGAACCTGTCACCACAGACCATGACTAGACCATGGCACCAAGTGCCACATCCAATCTCCTCTTGAACACCTCCAGGGAACGTGACTCCACCACCTCCCTGAGCAGCCCATTCCAAAGAGGAACGACTCACTCGGTGAAGAACTTTCTCCTCACCTCGAGACTAAACTTCCTCTGGCACAGCTTGAGACTGTGTCCCCTTGTTCTGGTGCTGGTTGCCTGGGAGAAGGGACCAACCCCTTCCTGGCTACAACCACCCTTCAGGTAGTTGTAGAGGGCAATGAGGTCACCCCTGAGCCTCCTCTTC
The DNA here is from genome assembly GCF_026170545.1 of Melanerpes formicivorus. Classification (NCBI taxonomy): domain Eukaryota; kingdom Metazoa; phylum Chordata; class Aves; order Piciformes; family Picidae; genus Melanerpes; species Melanerpes formicivorus. The sequence goes on from NW_027142353.1 coordinate 58,140,912, forward strand.
TCCAGTCCTTTGCAATGAAAAGAAAAATTCCTCTTTTATGCAAGCCTCAAGGTTCTCCTTCAATCTTAAAGGCTGCCTCTGTTAACAAGGCCTGGGCAGGTCTTGCTCCAGCAAATTATTCTTGACAGCAATTTGTAATGAGAAGATACTGGAGAGAATACTAAATTACCACATCTTAGAAGTGATCAGTCTCTAGAATGTGTGTCTGTGTAGATATGCACACACACACTTTTTCAATACATTTACTATTTTCTAGATATACAATTTTTTTATACACTATATAGAAATCCAAAAGACTGCTGCCTTTCTGCAGACTCAGAGTTTAAGAGAATGTCAGTGCACAGACATACCAGGCAAGAGAGCACCAGATAAAGTGGGCAACACCCTGACAGACTGAAATGAAAACCTGATAAAGGCATTAAGTAGCCTATTTGCTTTGTAAGATTTTAGTGGAGTACTATCTATCAAGCCAGCACTGAATCTTCACAGAAAGACTGAGAATACACATTTTCAGAGAATACACACTGAAGGTAAAGGGAAGAAAGGTTTCTTATTCCAGCTTTTGCCATGAATTTGTATGCAGAACATAAAGCAAGGTTGCTTCAGGATGCAGGATTCAAGCACACAAGACTTTCAGGGCTTTCAGATAAATTAAGTTGACTGATCCACTGTATCAGTGGAAGTGCAATGAATTGAAAGCCAGCAGACTGTGGGGTGTTCTTAGGTACACTAGGGATCTGAAAAGTGGGGAAGCAGAGTGTCAAGAAACTGTTCATTTGGAGCAGAATCCCCAAATTATCTCCCAGATATATTAGCTTATTTCTGATTATGCTTCCACCTATTTCACAGTTGTCACTAAACCTCTCCAACTTTCTCCAAACAACTGTCTGGTTTCTTCCATGACTTGATAATAACCTTGCAAAGCTGGGATTAGAATTAACTTTGATGAAGGCCCAAATCCTGGAACAGAGGCCAGAGAAGACAAGATTTCTCTGTCCACATCAGTATCAGATCCTCAATGGCATGCCATGGAATCCATAAAGAGGGACTGGAATTGCAAAAATTCAGGATTACTATCATGTGCCAACTGCCTTCTTAGCACACTGGTAACATTTGTGTGGTCATCCAAGTGGAAGCCAGTGGCAAGTGGAGTCCCTCAGGGATCAGTACTGGGACCAGACTTGTTCAACATCTTTGTGGGTGACATGGACAGTGGCATTGAGTGCACCCTCAGCAAGTTTGCTGATGACACCAAGCTGTGTGGTGCAGCAGACACGCTGGAGGGAAGGGAGGCCATCCAGAGGGACCTTGACAGGCTGGAGAGGTGGGCACAAGCCAACCTCATGAGGTTCAACAAGACCAAGTGCAAGGTCCTGCATCTGGGTGGCGGCAATCCCAAGCACCGATACAGGCTGGGCAGGGACTGGCTTGAGAGCAGCCCTGAAGAAAAGGACCTAGGGGTGCTGGTGGATGAGAAGCTCAATATGAGCCACCAGTGTGCACTTGCAGCCCAGAAAGCCAGCCACATCCTGGGCTGCATCAAGCGAAGCACAGCCAGCAGGTCGAGGGAGGCAATTCTTCCCCTCTGCTCCACTCTGGTGAGACCACACCTGGAGTACTGCATCCAGTTCTGGAGCCCCTAGTACAGGAAGGATCTGGAGGTGCTGGAAGGTGTCCACAGAAGGGCCGCGAGGATTAGAGGGCTGGAGCACCTCTGCTATGAGGACAGACTGAGGGAGTTGGGACTATACAGGCTGGAGAAGAGAAGGCTCCAAGGAGACCTTATTGTGGCCTTCCAGTACCTTAAGGGGGCCTACAAGACAGCTGGTGAGAGACTTTTTAGGGTGTCAGGTAATGGTAGGACTAGGGGGAACGGAACAAAAATAGAAATAGGTAGATTCAGATTGGAAGTTAGGAAGAAGTTCTTCCCCACGAGGATGGTGAGACACTGGAACAGGTTGCCCAGGGAGGTGGCAGAAGCCTCATCCCTGGAGGTTTGTAAGGCCACGCTGGATGTGTCTCTGGGCAACCTGATCTATTGTGAGGTGTCCCTGCCCATGGCAGGGAGGTTTGAATTGGATGACCCTTGAGGTCCCTTCCAACTCTAACAATTCTATGACTCTATCATCTGTCTTAGGCCTAATCTTCTGCCACTACCTCTTATATTCAACACAGAAGAACAAACAACAAAGTTTTGAAGATGATGACAACTCACACAGGTAAAGGGGTAGTGAAATTTTTCAAGTTTCTCCTAGTTCTCCCTTGTAAAAATTTCTCAGTCAGTAAGGTTAGAAGAAAGCATCTTTGATAATACACTTATGTACCTTAAAGAACATCATGTTAATTGCAGCACAGCACAGGAAGACCAGGTGTTCTATTGTCTGGCAATTTGTCACATTTTAGTTCATTATGCCACATGCTGACAAGTTTGAATACTTAAGTCTTCTGAGTATGAAATTCCAGAGACATAAAATTAATTTACCATGCATCTGAGCATCTTCCTGTCCCTTTTTGACTACCCTATGTCCCAAGAGATTATTTGAAAACTTCATCTCTTAAAACAACCTCAGATGGCTGTCATGTGTAAAGACAATCTGTCAAAATTAATTCCCCTCCCATACAAAATGTAGAATGGTTCATGTAGGGACAAAAGAGAGACATAGCAAAGTAGATGCTACCCAGCCCAGCGCAGGTGTTTCATCTTCACCAAGTGCAATGAATTTTCTGAAAAGTAAAGTATGTTCAAGAAGCGTTGTCCAAATCACACTCATAATGGGACTGCAGAATAGAATAGACTAGACTAGACTAGACTAGAATAGAATAGAATAGAAAAGCGAAGAAAAGAAAAGCAAAGCGAAGCAAAGCGAAGCAAAGCGAAGCGAAGCGAAGCGAAGCGAAGCGAAGCGAAGCGAAGCGAAGCGAAGCGAAGCGAAGCGAAGCAAAGCAAAGCAAAGCAAAGCAAAGCAAAGCAAAGCAAAGCAAAGCAAAGCAAAGCAAAGCAAAGCAAAGCAAAGCAAAGCAAAGCAAAGCAAAGCAAAGCAAAGCAAAGCAAAAGCAAAAGCAAAGCAAAGCAAAGCAAAGCAAAGCAAAGCAAAGCAAGAATAGACCAGACCAGACCAGACCAGGTTGGAAGAGACCTTCAAGATCATCGTGTCCAACCTATCATCCAACACCACCCAATCAACTAAACCATGCAATCAAGTACCTTATCAAGTCTCCTCCTGAACACCTCCAGTGATGGTGACTCCACCACCTCTCTGGGAAGCCCATTCCAATGGGCAATCACTCTCTCTATGAAGAATTTCTTCCTAACATCCAGCCTAAACCTCCCCTGGCGCAGCCTGAGACTGTGTCCTCTTGTTCTGGTGCTGGCTGCCTGGGAGAAGAGACCAACCTCCGCCTGTCTACAGCCCCCCTTCAGGTAGTTGTAGACAGCAATAAGGTCACCCCTGAGTCTCCTCTTCTCCAGGCTAAGCAATCCCAGCTCCCTCAGCCTCTCCTCATAGGGCTTGTGCTCCAAACCCCTCACCAGCTTCATTGCCCTTCTCTGGACTCGTTCCAGCAAGTCAACATCCTTCCTAAACTGAGGGGCCCAGAACTGGACACAGGACTCGAGGTGTGGCCTAACCAGTGCAGTGTACAGGGGCACAATGACCTCCCTGCTCCTGCTGGCCACACTGTTCCTGATGCAGGCCAGGATGCCATTGGCCCTCCTGGCTGCCTGGGCACACTGCAGGCTCATGTTCAGCCTACCATCAACCAGCACCCCCAGGTCCCTCTCTACCTGGCCGCTCTCCAGCCACTCTGACCCCAGCCTGTAGCTCTGCATGGGGTTGTTGTGGCCAATGTGCAGAACCCAGCACTTGGATGTGTTCAATCTCATGCCATTGGACTCTGCCCATCTGTCCAGCCTGTCGAGGTCCCTCTGCAGAGCCTCTCTACCCTCCAGCAGATCAACTCCTGCCCCCAGCTTGGTGTCATCTGCAAATTTACTGATGATGGACTCAATGCCCTCATCCAGATCATCCATAAAGATGTTAAAGAGCAATATCAAGATATCATCTTTAGATACTCCCATTTATTTTTAAATTATGAACTCTAAAGGCTGGCATTTAGCTATCAGGCTGAAGGGTGAGTCTTAAAAAGCAAAAAACAAAACAACCACCAAAACTTGTTGTTTTCTATCCCTTTACTTCCCAAGTTTTGTTTTCAATTCTCTAGAGCAGATGTTATGCTGTAAGTTATTTCTCCCTCTAGAGATATATTGCTATTACACATAATTTCTAGTCAGAATGTCTTCAAAAATAGGCCAACCCACAACATAAATATGGAACTGTAAAACCATTGTAAGACTGACTGATTCTCTGTGTTAACACATCAGCATGTCAAAATAGCTATTTAAAGCTATCACCAGCTGCAGAACTCCTCAATATACAGTTTTCACTGTCCCAGTTGATGATACTTACAGGGCATATTCTGCTAGAGGTAATTTGAAGACATCAAATACTTCCTTATTCTTCATTAAGTAAACAGACCGCAGGTAGGATACAAAACACTGAAACAAGAAATAGAAGAATTTAACAAAAAAGAGGGTGGTTTGCCTTCTTTACTGCAAAGGGTCATTGTTGGCTCATGTTCAGCCTGTTGTCCACTAGGACAGCCCGTTTCCCAGGCTCTTTCCTGCAGAGTTGCTTTCCAGCCATTTGACCCTAGCCTGGACTGGTCCATGGAGCTTAACCACCCCAGGTTCAGATCTCAAAGAGTTGGAAAAAGACTCAAACAGAAGAGTAAAAACTTTCAAACAGCTGATAAACTGTAACAAGTAAATAAAAATAACTTTCATACCCAAGACACTAAAATAAATATGTCCTTACCCATGTCTTAACTTTGGCAGAGCAGCAGTAATTCAGGTAGCATTAGCATCACAAGCCTATTTGCGAGCCCAGGGCAACAGACACAGACATACTTATAACAAACTGCTAACACATTATTATTGTTTCAACTCATACCATGATTTAGAGCTGAAACATTAGAACAATTTAGCAGTTCCAAACACTGCTGCTAGGGCATATATTAGCAGGTCAATTATTCCAGCAGCAGTTCTAATCAACTAGCGTGCCTCAGGAACTGTAGTGAAGCAGACAACTTACCCTTTGAGCTTTCTCTTTTAACTCCTGATCCTGAGCCAAGAAAGCTTGCATCCTCTTTTGGATGTCTGTAAGTTTCTCAGGATTAATTCTAATTTAAAAAAATAAAATTAAAAAAGACAGCTTTAACTCTTAGAATATGCAAAAGAAAGCAGCTATTAAGTAAAATATTCAGGCTGGATGTTAGGAAGAAGTTCTTAACAGAAAGAGTGATTGCCCATTGGAATGGGCTGCCCAGGGAGGTGGTGGAGTCACCATCACTGGAGGTGTTTAGGAGGTGACTTGATGGGATGCTTGGTGCCATGGGTTAGCTGATTAGATGGTGTTGGGTGATAGGCTGGACTCGATGATCTCAAAGGTCTCTTCCAAACTGGTTTATTCTATTTGATTCCATTCTGTTCTAAAAATACCCTGGGGTATCTTCACATCTTTTGCATTTAGTAAGCATAAAACTATCACCACTCTGGAACACCTTAAAATGGAATCATATTAAGGATGAAGCATACACGTCTCAAACAAGTAACACAGAAAAGACAAATGGGAGCTCAGAGTTATTATCCAGACGTGGTTTTCAGTGAAGGTGGCAAAATTTCCTCCAAAGCAAAGCCAAAATCAGCAGTGAATACCTTACTGAATTCATAATATGTTGGGAAGAAATACAGTATAAGCATAATAAATTATAGTACTACCTTATACTGAGAGAGCAGTCAGTATTTTTGAGAGCTCAAATAAGATCCATTGCCCTGGGAATAGTGAAATTTAAGTACTTTTCTCTTACAGCCAGATGAGCAAAAATAAAGGACATTGAGATTAAACAGATTTAAGAGCTCCTCAAGACAGTGATCAGGTGAATAAAAACCAGTGACTACTATAGAAAATGCCATGAAACCTAGTAAATTATGTAAGTCCTCTCCCAGGCTCCAAGTTTCACACCTGTAATATTCTAGGTTTATTTGCCCAGATCTTTTCTTATCTACTTCTGGTTTTGATCTGCTAGTGCCAGCCAAGTGTATCAGACAACCTATCACACATGGTAGGAGGTTACCTCTCAGAGGTCAAAATGGATGCACAAATACCAGATTTCTGATTCTGGTTATTGCTGCTGTGCATCATGTTTAGTGGCTAGCTTAACACCAAATTGCATTAGAAAGTAACAAGTTCAGTGGAAAGACAGGAGGAAGGATAAAAAGGCTAGCTAGAAGAAATCAACATATTTACAGTGACCTAAAGCTTCAGAAGAAAGCTTAAAGAACTGAAGGTCAGTATAAAAACAAAACAAACACACTGAGATAAAGTCAGAATGACAAGTACAAAATAAGATACAAAAAGTAAAGAAAGGATAGCATGAATAACAAAACAAAAAGTTCACATCCCTACTTGAACAGCAGTCCAAAGAAGTGTAGGATTGATGTTTAGTAGGGAAAAGTTAATAAAAGATGACCTCAAGGCTCTTAAATTAAGCCAGTGTCTTTTTCCCTTGTCTTCACTCAATGGCAGCTGCAATCAGACAGCTAACAACAGCTACAGCACAGTTTAAGCTCACACCAGAACCACAAATCCCAGGATAACAGGCACTTAGATAAATCAGCTGGGTCAAGAGAAATTTGCTCCATAGCAACCAGAGGGAATGTCACAGCACAGTGTTGAGTCATAGCTGTATTTGTTCTTGAGAATTCATCTAAGTTAAATAAAACTCAATGAGGTAACACAGGTAAACATACTGCTCATCTTCAGAGAAGGGGAGAAAAGAAGAAAAAAAAGAGGTAAGTTAATAACTTCATTTTCTATTAACACCAAAAAAATAACTATTTGTATGCACCTACAGAAAATAAGCAAACATGCAATGGCTTAGTCAGAAACAAAACATGACTAATCAGTTTGATTATCCTCCATAGCTGCATTAGCTGTATTTGATGTCAGCAAAGCATCTGGCAGTTGCACATTCTCATAAGCTAGGGAAACAGTTCACACTAAATCTTCAAGTAAGTGCAGAACTGGCCTCAGAGCTGGGACTGTCAGCGACTCACTGGTGTCACTGTTAAACTCAAAAGTCATACCAAGTTACTCATTATTTTCTATGACTTGATTAGTGAAGGAATACAATTCATTATTTATAGGAGACAATACATCACCGGGGCTCCAAGCATAATGGACAATAATCTTAGACAAGATGCAATGGTATTTTGTTGTCTGCACATAGATTTTTAGTTTGAGTAATTTGCTTGAAACTTGCAAGAAAAAGGTTTGGAAAAGGTAGAAAACATAAAATACTTTACAGATAAAAGCACAGAAAGATAAAATGGTGTTAAGTCTAAGCAATGGCAACCAAGAATATGGTACTGAGGTACATTTTGAGGTTATGCAATTGTTAACAAGTAGGTAAATTTTCAACACTGAATATTAAAAGAGTCATAATATGGGATTCTGTACTCTCCAGTGCTGTATCGTGACAGACACCCACTGCTGTCTCGGTCTCATGCTGGTATTAAAAACAAGAAAACAAGAAAGCTGGTCATTGTTGAATTGGATTTTGGTTTTAAAGAGTTTGAATGTTATTTCATTCTGAACAAATAAAACTCTTTGTGTAGGCTGAACATGAGCCAGCAGTGTACCCAGGTGGACAAGAAGGCCAATGGCATCTTGGCCAATATCAGGAATAGTGTGGCCAGCAGGAACAAGGAAGTCCTTCTACCCATGTACACAGCATTGGTTAGGCCCCACCCTGAGTACTGTGTCCAGTTCTGGGCCCCTCAGTTTAATAAAGATGTTGAGTTGCTGGAACATGTCCAACAAAGGGCAGCAAAGCTGGGGAGGGGTTTGGAGCTGGGGAGAAGCTGAGGGAGCTGGTGTTGCTTAGCCTGGAGAAGAGGAGGCTCAGGGGAGACCTTATTGCTCTCTACAACTACCTGAAGGGAGGTTGTAGACAGGCAGAGGTTGGTCTCCTCTCCCAGGCAACCAGCACAAGAGGACACAGTCTCAAGCTGTGCCAGGAAGGTTTAGGCTGGATGTTAGGAAGAAATTCTTCACTGAAAGAGTGATTGGCCATTGGAATGTGCTGCCCAGGGAGGTGGTGGAGTCACCATCACTGCAGATAGGTTTAAGAGTGGACTGGATAAGGCACTTGGTGCCATGGTTTAGTTGATTAGATGGTGTAGGGTGATAGGTTGGACTTGATGATCTTGAAGTTCTTTTCCAACCTGCTTAATTCTATTCTATTCATATACATGTGACTACTTGGAAAGATAAAATCTGAAATGAATTACTGAAATGTACAAGCTTGCCTAAACAGCTAAGGACTAGTGGGCTACAACCAACCATGCAAAGACTAGAAGGGCATTTTGTGACATTGACTGTCATTTTAACTCGGCTGATTATTTCTTTCATTACTCTGTAGCCCCAATCTTGCACTTAAGCAGCAGCCTAGGTTTTTGAAACTGCTGTTTTACATAGCAGTTGCAAAAAAGCCACACTTGACTGCGCCATGATGTAAATATGCACACAGATAGCTGGGTCTTATGAATTGATCAAGCAATGCTCCAATCTTATGGTCGACAAACATGCTGCTTTTCTCTCATTTCCCAAGTTTTTAACATCAGGATACAAGCAGTGCTTTAACTAGATACACTATCTTCCCCATGCTCTCCAAAGTGGAATCTAAACAACAACAAAAAATCTCAGCAATCACCAAAAATACCATGGTACCATGATGTAGCAAAACCGTTTCTGCATTCCACCCTGCTTCCAAGCAGCAGCATGTTTTGCCCTGTGCTCAGCCTGGAAAGTGGCTCCCTATGATTACACTGGACAACTTGGAAGACTGGAGAGATGAGGAAGGCTGCTTAGAGTTGCCAGCCTCACACCAGCAGATCATATATAGGTACATAACCATGCTGGCTAGTGACACCAATGGACTGTTCCTCAGTAATGACAGTCGTCAAGAGGCATCACATTTTAATACATGTCATGAGGAATATATGTCCCCTGCATTCTCCAGTGCCAGGAAAAAAAGGGAGGGTTGTTGTTACTGTTATTTTCTACAAGAACCACATTTTTGTCATCATATTAGAGAGGGCAATATTACATTATGGATATAGACATACTTCCTTTGGTGAAATTTTCTGGACACAAAATCTGTTCTAACTCCTCAGGCAGCAGCTCTTATCTTGTTATTCAGCAAAACTGGATTCCATGAAGTAGCCTCATCATTTCAGTTTACAGCTTGCATCTAAAACTTTGAAATGATAGACTACTTCTATGTACATAATATTTAATACTTTCAGAGCAGCTTTTTGCTGTATTTGAACACTCTAAAATGTTGTATTTATTATTACATGTTTTGCATTTTCTCTTGCTCTGCTTGAACAATGAAAAAGAGATGTATTGTTAAAAGCACTACCTGTAAATTGGCAGCTTGCGCTGTTTAGAAAGGAATTGTATATGAACAGGCTCCACATGGAGCTTAGATTTGAAATTGAAAATTAAGAAAAAAGCCCAAACTGTACCCTTGTGCAAAGACATACAGGAAAATAAACACATTGTTCCCCTTTCTCCTTTCAAATTATGGAACAGTTTTAAAAGCTCTGTCAAAATAAATGTTAAGAACTGTTTGCAAGTCAGAAAATATAAAATAAGGAGACTAACATAAAAATGGTTCTTGTGAACCCTATTCCAGATAACAGGTTAACAAGAACAGCAAAGCAAACTTTAACTGACAGTGAAATTTGAGATATAAGAAGCTTTCAGAATGAATTTCTGTGTAGGGCCACGAGGATGCTCAGAGGGCTGGAGCACCTCTCCTATGAGGACAGACTGAAGGAGTTGGGGCTGTGCAGTCTGCAGAAGAGAAGGCTCCCAGGTGACCTAATTGTGGCCTTCCAGTATCTGAAGGGGGCCTACAGGAAGGCTGGGGAGGGACTTCTTAGGATCTCAGGTAGTGATAGGATTAGGGGGAATGGAATGAAGCTGGACGTGGGGAGATTCAGGCTGGACATGAGGAGGAAGTTCTTCACCATGAGAGTGGTGAAGCCCTGGAATGGGTTGTCCAGGGAGGTGGTTGAGGCCCCATCCCTGGAGGTGTTTAAGCCCAGGCTGGATGAGGCTCTGGCCAGCTTGATCTAGTGTAAGTGTCCCAGCCCATGACAGGGGGGTTGGAACTAGATGATCCTTGTGGTCCCTTCCAACCCTGACTGATTCTATGATTCTAATTTCAGAAGGTTGGAAAGTTAAACTCCATTAGCAGCAAGCAATGCTCATTACCTTCTAACTCACCAGACTCAATTCTTGAGATTCTGTAATTAAGGTAATATGTGTAAACACCACCAGAAGACTGCAACAGACAACCAGGAACATGATCCATGGCTTGATGCAACTTCTTCAACAATTTATCAATTGACAAGACACATCAGGGCTGTATTGACAGAGAAACTGGGTAGAAGTAAACAACCTAAGAAAATCTGCAGTTAAAAAGGATGAAATTGGTTTGCAATTCACAAGTAATTTCAAGAACATGTTTTTAAGGACTTCAGTTAGCCTCTTGCAAGTACAATGATAAACCATTTATGTCTTAATCACACTAGATGGATAATTCTAAGTGAAAGCATTTCCTTTATTGTGTTGTTACAAATACTAATGTGGCATGTTTTGCAGATTGAAAAGTTGGATCTGGAGGCAGGCTGTTAATACTTTCATATAATCAATCAAAAGCTCTGACTTTGCTTACAATGATTCCAGTTCAGCATGTTCCTTGGTTGTATTTATTATATATATGCCTAGTGGCATGCTAAAAGAATGAATATTTGGGAGTGGTATTTAACCAGGGCGGGGGGGGGAAGTAGAAATTTATGAGATGCATTCATGGATATCCCTTCAGAGACACATTTCAGTTTGATTATAAACAGAAGATGCATTTATTAGGATGGGATGAGATATTGTCCTTATTAAAATTGAATTACTATCCAATCTGGATTTACATGGATCAATACAGCTAGGATTTTTGTCTTTCCTACATGTCCATTACTCCATACTTAAAAGAGACTGGAAATCTAAGTGCCTTTTCATTTTTACATACTATCATTATATGCTTCTGCAATCCTTTCAAAGTCTTTCTCTTCTGTACAGATGGCAGAGATCTCTAATGGTAAAATCACTCAAGCATGTACAGTGACCATTTAGCCACACCTTTTATTCCTTGTTCTTCAGCTAACTGATTTGAAAAGATCAGGACAAATTGAGAAACAATCTAGAAATAAAGCAAAGACAGGCCAGAGAAACGAGAGTGGTACAGACACTAAAGAAAACATACAAGGAGAGATTAAAGAAATTGTAATTGCTTAATCTGCAAAAGACAAGAAAGAGATAGCATGATAATGTTCAATTACATAAAAAATAGTCATAAAGAGTATGAGAATGCATCATTTTTCACATAGTCTTGGCACAGGACAAAGGAAATACACCACTTAAATTGCTTCTAGGGCTTATCAGACACTTGAAGAGAAAAACATTAATATTAAGGACTGCTGAGTATAAATGAGCTCACTTTGGAAAATTGTGATGAAACTATTTGGCAAGTTAGACAAGCATTTGATAAGAACGACTTGTGCAGCTGATCCTGCCTTTGGGAAAAGGGATGGAATAGGTAACCTCTCAAGGTCTTTTTCTTCTACAACACTATCAAGACAAAATGATCCCGCTTGTTTGTCCAGCTCCAGGCAATTCAAGCACTTGGTAATTCAATCAGGACTGTCATAGAGGCATCACACATTCCTGCAGACAGGAGGCTGAGTAACAGACAGGCCTTTAATCACTTACTTGATTTCAGTGACAGGTACTTTCCTCTGTGCCAGCTGTTCCACCATGCCTTTTTCTTCTGAGGGAAGCAATACTAACAAAGCTTCACCACCTTCTTTGTATCTGATCAGAGCAATGGAGAGAAAAAAAAAGAGGAACAAAAATGTATGAGACCACCTCAAGCAAAAATGCAAAAAGTACCTTCTTTTTTTATAAGATGTTCGCAATACCAAGGGAATTTACAGTTGCTTTCTTAAAAGAAGCTCAAAAAAGCAGACAAAAAAATCTCACTTTACAAAGGAAAAAGAAGCAGCAAACCAGTTACATGACTTGTTAGCATCTCCATTTGAGCTGATTTCAAAACTCCACTTAGAGCTCTAAATACCTGGGATTAAGACATGCATTCAGATCTGCAGATATGTTCCTCCCTAGATTAGAAATATTAGTGGAAATCAAACAGCATTTGATCATAGTTTCATAGTTTCATTCAGGGTTGGAAGGGACCACAAGGATCATCTAGTTCCAACCCCCCTGCCATGGGCAGGGACACCCCACACTAGATCAGGCTGGCCACAGCCTCAGCCAGCCTGCTATTAAACACCCCCAGGGACGGGGCCTCGACCACCTCCCTGGACAACCCATTCCAGGGCTTCACCACTCTCATGGTGAAGAACCTCCTCCTCACATCCAGCCTGAATCTCCCCACGTCCAGCTTCATTCCATTCCCCCTAGTCCTATCACTACCTGAGAAGTCCCTCCCCAGCCTTCCTGTAGGCCCCCTTCAGATACTGGAAGGCCACAATTAGGTCACCTCAGAGCCTTCTCTTCTCCAGACTGAACAGCCCCAACTCCTTCAGTCTGTTCTCATAGGAGAGGTGCTCCAGCCCTCTGATCATCCTTTTGGCCCTTCTCTGGACATGTTCCAGCACCTCCACATCCCTCTTATAATAGGGGCTCCAGAACTGGAGGCAGTACTCCAGGTGGGGTCTCACCAGGGCTGAGTAGAGGGGGAGAATCACCTCCCTTGACCTGCTGGCCACACTTCTCCTGATGCAGCCCAGGATCTGATTGGCTTTGCGGGCTGCAAGTGCACACTGAGAGCTCACGTTGAGCTTTTTGTCCACCAGCACCCCCAAGTCTCTCTCTCCTCAGGGCTACTTTCCAGCCAGTCACTGCCCAGCCTGGATTTGTGCCTGGGATTGCCTCAACCCAGATGCAGGATCCTGCACTTGCTCTTATTGAACTTCATGAGGTTGGCTTGTGCCCACCTCTCCAGCCTGTCAAGGTCCCTCTGGATGGCCTCCCTTCCCTCCAGTGTGTCTGCTGCACCACACAGCTTGGTGCATCATCAGGAAACTTGCTGAGGGTGCACTCAATGCCACTGTCCATGTCACCCACAAAGATGTTGAACAAGACAGGTCCCAGGACTGATCCCTGAGGGACTCCGCTTGCCACTGGCCTCCACTGGGACATGGACCCATAGCTTATAATACTAAAAGATGCATGCATCCTTTAACCATAAGCAAGTTTTAACACTCGGTAACAGCTCATTCTCTTTTGCATATCCTGCAGGTGAAAGAAGGTAAAGGCTAAGAAATGCTAAGCACCTTGATCCCAAACCACAACTCCTACTTCTACGCTCAATAAAGGCTACTCTTCCAAAAGGTCATAGCAGGAAGCATAACTGAAAGAAACACATCAAAGTAAGAGTTCTTTCATTTGTAGAAGCCATTTTTAGGTGCAAAAGAAAAGATTCAACCAGACTGATCCCGTAAGAACATATCTAGTATCCACTCTTCAGTGCACTTAACAGCTGTATCAAATGGAGCTGAGTGGGCCAGTACTCAAGACACATGTTTGGCAAAGGCACACCAAAAATAACCCCAAAAATATTAAAAAACCAAATCTGTTTCACTCCTAATGCATCTTCTTGTTCACTTTCTCTTTGCAAAAGAAAATGACAGTTCCTGCTTTCTGGTGCATTTTGCTACTTCAGGATTTTCATAAAAAGAAAATATACCCAGCAGCAGTGGTAAACAAGCACAAAATGGGTTTATGTCCTCCTAAGGAAGCACTGATGATTAGTTAGCTTGTACGCATTAGAATCACAGAATGGGCTGGGCTGGAAGGGAACTCCAAAGGTCATCTAGTCCAACCTCCCCCCAGTCAGCAGGGACATCCTCAACTAGAGCAGGCTGCCCAGGGCCTCCTTGAGCCTCACCTTGTATATTTCCAGGGAAGGGCCCTAAACCACCTCCATGGGCAACCTGTTCCAACATTCTACTACCCTCATAGTAAAGAACCTGCTCCCAACATCCAATCTAAATCTGCTCTTTTCCAGCTTAGAGCCACTGCCCCGTGTCCTGTCATTGCAGGCCCCTGTAAACAGATTCTCTCCACCCTTGTAGGCCCCCTTCAGGTACTGGAAGGCTGCTATTAGGTCTCCTTGAAGCCTCCTCTTCTCCAGGCTGAACAACCCCAGTTGCCTCAGCCTGTCCTCAGCAGAGGTGCTCCAACCCCTTGATCATTCTCATGGCCCTCCTCTGAACCAGCTCCATCAGGTCCATGTCTTTCCTATACAGAGGGCTCCAGACCTGCAAACAGTACACCAGGTGAGGTCTCACAAGAGCCAAGTGGCAGAATCACCTCTCTGTATCTGCTGGCAGCACATCTTTTGATGCAGCCCAGGATGTAATTTGCGTTACACAGTATCACAGTATCATTAAGGTTGGAAGAGACCTCAAGGACCATCGAGTCCAACTTGTCACCACAGACACCATGACTAGACCATGGCACCAAGTGCCACGTCCAATCTCCTCTTGAACACCTCCAGGGATGGTGACTCCAACACCTCCCTGGGCAGCCCATTCCAATGACCAATGACTTGCTTGGTGAAGAACTTTCTCCTCACCTTGAGTCTAAACCTCCCCTGGTGCAGCTTGAGACTGTGTCCCCTTGTTCTGGTGCTGGTTGCCTGGGAGAAGAGACCAACCCCTTCCTGGCTACAACCACCTTTCAGGTAGTTGTAGAGGGCAATGAGGTCACCCCTGAGCCTCCTCTTCTCCAGGCTAAACAATCCCAGCTCCCTCAGCATTATCCAAATCTATTACAGTAAGGAAGTCCAAATCTATTACAATACATACAGCGTTTCTTCATTTACATTTACAAATAGTTCTCAAGTACAGACTGATAGGAAAATACTCATTATATAAAAAACATCAATTCAACTAAATTCCAGGAGTATGCCAAATCTGGACAAAATCCAGCTCACAACCAACTGATGAAAGCAATGTGTGGAACAAAGCAAAATAAGAATGTTAACCTACTATCTGTGCAGAGCAGCTCTAAACTGACAAGAGCTACTCACAGGGAAGTCCTAAGGCAGCAGCAGATTGTAAGCCTATATATAAACCACCATGACTACAACTATTCCATTTCTTTGAATCAGAAAATTCCCATTGTATTATTTTTCAAGTGTCATTGTATATCAAATTATTTACTACCTTAATAGGCCTTTGGTTCAGTTTCTATTCCAGTCATATTTGTCCTTTTTTGCTTTCCCTCTGCTGGTAAAACTTTTCATCCATCTTAAGCATATCTGGTTTGTCCTTTCTGTTTTCTATAGTTAAAGTTAACTAATACCCCTCTTTTTATTCCACTCAGTCTGTTGTCATTTCCTACATCTTCACCTTCTGTTAGTCCATCATACACTCTCGTGGTGGGTTTTTACTCCAGTTGCATTCACTCTTCCCCATCAAGAGAACCATCAAGGAAAGATTACACAAAAGGCATAAACTGTCAGCAGAAGTCTGGGAGATGTCATGAGTTTTTCTTTGGGTCACAGAACACAGAGAACAAGGTTATGCCAGGGCAGGTCACATTTCTTTCCAATAAAAGCTCAGCAACGACAGAAGAAAACACCAGTTCTGCACCTGTCCACTGAAAAGTGGACATAAGCACTATTTAAGGCAGTATTAGAGTCAGGTTTCCTTGTCTTAAGAAAGATTTGAAATTGGAGACCAGAGAGTGCCCTCAGGCACACCAGGAGGTGGTTGGGGCCCCATCCCTGGAGGTGTTTAAGACCAGGCTGGATGAGGCTCTGGCCAGCCTGATCTAGTGTGGGGTGTCCCTGCCCATGGCAGGGCGGTTGGAACTAGATGATCCTTGTGGTCCCTTCCACCCCTGACTGATACTATGATACTAAACAATCCCAGCATTAACTGATAAAAGTCATTTCAGATGGAATATAGGGAGCCCATTTTTCTCCAAGTATAAACAGTTATCGCTTGGCAAAACCAGCACCACACAACTGCTTGAAAACTATAAACACTATCTGTCACAGCACCACGAGCAATGCGAGCAGCAATGAAATCTGCAGTTAGAACAGCCTGACAGCTTTTATTACAGC
Organism: Melanerpes formicivorus; assembly: GCF_026170545.1. Taxonomy (NCBI): domain Eukaryota; kingdom Metazoa; phylum Chordata; class Aves; order Piciformes; family Picidae; genus Melanerpes; species Melanerpes formicivorus. Next base: position 58,157,253 of record NW_027142353.1, read on the forward strand.
TCTCTGTTTTCATTTGATGAATCTGAAAAATCACAGCAAAAATGCTCTCAGATGCCTTCCCCCCCAGCCTCCCCTCCATACATGCTGCATTTGCGGACTGAATTGTAAAGAACACAGAAGGTTAGGGGCGGGAAGGGATCTTGAAAGATCATCTCGTCCAACCCTGCTGCCAGAGCAGGATAACCTATACCAGACCACACAGGAATGCATCCAGGCAGGTTTTGAGTATCTCCAGAAAGGGAGGTAATTTTAAAACATTTAATGTATGATTTCATTGTGAGATTTAACACATCCAAGTGCCAGGTTCTGCACATTGGCCACAACAACCCCATGCAGTGCTACACGCTGGGGTCAGCGTGGCTGGAGAGTGACCAGATAGAGAGAGGGTACTGGTCGATGGTAGGCTGAACATGAGCCTGCAGTGTGCCCAGGCAGCCAGGAGGGCAATGGCATCCTGGCCTGCATCAGGAACAGTGGGGCCAGCAGGAACAGGGAGGTCATTCTGCCCCTGTACACTGCACTGGTTAGGCCACACCTCGAATACTGTGTCCAGTTCTGGGCCCCTCAGTTTAGGAAGGATGTTGAGTTGCTGGAACGAGTCCAGAGAAGGGCAACGAAGTTGGTGAGGGGCTTGGAGCACAAGCCCTATGAGGAGAGGCTGAGGGAGCTGGGGTTGCTTAGCCTGGAAAAGAGGAGACTCAGGGGAGACCTTATGGCTCTCTACAACTACCTGAAGGGAGGTTGTAGACAGGCGGAGGTTGGTCTCTTCTCCCAGGCCACCAGTACCAGAACAAGAGGACACAGTCTCAGGCTGCGCCAGGGGAGGTTTAGGCTGGAGTTCAGGAGGAAGTTTTACACAGAGAGGGTGATTGCCCATTGGAATGGGCTGCCCAAGGAGGTGGTGGAGTCACCGTCATTGGAGGTGTTCAGGAGTAGACTTGATGGGGTGCTTGGTGCCATGGGTTAGCTGTTTAGGTGGGTTGGATTGGTTGATGGGTTGGACACGATGATCTTGAAGGTCTCTTCCAACCTGGTTTGGTTTATTCTAAATAAAGGTTTACTCTAAATTTTAAGCTCAGATTTAATATTTTGAAATTTTTGATGAGAATCAAACTGATTCAAGAGCAGAGCCTCTGCCATACCATTATGCACATTTACTGCTTATAGATGGTTTGGCAAGAATACCAAAAGAAATGGTAGGACATTAGCCCTGAAAAATATTGCTTCAGGGTTGTGGGCAAGAGAGAGGAACTGTACAAAAGACTACAGTCACTTGATTTTAATACATTTAATTAGTGGGTCTAAGACATTCTTAATGCAGAAACAACAGGTTATAGAAATCTTTCCAAAAAGAGAGTTTCAAAGCAATGCATATGCTTGGTTTAAGGCCATTTTTTATCTTTACCAAGGCAAGGCACTGTTGGCCACTTTATACAACAATAAAGGTTGGGAATGACTTGCATACATAGAACAAGTGCAACTTCTAAGATACTGGAACCCAGCCAAATTCCAGATGATGTTTCCACAAAGTGGGTATGTGTCAGACATCATCACTGCTTGAACAAGCAATGAAATCCTGGAAAGTCACTGAACCTTCGAGAACTTAGCATTTTACAGCAAAAACTGATGATCACAGTTCCAAGGCAGCTAATTATTCGTCAAAAGAACCTGAACTCTCAGAGCACTGTTGGAAAGAAGTATGAAAATATTCTCTTTTATCTACCCAAGACTTGCACTAAACAGAAAAACAGAGATAATGTTTCTGCCAACAGCAGTCTCACCAATTTAAAGTACAGAGTAGCACACAGCTCTGCTCCCCAAAACAGATGCTGCAAAAGGAAAGGATTCTGAATTGATCTATGTGAATGACCAGAAAGTATGTCTGTGTAGTCTCTTCACAAGAATATTCCTCATTTGTCAAGAGGACAAAACAGACCTTGATCACACTATATAAACACCTACAGAAGATTAGTTTTGCAAACTCCTTGAATTTAATCAAAAGCATGAAGTGATATATGTAGTTTTGCAGTTTCTGGAATGTCTTCTATTGAAGTGCCTAACCTGGCACTATTAAATTGTTGGTTTATTCATATTTATTCTATTCCATGTGCAACACATGATGAAAGGCCAGTGCCACACAAATAATGGAAGGAATATCCATTACAGGTCAGAGGCTGCAGATACCCTCTCTGCAAGCCACAACCCCAAACTCTGGAATGGTACAGTACATGAAATACTACTCTACAATGGCATTGTTTTGTAAGTTTGCCACAAGACCCTCAAGGTGCCCATCAAAACAGGACACAGGATGAGATGAACCTGCAATCAGAAATGTATTCCTGTGTTAGTGCTTAACATACTGTATGCTGAGTCAGTTATCTCTTCAGAAAACACAAATTCAGGAGATAGAATTCTAAAGGCACATTCCACAGATACTTGACACAAAAAAACCCAAGAATTAAAATGTGGTACCTGAGGGCATCAACTGATTCAGTATTTACATTAAGTCTTGCAAAGCCTTTATACAGAGAAAATAGTATTATAACTAAGTAAAGACACAATCACACAAAAACAGGCAAAGAATAGAGTAGAATAGAGTAGAGTAGAGTAGAGTAGAGTAGAGTAGAGTAGAGTAGAGTAGAGTAGAGTAGAGTAGAGTAGAGTAGAGTAGAGTAGAGTAGAGTAGAGTAGAGTAGAGTAGAGTAGAGTAGAGTAGGTTGGAAGAGACCTTCAAGATCATCAAGTCCAACCTATCATCCACCACCACCCAACCAACTAAATCATGCAACCAAGCACCCTATCAAGTCTCCTCCTGAACACCTCCAGTGATGGTGACGCCACCACCTCCTCGGGCAGCTCATTCCAATGGGCAATCACTCTCTCTGTGTAAAACTTCCTCCTAACCTCCAGCCTAAACTTCCCCTGGTGCAGCCTGAGACTGTGTCCTCTTGTTCTGGTGCTGGTTGCCTGGGAGAAGAGACCAACCTCTGCCTGTCTACAACCCCCCTTCAGGTAGTTGTAGAGAGCAATAAGGTCACCCCTGAGCCTCCTCCTCTCCAGGCTAAGCAACCCCAGCTCCCTCAGTCTCTCCTCATAGGGCTTGTGTTCCAAGCCCAAAGAAAAGACAGAGTTTTCCAAACACCTGTACTTTCTCATCTTTTGGCTATTACTAAGTAAAAACAAAAAAATCAACCCTAATTCTGAGCAAAATATTTCTTAAAGCTGATGCCTACAGCAATACAAAGAGACTGAAAGACATCTGGCACCAACGCAATGCAGGTGGTTTTTTTTTCCATACCTTCTTTGGAAACATTCAGTCTTTGAAATGTCAATATTTTAAATGTACTTGAAGTTAAGGAGGAAGTGTATTTGTTCATTTTTACATTCTGAGCATGATTTAATTAGTTAAAGCAGATAGTTTAATCTCGATGCTGTTCTTCGGAGCTTAACAGGAAAATCAATTCATTACCAAACCGAGAAAGCCGAAAACAAAACAGGCTTAAATATCATCTGGAAAGGTTTGTATCTCTTTCAGTGCCCTCAATGGGTGTTTAGTTAAAGCAAAATGCAAGCCTACAAAAGGATTTTTACCTGGATAGACCATTAACTCATCTCTCAGAAAATAATAATAGCAACGTGCTAATAAAAAAATTCTGGTCTTGAAGATAACCTCCAAAAGAGAGGTTGCAGCAGAAAATTGAAGTTTTCTAAAGTTTTCTCTGTGTCTTTCATACTAAAAGCTTCTAGACTGGCAAACTTATGAAAGCACAAGCTACTGGCACAAACAATAAAGAACACTTAGATCTTCTGCTCAAAATTTGTTTCCACTACAATGCCTAAAACACCGGAGAAAAGAACAGGGAATAAAGTTCTCCACTGCATCGAACAAACTAACATTTCTCTAATTATTTTCAATGGACAGAACTTTTAAACCTTTGTAGATGACAAAGCAGCAAAAGAATTAACTTTACCCACCAAATTTCTTCAGGAGGAGGACTACTTCTCCAGATGAGAAGACATTAGAAGTTCTCTCCATTCTTCCTGACTCTTGTCAGCAAGTTGTCCATCATCACTGTGGAGGCCCCATCCCTGGAGATGTTTAAGACCAGGCTGGATGAGGCTCTGGCCTGCCTGATCTAGTGTGGGGTGTCCCTGCCCATGGCAGCAGGGCTGGAACTAGATGATCCTTATGGTCCCTTCCAACCCTGACTGATTCTATGACACTATGATCACCAAAACCAAACATCTGTGCTAAAAGGCTAATTTGATCTGGCGATTCTTTATTCACCAAGTATGCACTTCATCTGTGATTCAGAAAAGTAAATTAAAACCTCAAAGTAATCAAACTTTCCTGGACTATGTAGTAATGGATGTTATTATATATCTTGTCATCTCCTCAAGGTGATCAAAAAACCGGAGCAGGGACTCATCTTTGCGTTGCAACTTTCAGTTCTGTGCAAAACTGCATCTTACGTGCACAAAGTCTTGAAGAAGACAAAACAACACTCACATACTTCTACTTCATTACCTTCCTTACTTTCTAGCATCTACAGGCTTCAATGTTTACCAAAAGGCAGCCTATTATTTCTCAGAAAAGAACAACTTAACACTGTGCTAAGGCCTTCAAGATAAGCTCAATTCAAGACAACTTCAATTCAACGTTGATTCCCTAATAAGGAAGCTATGGCAGATCATCATTAGTGATACAAAGCAAAGGGTAGTAACAATGTATTTACACTGACTGCAGATGAGAAAAAGGATGTCTACAATCAAGGGCAAACAACAAAGGCTGGACAAGAAGGAAGCAGGATACATTATTTAGGACAATGTGGTACTGGCTAATTTTAAGTAGAGAAAACTGTTGTAAAGGTCAGGAACATCAGTTTCCTAGCAAGAAAGACTGTTGCCTAGTAGTTTTGTTTCATACAGAAGGAAAAAAAAACCCAAACAACCCACAGTAAAATTAAGAGGATAGTTTATTCACCAACGCAGAACTGATCACAGGATGTCAGCGGTTGGAAGGGATCTCTGAAGATCATCAGGTCCAACCCCCCCTGCCAGAGCAGGACCGTAGAATCTAGCACAGGTTCACAGTATCACAGTATCACTAAGGTTGGAAGAGAGCTCAAAGATCATCAAGTCCAACCTGTCACCACAGACCTCATGACTAGACCATGGCACCAAGTGCCATGTCCAATCCCCTCTTGAACATCCCCAGGGATGGTGACTCCACCACTTCCCTGGGCAGCACATTCCAATGATGAATGACTCTCTCGGTGAAGAACCTTCTCCTCACCTCCAGCCTAAACTTCCCCTGGTGCAGCTTGAGACTGTGTTGTACAGTTGGAGAATCCACAACCCTCCTGGGCAGCCTGTTTCGGTGATCTGTGACCCTCACAGGGAAGAAGTTCTCCTTCACATTGAGGTAGAACCTCCCGTGCTGTAGTTTATATCCATTACCCCTTGTCCTATCACAGGGTGCAAATGAGAAGAGCCTGTCCCCTGCCTCTTGACACCCAGCCCTCAGATATTCATAAACATTTATTAAATCCCCTCTCCCCACATTTTGATTGCATCCAGAGGCTGCATATACCCACTGCCAATACTATTAAAGCAAACAATATTACCACCAGCACAAAAGCAATAGATGAAACGTACTGTGGTTGTTAATTCCACCTTGCCATGCATCTAGAGTTGAGCTTGTTCTAGACACACTGAGAAATTTTTCCATCTTTGCCATAACCATCACAACATATAGCTCAGTCAAATGCACCATATTTTAACTGTCAGTGACAGAGGAGTCACAGGGATACCAGAATAAAATAGGAATGGGAACCAGTGCTCTGCTTCAGGGTAGACATTTCCAGGAGGCGGAGGAAAGGGGGTGAGGGTTGTGTTTGTAGAAAAAAAAACAAACCACCAGCAAGCAATGGAAAGAGAACTGAAGGGCACCCTCCATGGATATGTAGACCTTACATGAAATCTTATACAGGTTGTCCTGAACAGATGTATTGCAACATGTTTCCCTAACATTTGTATTTCAGAGGATGTAAGTTGATGCCAAATTTCAAGAGAGTGAAAGGCAGTATTTCTGCTTTGTTTGGCAATGGGGAAAAAAAGTACCTGTTTTAGAAACTGGCAAAGGAGAAAACTGAGATGATACTTACAAAATTTAGGGGAGGAGGGATGCAGATATAAAGATACTTGCATTACAATTCCCTGAACTGGAGTATTTCCCATTGCAGAAAACTCAGTATAAATGAGGTGGTAATGCTTTTGAAGGTATTTACCACACACAAACATACAAGGAATGATAAGTACATAATTTTTTATGCTTTGGAGGTCACATATCTCCCATAACAATGGGTAAATATATAAAATAAAAATGGTTTGTGCATTTTTTCATCTGTAACTTAAATGGGACTTTACCAAGATTCCATTACGGACCTAATTTTAGCCTAACTGGGTCAGGATGGAAGCATCAACATACGCTGTCATCTCATCTGTCAGAAGACCCAGAAGGAAGTAAGATACCACTGAAAAAACTTGTGAGCTTAAAATCAAAGCCCATTCCTTAAAAAAGTTCTGCATTCCAAGCCAATGAGCCACCTTCAGATACATTAGGCATGCAGAAACTCAGCACAGTAGGTCCCTCAGCGAAAGACATCAAGGAAACCAAATCAACTTCTCAGCTGTCTCTTTCTCACCCAGATCAAATTTGCTAGAGCCTTATCACAAGTCAGCTATAGACTGCTTTCCTTAAAACATTAAGGTCAGTAAGTTAAGCATTTGGAACAGCATCAAAACCAAGCCCACTAAATATGCCTGGCTTTGCATGCACATTTACAAGGGCATATGGCAGTATGACAAAGGGCAATGGTTTGAAACTAGAGAAGGGCAGACTTAGACTGGATGTCAGGAAGAAAGCAGCTTTTTACTGTGAGGGTGGAAGAACGGTGGAAGAGGTTCTCCAGGGAGGTGATGGAGGCCCCATCTCTGGAGACATTCAAGGTCAGGCTTGATGGGGCTCTGAGACAGCTGATCTAATTGGGGATGTCCCTGTTTCCTGCAGGGGGTTGGACTAGATGACCTCTAGAGGTCCCTTCCAGCCAGCGCATTCTATGATTCTGAGTGTGGTCATCCATTATGAAACACTCTGCATAGCTTCACTCTTCCGCTGGACCCTCTGCTCATCATACAGGGTTGTCAAACTATTAATACAAAATCATTTAATTCTTACTTCCACTGTGAACTCAATTATTCACCATGTAGGGCAACCATTTATTCACTGCAGACCACTCATGCCATTCTCAGGACATCAATATTCTGAAACACTTGATTTTACCAGAATGATGTTCCTTACACCTTTGCATTCCAGTTTAGCTTACATGAAGAATCCAGAACAAGACATTTCCATTATGTGGAATAACTCACTAGCAAAATTCCAAAAGCAACATAGATACCTCCTTCTAAAGCAAAGATGTACTGCTCTAAGGACTGAAACAATATGCCAATGAAATTAGAAAGGTATTGCACAGAATCACAGAACCAACCAGGTTGGAAGAGACCTCCAAGATCATCAAGTCCAACCAATCACCCAACCCTAACTGATCAACTAAACCATGGCACTAAGTGCTTCATCCAGTCTTTTCTTAAACACCTCCAGGGGCCCTACCACCTCCCTGGGCAATCACTCTTTCTGTGAAGAACTTCTAAAATCAAGCCTAAACGTCCCCTTGCGCAGCTTGAGACTGTTGCTGGTTGCCTGGGAGAAGAGACCAATCCCCACCTGGCTACAACCACCCTTCAGGTAGTCATAGGCAGCAATAAGGTCTACACACTAATACAGTTGAGACTTAATGAGGACACAGCCTCAAGCTGCACCAGGGGAAGTTAAGGCTTGAGGTGAAGAGAAAGTTCTTCACAGAAAGAGTTGTTAGCCGTCGGAATGGGCTGCCCAGGGAGGTGGTAGTAGTCATGAAGTCTTGGGTGACAGGTTGGACTTGATGATCTTTGAGGTCTTGACATGGTACTGTTCTTCAGCTCTTGAAAGAAGTATGTGAAAAGACAAAATCACCATCAAACAAATATACATTCAGGTTTTAGAAGCTAGGCTACAAACAGTGACTTCCCAATCTATAGGTTAGCTAAAAGGTAACCTAATAATCGTGCTTAATATAATATGGACTAGGAAAGAAGTTACAGTGAGTGGAATTCTATTATTTCTAGCATTATTTTCAATTTCTTGATAAAATACTAACAGTAGTGAAGACAGACATTTGTCTATATTGCACTCTTTGCACTCTTTATATAAAGGAACAGTAGAATACATCTATGAAGAAATCATCCAAAACATATCAAAAAGGAGAGTTTTACTCTGAGCAGACCTATTTTAACCAGATAGGTATACAAATACACTTGTTCACCCACACATTATCCCTCAACAAAGAGAAACTAACACCTACACCTACCCCTAAGGCCTTTCACAGAAATACAAGCATTCATAGTTTTGTTTTAGAATTCAACTATTACATCTGATTATGTAAGCTACCACTTTTAAACACAACTCTTAAAAGAGCTTTAGGTCTCTCGTAGTAGCATCAGTTCAGGCAAAACTTTGATTCCAGTTTTACTACCTTCCAAGCCTTCTGACATGATGAGGACTGGTGAAAGCTAAGCTTCAAACCAAGAAAACACTATTTCTTTAAGCCCAGGAGCATGAAGAGTTTATCATACCTTCTACACTGCTGGGTTTCTTCCACAACATGGGAATTTTTTATTCTATATAACCGACAAAAAACAAATGCATGACTATTGGAATTTCTATCCCATCTACGTGATCAATGATCTCTTTCTGCAATAGATATTTTTCTTCAAAACAACAAATCTTTAACAAGAGAGCTGTGTGCACTGCTGATGGAAACTGTGCTGTATCATCAACAGCAACACCTATTGAAGCATCCCAGCAGAACTGACAACACACCCCCCAAAGTGTGCTTGCCGTTCACAGCTGAGCAAACGCTGCGGACAGCTCTTGTTTGCTAACGGTTCCTCTACTCAGCCAGGGGGACAACCTCTTTCCCATAGGTTGTAAACAGGCCAACATCCCATGAAGCATTTAAATAAACAGCAGAAGTGAACTGGCTTAATTTTTTGGTTTATCCTTTATCTTGCTTCTAATGATTTGTTCGCTCCTATTTCTTCATCACACAGACCTTCAGTTCAGCATCTTAAAAAGTCAAGAGATTGCTTTGGAGTTTGTTTATTTTGAGGCTGTTCTGTGGTTGGTTTTTTCCCTCTGATCACTTCATATCCTCTCCCTTGTTTCTGGACAATAGCATATTTACACCTATTGCCATTTCTCAGAGCAATACAACTGGGTTTTATTCATAGCACCACCCATAATCTCCTTCATTCTGTCATACTGGCTAGGTGTCCTTGCTGGCCAGACAGACTTAAGTCACAGGAAATAACAAACAACAATAGACAGTGGCTCACCAACCTCATCATGCTAGTCTCAGAATAAACTGAATTCCAAAGGCCTTGGGAGGTTGTTGTGTCCTCCAGCCCAGACTGTAAGCAATCCATTTTCCACAGCAGCTGTGTCCACTCTACTGAATTAAAATGCATGTGGCTATTTATTTTTTATTACATTTTACAGGATAGCTTCATGTCAGCAGGTAATAACCTTTCCCACTTAATATTTTAGTGTATTGCAACATTCATACTATGCCATTATGAAGAAAAGTCTAATGGATAAGACATGGCCAGTCAGTACAACTACAACATCACAGATCACTGTCAGGAATGTAGCTAGGGTACAATGTTTAATTTCAGAGAATCTAATAATGTGATGCAGTAGAGTTAAAAGCCCAGATGGGGGAAAGGCTGAGAATCTCTTCCCCACTCCCCCCTCCTCCCTCCAAACAGAGAGGAGAAAAAAAGGGTAAGGAGCAAATCCACTAAACAATAATCTGGAGTCGGCTTGGAAGTAAAGAGGTGAAGAATTTTCTTTAAACAATATATATATCTCAATAACAGGAAAGGTTCACAAGGGCAAGGAACAAGGATGGATGCAAGGGGGACAAAAAAGAGTAATACAAAACCAGTCTTTATCTGAGGAGGCATGTAGGCAGCAGGGAGAAGGATCAGGTCTGGCCACGTGGCAGAGGAGCAGGAGGGCAGCTGCAGTAGCTCTCATCAGCAGAGGCAGGAGCCAACAGGAGACCCAACAGCTACGATATCCTGCTTTTTATACCCTGGCTGGGCAGGGAGCGGGGAGTGGAACAGACTCAGCTTCCCAGGGGAAGCGCCCTGCAGGGAGGGTAAAGTACCTGCAAGCCTTCCACCCTGCTTTGGTTTTTCGTTTTCAGAAATGGGCATTAACCCACCACATGTGAGTTTCAAGTTAAATATGTGGTGTCAACAACTTCTTGTGACCTGCAAGAGCAGCTACTTTCACTTGAGTCAGGAGGGTGACTTGGCTGCAACATAACACGAGGTGGTCTGAATACTGCATTCTTTTTAAAGAAAGGTAAGCAAATGCGCTTCAATGGCTCTTAAATACCTTCAAAACAAAACCACCAAGAATCTTCAATCCTGACCCAAGACTTGTGGGATGTATTGTGCAATTTAATATTTTTTTTTAATTAAAAAAAAAAATAATAAAAATCAAGCTTCCTCCATTAGAAAAAGGTTCCATTAGGTTACTTGCACTTTTAAATGCTTTATTGCCACTTTAAAGGATTACTCTAAAGGCTTAAAGGCTCATTAGTCTCATTTTCACACATATAATGTCCAATTACTTCAGGAGAGCCCCAATAAGCATGCTTCAAAGCATTTTGTTTCATGACAGAATAAGATCATTACATGACCTACCCCTTTCACCTTCCCAAAATTCTTCAGTATTCACAATACAGAAAAGAATCCCCTCAGCTATAGACCTCTTCAAGTATTTATTCATACTTCTTGGCTCTACTCATCATACCAGCAGGTACAAAGATGGTAGGTAATAGTATATCCTGCTTTGGGAACACAAGCTTTTATTATTCCATTTGTTTTCAGAATATGATTTATCAAAAGGGGAAGAACCATATGTAGAGCTAAGCAGAACAGACATGTCTGTATGTACACTACGTTTAATGATGGCAACAACAAAATTACAGTGACTTTCCTACCTCAGTTTAAGCACCTGAGAAACTTAACCAACTAGCCTTGATTAACTACTATCAGAAGTCTGATCCCAGGTCCGATCTAAATGCTCTTTAACATCTTTACTGATGATCTGGATGAGGGCATTGAGTCGATCGTCAGTAAATTTGTGGACAACACCAAGCTGGGGGCAGGAGTTCATCTGCTGGAGGGTAGAGAGGCTTTGCAGAGGGACCTCGACAGGCTGGACAGATGGGCAGAGTCCAACGGCATGAGATTGAACACATCCAAGTGCTGGGTTCTGCACATTGGCCACAACCCCATGCAGAGCTACAGGCTGGGGTCAGAGTGGCTGGAGAGCAGCCAGGCAGAGAGAGACCTGGGGGTACTGGTTGATGGTAGGCTGAACATGAGCCTGCAGTGTGCCCAGGCTGACAAGAAGGCCAATGGCATCTTGGCCTGTATCAGGAGTAGTGTGGCCAGCAGGAGCAGGGAGGTCATTGTGCCCCTGTACTCAGCACTGGTTAGGCCACACCTCGAGTACTGTGTCCAGTTCTGGGCTCCTCAGTCTAGGAAGGATGTTGACTTGCTGGAATGTGTCCAGAGAAGGGCAAGAAAGTTGGGGAGGGGTTTGGAGCACAAGCCCTATGAGAAGAGGCTGAGGGAGCTGGGGCTGCTTAGCCTGGAGAAGAGAAGGCTCAGGGGTGACCTTATTGCTCTCTACAACTACCTGAAATGAGGATGTGGACAGGCAGAGGTTGGTCTCTTCTCCCAGGCAACCAGCACTAGAACAAGGAGACACAGTCTCAAGCTGCAACAGGGGAGGTTTAGGCTGGAGATTAAGAAGAAGTTTTACACAGAGAGAGTGATTGCCCACTGGAATGGGCTGCTCAAGGAGGTGGTGGAGTCGCCATTACTGGAGGTGTTCAGGAGGAGACTTGATGGGGTGCTTGGTTGCATGGTTTAGTTCTTTAGGTGGTGTTGGATGATAGGTTCGACATGATGATCTTGAAGGTCTCTTCCAACCTATTCTATCCTATCTAACATCCTGGACATACCACAAATAAAAACTGCAGAGCAAAAAGATTTATTATGTTTAACATTCACTGTCAATGTCTTTTAAAAACACTGAGTCCTGAGAGCAAAATAACTAAACTTCACTAAACTGCAGTTGTTTAATAGTCTCCTCCTGAAGGAGAGGGAGGAAAAGAAAAGGTGGGGGGAAAGAAAAAAAATGTGCAGCAAAGGGAGGAATGTCATAATAGGACAGAAATTAATTACTGAGATGTGCCAGGCTATAGGCACATCCAAAAGACAAGATATTTAAGTATGAATAGAAAGATAAAAGAGACTTTTCAGTGGCTTTTCTACTCATCAGTGAAGTTACAACTGAGAGAAAAACAACCTGGTAGGTTTTTTCATGCCACATAGCTCACAAGTTATGTTTGGAAGAACAGCTGGAAAAAGAAGTATCAGTGTGCTTCACAAATTATAATCTTCTGCTGTCCCCTAGTGGCACTGTAACTTGTTTCACAAAAATTGATCACAGCATGTTTTGAACTTCAGGCTCTGTAGGCTACAGAACAGAGGGCCTTAATACAAATTAAAAGCCAGAATAAATCAGTTAGGCAGACAACTGCTACAAGTAGCTCTTACTTACACAGAATTTGTGAAACTAAAACCCAAAGGCAAACACTTGTGAGGTAGTATTTTAAATTACAGACTTTTCTAAGAGACTGTGTGACAAAAAGACAGACAAAAAAAACCCCTCAAGACATGCCAATTCTCCACTAAAAGCATTACTGGACAAGGCCCAGATTTTCTTCATGCTACTTTACTGTAAATCAAAAATGCAGGAGTTGCAATTTATGTTCTACATCAGGGTAAAATGCAAGTAAAATGCTACTAAGGGGACATGGTGGCCTTAGCCATTTAAAATAAAATATTTGTTTTTTTTTTTTAATAATTCTCTTTCATCTTAGATACAGCTTTGCAAAACCACAGACGTGTGAGTGGCTCTCTTAAAGCTCTCAAGCTGTCTACAACTACCTGAAGAGAGGTTGTAGTCAGGTAGGGGTTGGTCTCTTCTCCCAGGCAACCAGCACCAAAACAAAAGGACACAGTCTCAAGCTGTGCCAGAGGAGGTTTATGCTGGGTGTTAGGAAGAAGGCCTTGCCAGCAAGAGAGATTGGCCATTGGAATGTGCTGCCCAGGGAGGTGGTGGAGTCGGCATCACTGGAAGTGTTTAGGAAGAGACTGGATGGGGCGCTTGGTGCCATGGTTTAGTGGATTAGATAGTGTTGGGTTGGACTCGATGATCTCAAAGGTCTTTTCCAACCTGATTAGTTCTATTCTATTCTATTCCCAAATGCCAGCCTTAGGTTTTTCAGCCCCATCTGGGTCTCTTCTCCCAGGCAACCAGCACCAGAACAAGAGGACATAGTCTCAAGCTGTGCCAGGGGAGGTTTAGGCTGGAGGTTAGGAAGAAGTTCTACATGGAGAGAGTGATTGCCCATGGGAATGGGCTGCCCAGGGAGGTGGTGGAGTCACCATCACTGGAGGTGTTTGGGAGGAGACTTGACAGGGTGCTTGGTTGCATGGGTTAGTTGATTAGGTGGTGTTGGATGATAGGTTGGACACAATGACCTTGAAAGTCTCTTCCAACCTGGTCTGGTCTATTCTATTCTATTCTACTCTATCTCCAAAATAATTTCTCTCTTGATTTTCATATTTACTTTTGTAGCACAGAGTAACTTGATTTCAAAAGTAAACAGTATTTTGGCAGCCCTATTTTAATTGCAGCTTAACACAGTCTCTTAATTAGCTGAGATATTTAATTTAGCTTTCATTCTGTGCAATTACACACTCTCATAAGCCATGAAAATTTGTAATTATCTCTAACCCCATTAATGAGGGCTACTAAACTGCAGGCAGATCATTTTTATCAAGTTTCTGAAAAATGAAACCACAAGCTTCTCATACCAATCATGGCTACTGAAAACAAGTTTCCTACGCAACACTTTCACAGGTAAATACACTCTCAAGTAGCCACATCCCAAACTGCACTTAGCATATTTACTTAGTACATGCTATTCACTTACAACTCTAGACGTCTCCATTGTTGTATTGTCAGAGACTCATTTCATGTCCTTAAGCTCAGTAAACAACACGCTTTCCAGGATGTGGTGGTTTAGGCTGGGTGCTGGCCTGGATGCCACTGCACAGACCACACCTGGGAGGTCCCATAAGGGTCCAGCCCAGTGGGTGGTCACAGCAAACCAGGTTATTTCATCCACAATCCTCTGCTCCCCTATAAAACATCCATGTGGGGTCTTCACTTCCTCTTTCATCCCCTGCTGCTGCCTAGGTAAAATGGCATGAGCCGCCTCCCTTGGGCCTGCCCAGGCCCAAGGCTGTGTTGGTGGGGGGGGGAGGAAAGAGCCCTGGGGTGTTTGGGTGTACCCCCAGGTGGGAATGGGATGTTCTTGGGTATGTTCTGGGATCTCTCTCTTTTGTCACAATGCTTGTGGTTCTCTGTAAAACTTTCATTGCTGTTTTTGTTTTCTCATTTAAACTTTCCACCATTCTTTTGCAATCCGTTTGTCTGAGTTGTTTTTTCTACCTGTGGTGGGGAGGGGGTTTGCCCCAGCCCATTACACAGGACTGCTTTACTTCAAGGGCAGAGTCTGCATGTTTCTCCATTCCTTGATCTTTGCACCAGATTAAGAACCATAAAGTACCCATACAGCTTTTCCTACAGAAGGAAATTGCTTTTTGGTATCATTCACTCCCATGTACTCCAATTTCAGTAAAGTGTGGCAACCAAAAAATTAACTTCAAAGGAAAGGTAAACAACAGCCTAGGAAGCCAGGGGCAGGCATTCAGCACAGCACATGGCCTACAGACAGACCTTCTGCCTCAGTTTTCTGTAGTGATTAAGCAATCACAGAAGGTTGCTGTGGTAGTGAGAAAGTTCAACCCTCCCACCACACAAGCCACAGCTAACTCAGTCGGAGAAGTGAATGAAAAAAGGCTGTATTTTACAAGCAGAATGAAATGCAGTGAATATATACAAAAGATACAGTACTTACAGTATATACAAAAATATACAGGAAAGAATGTACACAGAAACTCCCTCTGGAGGAGAATTCCCCCTCCAGGTTCCCCCCAAAACCCCTTTTCCCCCTTCTTCCCCTTTTTCTAAAAAGGATTAAAGAGAGCAAATGGATATTAAGGGAAATTTTGTTAGTTCAAAGCAATTGTTAAGGGGAAAAAAATTAGTTTTCTTATCTCAGAAGTCCAAGGTCAGCACTGCCAAGAACACAACAGAAAGAAAGCAGCTACGCAGACTGAACTCAGACTAAATCCTTCAAGTTACATTCCTACTGATCTACCAATGAAATTCATTTAGAATTATCTTTGTTTTCCTTTTTACACCAAAGCATTCAACTAGAGTATTCTGTAGCCGTCCTGTCCTTAAAGGCACAGCCTAAAACTGTCACAGTTGTACTTAAGAAGTTCCTGAAGACAGACACTTAAGGTCGCAAGGCTAACGTCCTTGTCAGGGTCAGACGTTACTAGATGCACTGTGGAAAAAGGGAGTTACTTATCTTTATATAGCTGCTTCCCATCTCTAAATCTACTTAAAATTGCCCTTCTCAGTGTCTAACAAGAAATGGAAAAAGGCCTGAGGATTGTAACTCAAGGAAGAGGATGTCCCTGCTCACTGCAGGGGGGTTGGACTAGATGACTTTTGGAGGTGCCTTCCAACCCAAACCAATCTATGATTCTATGAAGGTGCTTTAACTCAGTGATGAGGCTTGAAAAGAGCTCAACAAGCCTCCTATAAACTGCCAGTGTAAAAAATGTGCCAATACATTGCTTTCCCTCCCACGATGACAGTATGCCACACACAGAAAAATTACAAAGCTTCTGTGGAAGCCATACAGGATTAAATTAAAAACAGACTGGGGGAAAAAACAACCCAAACCAATAATACCCCTGAACAAACAAACACCAAACAAACATAAAACCAAAACAAAAACTAAACAAAACAAACTCCAGAATTCTCACTTAGCCTATACAGGATTTTTCCTCACTTACCATGCATGAGATTATACCTAGATTTAAATTTATACAATCAGCTACAAGTTTTGGGTGATTTAATGTAACAAACATGACTGATCTAAGATTGGTAAACATGATGCTCACCTACAAGACGGGCTGGAAGGAGGACCTGGGGAACTACAGACCTGTCAGCCTGACCTTGGTGCCAGGGAAGGTCATGGAGCAAATCATCTTGAGTGCCATTATGCAGCATGTGCAGGGTAACCAGGTGATTTGGTCCAGTCAGCATGGGTTCACAAAGGGCACATCCTGCTTGACAAACCTGATCTCCTTCTATGACAAGGTGACCTGCCTAGTTGATGAGGGAAAGGCTGTTGTTTACCTGCACTCCTTAGTAAAGCCTTTCACACTGTCTCCCACAGCATCCTCCTAAAATAACTGGCTGCTGATGGCTTGGATGGGTGGACACTTCCCTCGGTTAAAAACTGTCTGGGTGGCTGAGCCCAAAGAGTGGTGGTGAATGGAGTTAAATCCAGTTGGCAGCTAGTCACCAGTGGTATTCCCCAGGGCTCAGTACTGGGCCCAGTCTTGTTTAGTGTCTTCACCAACGATCTGGACAAGGAGATTGAGTGCATTCTCAGTAAGTTTGCAAATGTCCGCAAATTGGGTGGGAGCATTGATCTGCTTGAGGGTAGGAATGCTCTGCAGAGGTATCTGGACAGGCTGGATCGATGGGCCGAGGTCAGTTGTACAAGGTTTAACAAGCCAAGCGCTGGGTCCTGCACTTGGGTCATGCCAACACCATGCAACACTACAGGTTTAGGGAAGAGTGGATGGAAAGCTGCCCAGCAGAAAAGGACCTGGAGGTGCTGGCTGGCAGCTGTATGAACATGAGAAATTCTCAGAAGTTCTCAGGTGGTAAAGAAGGCCAACAGCATCCTGGTATAGTAGTAGTGTGGCCAGCTAGAGTAGGGAAGTGATCATGCCCCTGTATTTGGCATGGTGAAGCTGCACCTTAACTACTGCGTTTAGTTTTGGCCCCTCATTACAAGAAGATTAAGTTACTGGAGTGTGTCCAGAGAGCACAACAAAACTGATGAAGGGTCTGAAGAACAAGACTTATGAGGAGTATCTGGAAGCACTGGGATTGTTTATCCTGGAGAAGAGACTGAAAGGAGACCTTCTTGCTTTCTACAACTACTTGAAAGGAGGTTGTGGAGAGGTGGGCGTTGGTCTCTTCTCCCTAATCTCAAGTGATAAAGTTAGAGAAAATGGCCTCAAATTGTGCTAAAGAAAGTTTAGATTGGGTAGTAGGGAAAATTTCTTTACTGAAAGAGTGGTCAGGCATTGGGACAGGCTGCCCAGGGAGGTGGTGGGGTCACCGTCCCTGGAAGTGTTCAAAAACACATGTAGACGTAGCACTTTGGGACACAGTTTAATGGCCATGATGGTGCCAGGTCAATGGTCCCAACCTAAATGATTCTCTGATTTGCCAACTCTGTTCATAGATAGTTATTTTAAAAAATAATCAACATTTCAAACATTTCAAAAATTATTATTCTCTTCTATTACAACAAATAGACAGGAAAATGGAGAGCACAGGGCAGGATGGGGCAGAAATGTTACCCACTACAATGAAAACATGGCTAGAACTTCCACGTGATGAAAGGAGGCTGCAAGTGCACACTCCAACTACAGTCACCAAAATTTAATGCCATCTGCTCCAGGAAGACTGGTTTCAAATTCCTATAGCACAGAGGGCTGAAGCCCTATTCTGAGCAACTGACCTGTCATTAGGTTTGACAACTGCCTGTACTGCAGACCACACTACAAATTAAGTTACATACAAGAGATAATACCAAGTCATACATTTTGTCCTTCAGGTAATTGCATGAACTTTTTGATCTACACAATAATAGGTCCTCTTTCTCTTAGAAAACTACTCCTGAGATCAAGGACCAGGTTGTATTTGGGTAACTACCTTCCATCATAAAGGCTTAACCACAAATCAAGGACCAGGGTGTATTTGGGTAACTACCTTCCATCATAAAGGCTTAACCACAAATCAAGGACCAGGGTGTATTTGGGTAACTACCTTCCATCATAAAGGCTTAACCACAAATATTTTAAGCTATCCTTAAGAGTATGATTCCACAAAACCTTCAGAACATTAAAAAATACCTGTAATTAACACTGTTTGCTTTCTTTCCCCCCACAAATTAAAGAAGAAATATTTCCATTCTTTTGAAGAGTCTTCAATGGCTCCAAAAATTGCATCCAGGGACTAAAGCCTTATTTATCAATAAAGGGCAGTGGCAAAACAAGCTTTTCCACCAAACATGCACAGCAAAACCTCTGCCTTTTGCCAAGCACAAAAGGGGATTTTTTTGCTTCTTTGTTATTAATCTTCCATGATCAGATTAAATGGGGGCATTGTTTCTGTCTGCTGTAATGAATGTCTGAAGCTTACTAAGAAATTATTAAGTCAATTTATTAGTCTCAAATAATCAAAATAGTGGTTTGGTGATAATAAACTTTGTTTCTTTCCAACTCATATCTTGATTTTTTTTTTCCAAAGGAGTCCCTACCCAATTATCTGTCTCTACAGTGATCTAGTTTCAAACACTAATATTTTAATGAAAAGTGAAAACCAACCTGGCTGTTCTTCCCACTCTGTGGATGTATGTATTTGCATCTTCTGGACAATCAAACTGAATGACCCAGTTCACTGCTGGAAAATCTGGGTAAAGAAAGGAAAAAAACAAAAGAAAACAAACCATCAAAAATTTAAGCTCATTGTACTCCAAAACCTCCTATTGGAAAGCAAACATATTATTTTGGAGCATTGATTCCTGAAGAACCATCATTTAGACAAATTCACAGACACTGGGTGCAACTTCTGAAATAAAGTTAATTGCATGTATTAGCAGATCATAAACAATCATTCTCTTCATCACAGAAAGCTAAAATTAATGGTGTATTCGTTTCCTAAATTATGACAGGGCACTGAATGGAATATAATTTCACACTTGACAAGAGCAGACATGCTTTGTGTCACACATGATAAAATATCACTACATTTGATAATTAAATAACAGTATCTGACCCACTTTTCAAATGCAGTAGCAGTATCTCACACCACCATGGTTTAAAGTTAGTCGTGGCAAGACAGCACTGTTTCAGCTGCCCACATTAGAAATACCATAGCCTCAAAGACAGGAGGGCATGATCAAGCCTGACAAATAAATCAACAATGAATGTGAGTATCATTAATAAGCATTTTCCAACTGCTTCTCTTCACCCAGCAGCAACAGGCTTTGCCATGAGAGTGGTGAAACCCTGGAATGGGTTGTCCAGGGAGGTGGTTGAGGCCCCATCCCTGGAGGTGTTTAAGACCAGGCTGGATGAGGCTCTGGCCAGCCTGATCTAGTGTGGGGTGTCCCTGCCCATGGCAGTGGGGTTGGAACTAGATGATCCTTGGGGTCCCTTCCAACCCTGACTGATACTATGATACTATGGGAGTCAGTCTGTGTTTTCCTGACCAAGTTTGTACATGCACTGTATTGCACAATTATACCTGCACTCTAAGCCCAAAAAAAATAGGTTATCTATAGATTTTTATAACTAACTAACTAACTAAATAAATAAATAAATAAATAAATAGCTTCCAGCTCACTAACAAATGCCATTGCAAAACTAGTGACAATGTTAAGTCATTCTGGGACAAAAACATAAAGTAAGCAGAAATGAAGTGGGCATCTTCAGTAAAGAAAGAGGAGAACTCTAAGAAGCCTGTCTCTCCTGAGATAGCTTAATGAGGTCTTAAGCAAACTACAGCTTCATTTCTTAAAAAAACAAGCTGGTCTTCAGAACATAAAGGCTGATAAAAACTCAGTAGGGTGAGATCACCACTAAGTGACCAACTACTGCTTCTGTGGGTACATACCCAGGCCACGAGCTGCAATATCTGTAGCGAAAAGTACTGCTGCCTTTTTCCGAACAAAACAAGTGTAGACTTCCATTCTCTTCATCTGATGCTGCTTGCCATGGAGGGCCAGTACGGTAAGACCAGGCTGAAGCTTACAGAACACTCTGAATAGATACTGGACCTACACAACAAATCAGGATAAAAATAATGTAAAATAAAACCCCCAAACCTTATCAGTCCATGTTAAACTTGTTAAGGTCATATCCAGTATACAGTCAGCACATCAAATGAAACACACTTTTCTCCACATCAGAGACAAGAGATGATATTTTGAGAACTTGTCACATGCCCAGGTACTAAAAGAGGCAACTAACTTTAGCAAAAGACTGGTATGCCTTTTGATGACATTTCCTAAAAGGAGCCAGAGTAGATAACTGTAAAAATGACTTGTACAGCCTCTTCTCCTAAGAGGATAGTAAGCACACTACTTTTTTCTGGCAGTCTTCTCCCAGGCAGCCACTAACAGAACAAGAGGACACAGTCTCAAGCTGTGCCAGGGGAGGTTTAGGCTGGATGCTAGGAAGAAGCTCTTCACAGAAAAGAGTGACTGGCCATTGGAATGGGCTGCCCTGGGAGGTAGTGGAGTCACCATCACTGGAGGTGTTTAGGAAAAGACTGGATGGGGCACTTGGTGCCATGGTTTAGTTGATTAGATGGTGTTGGGTGATAGGTTGGACTCGATGATCTCAAAGGTCTTTTCCAACCTGGTTAATTCTATTCTACTCCATTCTATTCTATTCTATTGAGCCTTGGTCACTGACCTTCCCAGCAGACAGGCCCTGCATGACATGCTTACAGGAGTAGGTGCTATTTGGTTCCTCCCCCGATTTCCTATTGCAAACTAGTCCAGAATCTCGCCTCTCTTGACACCCTAACATCTACACAAGTATCTTCATTTTTCAAGTTTTGAAATGCTGCACAAAGGAGAATAGGTGGAACAGCCATACCTCTTTACAGCTTGCAAAAAACACAATGGTCTTCTTTTTCAAGTGACTTCTCAGGAAAGAATATAACATGTTTACTTTTTGCTGAAGCTCGCAAACAACATAGTTCTGATCCAAAGTTGCCGGTGTGCTGAAAACAAACCCCAAAAGTACATTTAGATTCCCTTAGTTCCCAAATCATCTACAACAAGAAAGAAAAGAAGGGAAGAGAGAGAATATACAGGCATACAATTGTCTAGAGAGTTGTCTGACCTTTGTTCTAAGTCAAGAGTATCTGACAAATACCCAGAAAAAGAAGAAAAGAAGAGTCGGGCTGAAACGTTCTCCCAGTCTGAGGAACAAGTCTTGGCAGCTCCACAAAAAAAGCTTCCCTTGAAAGACAAATCAATTTCCTTACTCAAAGCCTGTGGGGGGGAGGTGGACAACTTTTGACGTTACTTCTAAATTCATTTACTGCTCTTCCCATGTCTAAGTAGTGACATTCAAATTGCCTTGACTTAAAATACAGTTTTTTTTCTATTAATCCTATTAAAGCATCATTTGTGCTTAAGGCAATGTCAAAACACAGTCTAGTCATGCACACACACACACAAAGCATTGATGTACTTCTACTGATTAAATCCTGACATGCAAAGTGACTTTGTAAAGCTCTGAACTGTCATCTTAACTCACCTTTCCTCTCCTTACAAAGGAAGATTCTACAAAAATTTAAAAATCCTTTGCTGCCCAGGGAGGTGGTGGAGTCACCATCATTGGAGGTGATTAGGAGACTTGATGGGGTGCTTGGTGCCCTGGTTTAGTTGATTAGGTGGGTTGGATTGGTTGATAGGTTGGACGCGATGACCTTGAAGGTCTCTTCCAACCTGGTCTATTCTATTCTATTCTATTCTATATTTGCCCTTGAAATCTATCTAAATGCTCATCTCTTGCAGTCCCTCTCTGCTTCACTCTAAGCAGACCAAAGGTATTCAAAATCATTTTACTAAAGGTGACCACTCCAGAGGATGAAATTACAAGACACTCCTCCAGTTCTTGTTCTGCTATTCAATTTAATTATATCACAGTGCCTTTCACTTTCTAAGTGTTTCAGGGGAAACTGCTTCCCTAAGGCAATAACCCTGTTACATACCAGGGCAGTAAATTCTAAAGGAAATTAATACTTTCCTTTTGTTGATTCATTTTGTTCTCTAACTGCCCTTTCCCAAATATTTTCAAACATTAAATGTACTTTAAAATAGACTTCACAAAATGTGAGATCCGTGAGACACATGCATAGCCAGTCCTCGAAATGAAGACTACTTATTAGGCTTGTACAGCCTCTTCTCCTAAGAGGATATTAAGCACACTATTTTTTTCTGGCAGTCTTCACCCAGGCAACCTGTGACAGAACAGGAGGACACAGTCTCAAGTTGCACCAGGGGAGGTTTAGGCTGGATGTTAGGAAGAAGTTCTTCACAGAAAGTGTGATTGGCCATTGGAATGGGCTGCCCAGGGAGGTGGTGGAGTCACTGTCACTGGAGGTTACACACAACTTTAGTTATAGTTACACACTAAACCAGGTTGGAAAAGACCTTTGAGATCATCAAGTCCAACCTATCACCCAACACCATCTCATCAACTAAACCACGGCACTAAGTGTCTCATCCAGGCTCTTTTTAAACACTTCCAGTGATGGTGACTCCACCACCTCCCTGGGCAGCACTTTCCAATGGCCAAGCTCTCTTTCTGGGAAGAATTGCTTCCTAACATCCAGCCTAAACCTCCCCTGGTGCAGCTTGAGACTGTGTCCTCTTGTTCTGGCGCTGGTTGCCTGGGAGAAGAGACCAACCCCCACCTGGCTACAACCTCCTTTAAGGTAGTTGTAGACAGTGAAAAGGTCTCCTCTGAGTCTCCTCTTCTCCAGGCTAAGCAAACCCACCTCCCTCAGCCTCCCCCCACAAGGCTTGTGCGCCAAACCCTTCACCATTTTTGTTGTCCTCTGCTTTCTCTGTGATCCTTCTCTCTCTTGGGACAAGGGGATAAGGGGGGTAGGGGAGGTGAAACAGCTTCCCTGGTCTCTGACCAGGGGGTTTTCATGTTCTTTGCTAATGGCAAATACCCGTACAATGTTGTAAATACTGTATGTTTTGTACATATTCATTACACTCCATCGTAGATGGTAGTTTTTGCTTGTAAACACAGCTTCATTTGCTTCTATCTGAGTTGATCTGGCAAAGTTAATGCTGGGGGGAAACTTCAACCCACCACACAGTCAGAATGCATGCTAGGAGGCAAGGAAGCCAAACAAGAAAAAAAGCAGCAATTCAGGAGTGCTGTTATACCCAGGACACTACACCACCCAAGACATAATTCATTCTGATGCTTGGTCCCGAGAAAAAACAAATTGAGTCTGAAAAGGTTTCTGAGACGCCATAAGAAAAGTGCAGCTTCAGCCTCCCAGGAATCAATCAGTCAAAACTAGTCTTCCTTTATCTGGAAATTCCTTGCTTTCAGGAAGGCATACAACAGGATCAGATACTGAGGGAAGGAGAAAGATGCACAAGGTAATTTCTGATTCAAGGAACCAACAGTCAGAGAAGCAGTTAGGTAGGATCACTGTCTGTTTAACATTCATTCCACTCCTCTCCTCCTTCCCCCCAAAAGAGAACATTATGCTAACATACCTGAATTTGGCTTTCTCATGAACCCAGACATATTCTGGATCTTTCAGACTCAGTCTTGCAAGGTCCTTCACAGATTTCGTTTGTGTTGCCGAAAACAGCAAGGTCTGGCGTTTCTTAGGCAGGTTTTCGATGATTGCATTCATTGTATCAGCAAACCCCATGTCTAGAATTCTGTCAGCTTCATCAAGAACTGAATTGAGAGACAGAATGGATACTAATCACACATGCAATCAATAATAATCATACACAAAAACCCTATGGTACAAAAATCCGTGCCTACTTAAACTGCCAAGGTGAACTTAACTACTGTATAGGAGAGAATTTTCTTCATATATTCATGTCCTCCATGAAAGACACTTTCAGAAAAACAGCAAGTCACAGCATTTCCCAATATCTAAGCACTGCAGCCCTCAGTTTCACATGCTGAAGCATTTAGCATTTAGAGTAAACAGTTCAAAAACTTGCAAATTAAAAAATCCCTCTCCTGTTACTGAAACAAAAGCATGGAATACAAAACAGTGCTATACAACCCATGAGAGAGCAAACCAGACTCTCCTGTACCCAAGGTGAATTTACCATTGAAACACAGGGAATAAACAGAGTAGTAAAAAAGACAAAGCTTTAAGAAAAGGGCCCATAGAATAGAATAGAATAAACCAGGTTGGAAGAGACCTTCAAGATCATCGTGTCCAACCTATCATCCAACACCACCTAATCAACTAAACCATGCAACCAAGCACCCCATCAAGTCTCCTCCCGAACACTTCCAGTGATGGTGACTCCACCACCTCCCCGAGCAGCCCATTCCAATGGGCAATCACTCTCTCTGTGCAGAACTTCCTCCTAACCTCCAGCCTAAACCTCCCCTGGCGCAGCCTGAGACTGTGTCCTCTTGTTCTGGTACTGGTAGCCCGGGAGAAGAGACCAACCTCTGCCTGTCTACAACCTCCCTTCAGGTAGTTGTAGAGAGCAATAAGGTCACCCCTGAGTCTCCTCTTCTCCAGGCTAAGCAATCCCAGCTCCCTCAGTCTCTCCTCATAGGGCTTGTGTTCCAAGCCCCTCACCAACTTTGTTGCTCTTCTCTGGACTCGTTCCAGCAAGTCAACATTCTTCCTAAGCTAAGGAGCCCAGAACTGGACACAGGACTCGAGGTGTGGCCTAACCAGTGCAGTGTACAGGGGCACAATGACCTCCCTGCTCCTGCTGGCCATACTGTTTCTGATGCAGGCCAGGATGCCATTGGCCCTCTTGGCTGCCTGGACACACTGCAGGCTCATGTTCAGCCTACCATCAACCAGCACCCCCAGGTCCCTCTCTACCTGGCCGCTCTCCATCCACTCTGACCCCAGCCTGTAGCACTGCATGGGGTTGTTGTGGCCAATGTGCAGAACCCAGCACTTGGATTCATATATGTCTAATACAATTCTTGTCTAACTGCCATGAATGGTACTCAGTATAACAAGCATAATTTCACACTTTATCAGCTTCATTAGCTTCTTAATTACTTCAAAGTTCCTCAAGCTATACTAAAGATTATGCACAGTTCTTAGAGGCAGGCAAACCTTTCCATTACACTGGAATTTGTATTCAAGTTGGAAGGATGAAAAGAAGCAATGTTAAGAATGCTAACAAAACAATGAAAGGAACAGCACTCTGTCTAAAATTCAGAGCAATGCATTTTCCAGAACTGGCCCAAAACACACACATTGTAATGGGTGCTCCATACAGTTAACAATCACAGCAGGGAAAACACGGCAGTCACAGCCAGAAAGGAGGGGACAGTGTTAGCCAAGACAGATCTAAAAGATAACAAGGGGCATTAAATTTGATTGTAGGTTCCTTACTAGTTCACATACTACTTCTTACCCTAAAGAAGGCAGGCTCAGCAATCGCTTTGAGAGAAAGCACACACAAGACAGGGGGTTTCACGTTTCCTATTAACAATTAGCACACATGAACTTACATAACATTTCATCTACATACCATGACTAGGATTAATTTTTATTCTAGGAAGTGCTCCATGCAATCATGAACTGTTCCAAAATATTTCTGAGTACAATACTTACTCAACATTTGCAGATCAGATGCATAGAAGTACGAAGTTTCATCCATGTGCTGTAGAAGCCGTCCCGGAGTGCAAATTAGCATATTTATGTTGTGGATTCTTTCAGACTCTTCCTTCAGATCCTGGAAAGGAGTTAAACTACCTCAGCTCTAGTTGTTCAAACTAGAAGCCCAGTACCAGAGACAGTGTGGCCCCCTTAACCTATTGACAGCTCTTACAAGAGCCTGTAAAGGATCAGCCTTTCCTCTTTCTACAGAGATATCACAATTTCTTTAGCAAGCTCACATTTGTGGCTGAAGCAAAAAGTTATTTCAGAATAATCTAAATTAACAGGATAGTCCTGGAAAGCTTTGCAGGATGGTCCATCCAGTCATGCAGAAAGACCACACATACATGCAAAAGCTTCCAAGGGAAGTACTGGTTGATAGTAGGCTGAACATGAGCCAGCAGTGTGCCCAGGTGGACAAGAAGGCCAGTGGCATCCTGGCCTGTATCAGGAATAGTGTGGCCAGCAGGAGCAGGGAGGTCATTGTGCCCCTGTACTCAGCACTGGTTAGGCCACACCCTGAGTCCTGTATCCAGTTCTGGGCCCCTCAGTTTAGGAAAGATGCTGACTTGCTGGAAGCTGTCCAGAGAAGGGCAACAAAGCTGGGGAGGGGTTTGGAGCACAAGCCCTATGAGGAGAGGCTGAGCGAGCTTGGGTTGCTTAGCCTGGAGAAGACTCAGAGGAGACCTTACTGCTGTCTACAACTATCTGAAGGGAGGTTGTAGCCAGGTGGGGGTCGGTCTCTTCCAGGCAACCAGCACCAGAACAAGAGGACACAGACTCAAGCTGCACCAGGGGAGGTTTAGGCTGGATGTTAAGAAGTTCTTCACAGGAGTGATTTCCCATTGGAATGGGCTGCCTGGGGAGGTGGTGGAGTCACTGGAGGTATTTAAGAGACTGGATGAGGCACTTGGTGCCATGGTTTATTTGATTAGATGGTGTTGGGTGATAGGTTGGAGTTGATCTCAAAGGTCTCTTCCAACCTGGTCTGGTCTGGTCTGGTCTATTCTATTCTATTCTACTCTAAAATGTGTGAGTCATTGATAAATTCTCACTAACTGCTCTCTTCCCTGACTTTTCATTCCCAGAGTTTCTTTCCTAAAACAGTATCTAATTTAACATTCATTTGTGCTTCTATACAAACTCCAAGACAGGACACACCTTTCCTCCAATGATAAGGCCAGCTGAGAACTCATGATTCCTTCCAACTTTCCGCAGAACCTTGAAGGTTTGATAGGCCAGCTCCCGGGTGGGTGATATGATCAGAACTCCCAGGCCGTCTGCTGAAGTCCACTGATGCCGATACAGGAGTTCCAAAGCCTAGACAAAAAAAAAAGTCAATTTCTTTTTAAATCACCATCATCTCATTATAAAAATCCCAGAAAGAAAACATGTAATAAGAGATCTGTAAGAACGCCAAGCTGTAAAATAATGACCCTCAGCAAGTTTGCTGATGACACCAAGCTGTGTGGTGCAGCAGACACGCTGGAGGGAAGGGAGGCCATCCAGAGGGACCTTGACAGGCTGGAGAGGTGGGCACAAGCCAACCTCATGAGGTTCAACAAGACCAAATGCAGGGTCCTGCATCTGGGTTGAGGCAATCCCAGGCACAAATACAGGCTGGGCAGTGACTGGCTGGAAAGCAGCCCTGAGGAGAGAGACTTGAGGGTGCTGGTGGACAAAAAGCTCAACAGGAGCTCTCAGTGCGCACTTGCAGCCCACAAAGCCAATCAGATCCTGGGCTGCATCAGGAGAAGTGTGGCCAGCAGGTCAAGGGAGGTGATCCTCCTCCTCTACTCAGCTCTGGTGAGACCCCACCTGGAGTACTGTGTCCAGTTCTGGAGCCCCTATTACAAGAGGGATGTGGAGGTGCTGGAACGTGTCCAGAGAAGGGCCATGAGGGTGATCAGAGGGCTGGAGCACCTCTCCTATGAGGACAGACTGAAGGAGTTGGGGCTGTTCAGTCTGCAGAAGAGAAGGCTCCCAGGTGACCTAATTGTGGCCTTCCAGTATCTGAAGGGGGTCTACAGGAAGGCTGGGGAGGAACTTCTCAGGATCTCAGGTAGTGATAGGACTAGGGGGAATGGAATGAAGCTGGAGGTGGGGAGATTCAGGCTGGAGGTGAGGAGGAGATTCTTCACCATGAGAGTGGTGAAGCCCTGGAATGGGTTGTCCAGGGAGGTGGTTGAGGCCCCATCCCTGGAGGTGTTTTAAGAGCAGGCTGGCTGAGGCTCTGGCCAGCCTGATCTAGTGTGGGGTGTCCCTGCCCATGGCAGGGGAGTTGGAACTAGATGAGCCTTGTGGTCCCTTCCAACCCTGACAGATACTATGATACTATCACTTGAAGAAACATCAGTATATGCATCACATCGTTTGATTATCAATCAGTTCTAACTAATGGTAATGATACTCACTGCAGCAAAGGTCCTCAGTACCAATCAGGCAGTAAGGAGTGGCAAATCATAAGCACTTTCCTGCATAAGTAATCCTGCTCTGCTAAATTCTGGAAATTAAGCCCTAATCATTTATATGAGAATAGAAATCAGATGTAGAAAAACACAAGAAACTTCCCTGCTAACAAAGGTTTTGTGGGAATCAGAAACAGAACAAGCAACTGAAAGAAAGTCAATTATTGCAGCTTCAATTCTGAAGGTCCTGCTATATTGAGTATTACAGATAAAGCTGCCATACACCTCAGACAGGGATCATTCCTCCTCTCATGCATTCACACTGCAGAAACACTGTCTTACTCTGCTAATCCTAACACATATTTCATAGATGTGAATACCAGAAGCACTTGGAAATACTGAAGGCTGTCACTGGAATGTGCTGCCCAGGGAGGTGGTGGAGTCACCATCCCTGGAGGTGTTCAAGAGGGGATTAGATGTGGCACTTGGTGCCATGGTTTAGTCATGAGGTCAGTGGTGACAGGTTGGACTCGATGATCTTTGAGGTCTCTTCCAACCTTGGTGATACTGTGATACTGTGATATCCTTGTACAATTATCTTTTTTTACTCTTTATCTCCTCTCTTACCACTTTTCCCCTCCAAAACTGCTTTAAAATACAGTTTGTAAACAAAGGACTTAAACTCCTGGCCAAGCTGTCAGCCCGTGGCATGGGCAGCAGCACTCTGTGCTGGGTTAGGAACTGGCTGGCCCAGAGAGTGATGGTAAATGTTGCCACATCCAGATGGAGGCCAGTCACTAGTGGTGTCCCCCAGGGATCAGTTCTGGGACCCATCCTATTCAATATCTTTATTGATGATCTGGATGAGGGGGTTGAGTCAGTCATCAGGAAATCTGCAGACAACACCAAGCTGGGGGCAGATGTTAGTCAGTTAGAGGGTAGAAAGGCTCTGCAGAGGGACCTCAACCGAATGGGCAGATGGGTGGAGTCCAACAGGATGTCATTCAACAAGTCCAAGTGCCAGGTGCTGCACTTTGGTCACAATAACCCCATGCAGCACTTCAAGCTGGGGTTAGAGTGGCTGGAGAGGAGCCAGGAAGAAAGGGACCAGGAGTTACTGATTGACAGCCAGCTGAATATAAGCCAGCTGTGTGCTCAGGTGGCCAAGAAGGCCAATGGCATCCTGGCCTGCATCAGAAATAGTGTGGCCAGCAGGAGCAGGGAAGTCATTGTGCCCCTTTACTCAGCACTGGTTAGGCCACACCTTGAGTCCTGTGTCCATTTCTGGGCCCCTCAATTTAAGAAGGACATTGAGATCCCCTTACAAGTAAATATCTCAATTATACTTCCAACTTCAAAAAGAAAAAAATGCAGAGCATGATGTTTTGAGTAAAACAGTCAAACATATTCTCCATAACAGAGGTTTCCTGTTTCCTGCACGCACCTAGGAGTGGTTTCTAAGGAGTTTACAAAAGACAAGAAATTAAGCCCACAATGACAAAGTTCAACATTGCTATACAAGGTCCAAATCCTCAACCTTTATCATAGTGAAAAACAATTACCTAAAAAAAAAGTGTAAGGAACTGGAGAATCTTCACCCTGCTATTTCACACATTTATTTTTCAGATTTTAAAAGAACTGGACAACTAAAGGCGCTCCAGGAAAACAGATTCTTGAGAGAAAAATGAAGCCCTGCCTCAGTCACACAGGGTCTACTAACATAAGGATCAAACCAGAATTTATCTGTCTCAGAATATTCATAGGGCCAAAAATATACCTTTTTCTGAACCTCAAGCAGTTTCACTGAATTAGTATCATAGAATAGAATAGACCAGACCAGGTTGGAAGAGACCTTCAAGATCATCGTGTCCAACCTATCATCCAACACCACCTAATCAACTAATCCATGCAACCAAGCACCCTAGCAAGTCTCCTCCTAAACACCTCCAATGATGGTGACTCCACCACCTCCTCAGGCAGCACATTCCAATGGCCAATCACTCTCTCTGTGTAAAACTTCCTCCTAACCTCCAGCCTAAACCTCCCCTGGCGCAGCCTGAGACTGTGTCTCTTGTTCTGGTACTGGTAGCCTGGGAGAAGAGACCAACCTCTGCCTGTCTACAACCCCCCTTAAGGTAGTCCTGGAACATCTAAGATCTGCTGGATTACAACTTTTCTCTCAGGACCTATTAACCTGAGATGTTTGACATCGAATTCTTCCTGGACAACCTGATTTACTTACAAATAGAAGGATGTAAATTACTTACTGGGACAATAAAAGCCAAGGTTTTTCCTGATCCAGTCTTTGCAGCTCCAAGCACATCTTTGCCTTGTAAAGCCAAACCTATGGTTTGCCTCTGTATCTCCGTTACCATGCGATACTGAGCTTCCTGCAATCCTATTTGCAGTGTGGGAAGAGAAGAGAGTGCAGGAGGGGAAAGGAAAGAAAGAAAAAAACAACCAAACAAAAATAATTACTTTTGTGTTTCCCAGAGAGTTACCTCTCCATTTCAAAAACACTGTGCATGAAAATACTTGCTTAAATCTCAGTTTAAAACCAAAAAGAGTGTTCAGATTCACTTTTACATAACTTGCTTTCCAAAGAAGCCTTAACTCACCTTTCAGTGTTTTCTTTGACAATGGAAAATCTGAAAATCTTTGAATTTCACTTGGATTTATCTGAAACAAAGTAAGATTAATTAGTGCTTACAATCTAAGCATAACAGAGACATTAAATGGTACTGTTAAGCTTCTGTTAACATATAGTTGTTTAGTATGACGTGGAAATGGTCATAGGAGGCCTCTACTCCAACCTCCCTCTCACTGCAGATCAGCTCTGAGGTGAGATCAGGCTGCTCAGGGCTTATTCAGTATTCCTAAGGTTGGAAGAGACCTCAAAGATCATCAAGTCCAACCTGTCACCACAGACCTCACGACTAGAGTAGGGAGGACACTACTGCCCACTGCAGGCTTGAACTCACAGCCTTCCCATTAAGGGTCTCATGTGCTTATCATCCACTTGAAACTGTTCAAGGAGACTGGTCAGCCTCTCCAGGCAATCTGCACTTCTGCCTGACTGTTCTTCTGGGGAAAAAGCGTTCCAGGCTGAGCCTCTCTTCTGTCAGCTTACACCTATTATCTCCTTCATTATTCCACCCTCTACCATCCTCTCAATGATCTCCCAATGGACACCAACAGCTCCTGCATAGTCCCTATCCCAGCCCCAAGGCAATCTGAAGGTCTAGCTCCCCTAGCCTTTCCACACAGGGCAAGTGCTCCAGCCTCCACCATTTCAATGGCCCTCCACTGAGCTGGTTCCATTTACTGATGTCTTTTTCTTATTTGGGTGAACTTCTAAGATGAGATGTAGTATTCTTCAAGGGAAAAAAATTACCAAAAAAAAAAAAATCACAACATTTTAATCCCATTTTTAAAAAATCCTGCAAGGTCTACATTTTCTACAATGCCAGATGCCACAAACCCCAGGCAGAACCTGCACCTAAACCTCATGCTAAACTTTTCACATACACACGGTATCTCCAAAAATCCAACTTTGCAGCCGCCCAGACTTGAGCATCCAGAATTGCAGCAGTCCCATATTCACAAAATTGGGACAAGAAGAGCCCACCTATATTCTAAAGCTCAGCAGATACATCAGCCTTCAGCTCTAGGTACTCTTAGTTTTTTTTGAGCTGTTCTATTGGGTACAAAACATACTTTAAAAATTGTGCAGTTCCCAAACATCTAAGTTACTTCTTTATTAGAATTAGAATATTATTAGAATAAACCAAACCAGGTTGGAAGAGACCTTCAAGATCATCGTGTCCAACCCATCAACCAATCCAACCCACCCAAACAGCTAACCCATGGCACCAAGCACCCCATCAAGTCTCCTTCTGAACACCTTCAATGACGGCGACTCCACCACCTCCCCGGGCAACCCATTCCAATGGGCAATCACTCTTTCTGTATAGAACTTCTTCCTAACATCCAACCTGAACCTCCCCTGGCGCAGCATCCACCTCCATGTTCTCCAAGATGTTCATTACACAAACACAAACCCCCCAAGAGCATCTGCTTGAGTCCATGAGTTGGCTCAATGATTTATAAAAA
This sequence comes from Melanerpes formicivorus, assembly GCF_026170545.1. Lineage (NCBI taxonomy): Eukaryota > Metazoa > Chordata > Aves > Piciformes > Picidae > Melanerpes > Melanerpes formicivorus. The sequence continues at coordinate 58,189,698 of NW_027142353.1, forward strand.
TACTGAGATATCAAGTAGAGACCTTATGAAAAATGTAACACTTTGGAGTCTGCTCTAGCAGACAGGAGATCATCAAAAGATGTGGACAGCTTCTACTGGTGAAGTACACACCAACCAATAGCAGCAAGACTGGAAAAAATGCCACAGAACTCAGAAAAAAACAAACAAAACTAACAAAAAAAAAATCTATTTTTAACAAAAAATCTACAAAGCCTGAGCAGATGAAGAGGAAGCAAGACTACACAGCTCTGAATGCATAGTGACTATCACCCATAAACAGATTTCCAAACATCAAACTTGGAGCTTACACCACTCATGCATTTCTAATGGGTATCATTTACCTCTAACAGACTGCTGAACAGCAGTGTCCCAACACGGGAATCAAGCATTCCTGCCACTTAGAGAATCATAGAATAGAACAGACTCAATAAGGTTGGAAAAGACCTCAAAGACCATCAAGTTCAACCTGTCACCCAACACCTCATGACTACTAAACCATGGCACCAAGTGCGACATCCAATCCCCTCTTGAACACCTCCAGGGATGGTGACTCCACCACCTCCCTGGGCAGCACATTCCAAAGGCTAACAGCTCTGTCTGTGAAGAACTTTCTCCTCACCTCGAGCCTAAACTTCCCCTGGCATAGTTTGAAACTGTGTCCTCTTGTTCTGGTGCTGGTTGCCTGGGAGAAGAGACCAACCCCCACCTGGCTACAACCTCCCTTCACGTAGTTGTAGAGGGCAATAAGGTCTCCCCTGAGCCTCCTCTTCGCCAGGCTAAACAATCCCAGCTCCCTTAGCCTCTTCTCATAGGGAAGATATCAAATGAAGAGCTACTGATCCATCAGATGAGCCTTGTACCCGCTTGAAGTACTAAGCCACCTGTAGGCTCTGTCTATTGCAGGAAACTAAGGATTTATACCTGTTTAAAGCATCTTGATGACAATACTACTCTTTTGCAAACTACTTCCCTCTAGTGAAAAAAAGAGAAGTAATTTTATGCATTAATCTGATCTCTAGATAAAAAGCAGTAACACTATTATATACACCCATTTTTTACATATTTCATGCTGACCACCTCCCTGGGCAACCTGGGCCTCACCACCCTCATGGTGAACAACTTCTTCCTAACATCCAATCTGATTTCTATTTTTGTTCCATTCCCCCTAGTCCTATAACTACCTGACACACTAAAAAGTTCCTCCCCAGCTTTCTTGTAGGCTCCCTCAATATACTGGAAGGCCATAACTGTCCAGGGAAGTGGTGGAGACATCACCCCGGAGGTGTTCAAGAACCGTGTGAACATGGCACGCTGGGATGTGGTTTGATGGCCAGGGTGATCTTAGGTTGACAGCTGATGATCTTAAAGGTCTTTTCCAGCCAAAACAGTTCTAGGATTCTATGATTCTCCCCTCATGAGGGTGTCACTACCCCCGGCTCCCACGGTCACCTCCAACAGAACTACTGGGACTGCCGTTGCTTCCCTCTCTTCTGCCCGGTGCGGGTAAAGTTAAAGGAACAGCAGATTCCCTTCCTCATAGAGGTGAAAGCCCTTCTGCCTGCCACAGAACCCAACACACCTGTTACCGACAGGCACCGCCGACAGCCAGAGGAACAGCCCTGCCAACCAGAGATGCTCCTCATACCTGCGCAGGAGCCCTCCTCCCCGCCACAGAACCCTCCTCCCCCTACCCCACACAACCCACACAAGGAAAGGGGATACTTTTTCACCCCTGCAGGCCCACCACGCCCGCCCGACGGTTGTCCTCCTGTCCCCACCGCAAAGACCCCGAGTCCCCGTCCCGACCCAGCAGCACCAGCCGCCCACCCCTGCCGTACCTCGGGGTAGCGCTGCACCAGGCGGGCGATGCCCTCCCGCTCCACCTGCCACTCAGGCCGCTTCCTCTCCTTCCGCTGCAGCCGCAGCCTCTTCGTCCGACGGGTGTACTTCTTCTTCCAGCGCTCGAAGCTGCGCACCGGGTCCACTGCCGCCGACCCGCCGCCATCGTGGCCAGCCCGCCCCATGCTGCGCCCACCGCCCCGCATGGGACGCACACGCCAGCCGGGGGCGGAACCGGGCGCAGGAGTAGCGCGTCACCGGCCGCGCCGGCGTGGAGAGGCGGGGCCGGACCGGACCCGCTCGGCTGGGTTGCCAGGGCTCCCGAGCCCTGAGGGGCGACCGGGAGGATGCGCGGGAGTTGAAGGAGAATCAAGACTTTGTGTACTCTAGCCCCAGAAATGAGTTCCCGGCACGGCATGCAAAATGTGCTCTGCGATCGAGATTATAAAACGAAGGGGAAAAATACCTGAGTGAAAAAATAAAGCCTTAGTAGATGAGGAGTATGTGCTTAGTACTGGCATAAATGTTGTCCTCCACAACGCGGTGGCGTGGGGAGCAGGGGGAAGACTTCTGTGACAAGCCTGTTAATGCTTTCTCTGCTATTTGGTCACAGGCGAGAAATGAAGAATTTGGAAACTAAAAAGCAGTGGGAAGGCACAGGGTGGGCATTGTGTTCAAGGCACCGGATTTCAGCTCAGTTTGATGTGTTTCAACCATTAGAATTAGAATAAACCAAACCAGGTTGGAAGAGACCTTCAAGATCGTCGTGTCCAACCCATCAACCAATCCAACCCACCCAAACAGCTAACCCATGGCAACCCAAACAGCTAACCCATAATGCAGCTGTCAATCTTACTGGCCTTGGCTCAGAGCCATGAACTATTAAAGGGCTGGCAGAGTATCACAGGGCATACTGCAAACAGACAGTGTTGCTTAAGGCTGGGTGGTGTAAGGGTGGTCTCTATAGGAGACATGTATCACCCGGCAAAATTATGTTATGGTATCTTTAAGTGCATGAATTCTTAACCCCTCCCTACTGGGAAGGTCTGCTTTGCTTTGCAGTTGTTCCACAGTCAGAAACAATTTGCTGAGTCAGTTTGAGAACTTCATCAGCACACAGGATTAAAAACAGAATAAGGCTGCAGAGTTATTGTGCCACAGCAGGAGTAGAAAATTACAACCGTATTTATGCCATGTCACAAGAAGGAAGTAAACAAGTTGATGAGGGGAACAGTGAAAGACTCCTGAAATAATTACTGTCTCTGATGAGGGTTTGGAATTCCAGAAAGCCAAGGGAAAAGGGAGTGTCTCTTAATTAGCTCTACTTTTGCCATACACATATGTCAAGTGAAGATGTTTTTCCCTCCTCCTTGAGATCAGGGAAACCTGTAATCACAGAAATGTTTGGTTTCCCTTTAAAATGTATTAAGTTCCTAATTTGAGGAAGGGCTGGAACAATCTCCATTAAATATACCTCAATGGGATCTCTCCTACTAGGTACAGCTTGAATGCAATGGTTTTCTCTAGGGGTTTATTTGCTGTTAAAGATGAATAAGGAAAGATACTGAAGATTTTATTCTTGAAACAAAAATGTTTATTTTGCAGAAGTACCTTGTGAAAAATTGTCTGCAGGAGGTGCTGTTCCATTCCACCCCAAGGATGTGCTTCTGGGGGTGACATATCTTTCCCACAATTACAGCACATTAGCTAGACATATAAAACAAGGTCTCCATCTAACATGATCAGACTGACACAAGGCTCAACTGCCACTTTGAGGGTTTCTATCTGTCTGCCTGTAGTAGAAAAACAAACGAATGAAAGCCTCCCTGTGAAGCATTCCTGCTGTTGAAGCACTGCAGTAATTTTAACCTTTTTGTAAGTAAATGTGCCAGTAAAAGTGTTGTGTCTCAACATGCTGTCTTTGCTCACCTGGCCTATGTTTTGCCTGCAGGCTCATCTCCCTCATAGAAGAGGAGAAGCAGTGTTCTCTGAGTCACTGTGGATGTAAATCCTCAATGGAAAAGTTGTATGAAAAATAATGCCTTGCTGTCCAATTTCTAAAACAACTTTTTATGCTGCTGTGATGAAAAACACTGTTAATTATGCTTATGTTTCCGATCCTTTTTAATAATGTGTTTGCTTATTAGCCAAGAGGTCCATATGCCAGGAAAGGATAAACAAAGTCAAAAGCAGCCTGCCCTGTATCCTACAGTAGAAGGTAAAATGCCGGAGAACCTCTAGGCCCTTTGCTGGAGGTCTGAGAACCTGAAAAGGCCTAAGAAACACCTTTCTAAATTTTTTTTCTGCTGTCCTCTCACCCTGAGGGGCTTGCCTGAGAAAGAGCCAGTGGTTTGTAAAAGTTTCTCTTTTATACAGGAAAAAATTCTGCTGTGATAATCTTGAAGGTCTCTTCCAACCTGGTCTATTCTATTCCATTCCATTCCATTCCATTTATAATGTGCAAGACTAATTCAGTTGCCATGTAACAACACTATCCCTAAAACTGTGGCAAAACCAAAGACCATCCTGAGTAATAAAGAGCAAGAGAGAGAAGAAAGATTTGGTTTTACAAGCCAACAAAAACATGATTCAAGTACAGTTGCTTGCTTTGGTTTGGAGACACGAAGGACGGGATTTTAGCTGTAAGAATAAATGTAACAAATCTCTATATCAGACCACAGAGAAGACAGCAATGATTTTTTAGACAAGATCTGTTTCAGTAGCAGTTGTTCTCCATAGATTCCACTCTCACATGTGCTGTCTTTCCTACTCATAATAACAGATGTGTATGTGTGGGCAAGGTTATTCATGGTGACAAGGAGGACAAGGGGCACCAAGTATGAAGGTCAGCACCCTGAGAGCACTCATAGACCTTAATGGCCCTGGCTAGCCTCACCTGAGGCTTTCCCCCCATACCCTGGACCAGCTCCACCCTGTGGCTTCAGGCTCTGAGTTATGTCATCTGTCATGTTGGTCCCCAGCTGAACCACACCTATACCTGGTTTTGGCCTTAGATCCCACTGATGGAGATGCTGAGCTGCAGATTGACTTCCTGGCTTGCCCTGGGACCTGCTTTCTCACTGTGGACATGCCTGGTCCTCAACAGCTGTGCCTGACTCCAAATATGACCACCCTACCTGATCCTGAATCTCATCCTCATCCTGAAACTGACCCTGATGACTGAATTTATTTCCCAGCTTGTCTTTGGACCTCGAAATGAACTTCTTGCCAAAAAGTCCCACCTGAATGTTGGGGAAGTTGTGATGAAATCCCTAACCAAAGAGAATAGTCATGGAAGAAGCTTCCACTAAGATTTTCAGACAAGGTGGCTGCCTGTAAAATGGAAAGTAATTTAAAAAATGAATTATTTACCATGTCATACTTTCAGTCTTTAAATAAAACTGTCTCTTCAAAATGTTCTATGTAGATTCCTTTGGTTTTTTTTAAAGCCACAGGATGGAGGTTAAAACAAATACAAAATTGAAACATTTTTTCCTTTAAGCCAACAGAAGTGGAGTTGATTGAAATGATTTCATATTGAAATGATTTCATATTGAAATAAGCATGACAAACCTCACAAGAAATAGATGACGAGGTTTGCTGAAACTTGTTTCCCCTCATGTCAAACACACCCAGCTTCTGCAGGCCCTATCACTTCACTACTACCTACAGTCTGCCCTGTAGCACTTTGCACTTCTCTGGGCTTTTGGTGCCAGGACCACGATGATGTTTAAGTATGTCTAAGCCACTAGGGGCCGTAACGGATCTGTAAGAAATATAAATGAGCAATACCCAGAAATACAAATGAGTAATACACAGTGATGGCAACAGATAGGCCGAGAAAGAACCATTAAATAATCAGGCCTGCTTTTTGTGATGGCTGGGATCTGTGTATAGTCCCAGGGCACAGGCTGTTATTCCAGTCCAGGGAACTCCATATATAGGTGTTTAATTCTGAACATGTTTGACAGTTCTTTCGCAAACTGAGCTGATTTCCTGACTCAGATACAGAGTTGACAAATCAAATTACGAAAGATTAGTTAACCTTTCAGACAATCACACATCTTGGAAGAGTGCCATTTCTGAAACAGAAAGGTGTACAGCACGGTGCTACAGAGGCTTAATGTAAAAATGGCACACATAAATGCTGCCTTTCAATTAGCAAAGAACTTTATGGGGGATCTCAGGTAGTGATAGGACTAGGGGGAATGGAGTGAAGCTGGAGGTGGGGAGATTCAGGCTGGATGTGAGGAGGAGGTTCTTCACCATGAGAGTGGTGAGACCCTGGAATGGGTTGTCCAGGGAGGTGGTCGAGGCCCCGTCCCTGGGGGTGTTTAAGACCAGGCTGGATGAGGCTCTGGCCAGCCTGATCTAGTGTGGGGTGTCCCTGCCCATGGCAGGGGGGTTGGAACTAGATGATCCTTGTGGTCCCTTCCAACCCTGAATGAAACTATGAAACTATGAAACTATGAAAAAGGACTTGCACTTAGCACAGTTCTTTGAGGTCTTTGTATTTCAGAGTCACTTCAGGAGACAGTTAATGCATTGTTTTTCCCAGTCCATTAGCATAGTACAATACATTTTAGTTTGTCAGTTATGTAAAAACTGGCATTGCATCTTTATGCAGCAGACACAGACACTTACGCCTTATTATCCTTGGGTTTATATGCTTGATTATTCTTGCATTTGGAGGAAGAGTCATGGTTTATTGTTTAGTTTCTGTAGTTTATTCACTAGGTGTATTGCTCAACTCTGAGGTGCACGTTTCTCGACTATTTATAATGACTTAATAGTACCTCTTCGGGTGGCTCTGAAGTGTAATCCACCCAACCTACCCAATCTATCTGCATATTTCTAGCTGTAGAAATTAAAGTTGGGCTAAATGTTTATGCTCATTAGACCCATATTTAACAGTATGAGACCCATTTTAGAGTAGAGACAAGCAATCAGTCACAGGAAGGCAACATGGAAAGGCAAAAGGAAACTGAAGATAAACTACCTTGGTAGTGCCTGTTTACAGTGATGGAGATGAGGGCAAACACTCAGCTATTTCTACTGACAATCCTATACTCATGCACTGGTAGGAACTCAGTGTATGCCTACAGGGATAGCAGCTGCATGTAAAAGTTCTCAAACCAAATTAGTCTCATCTATAAATGCAAAGTCACATACATTGATCTGAATGCTTTATTGTTTCAGTTGTACTATATTTCTCAGATAGAAGGTGCTGTCAAATGAAAAGGGTATTGCCACTGTAGCATGAGTAGCTGCATGTGACCTCCAAAAACCAGAATGATCCCAGTGTTCTAAAAAATGCAAACAGAAAAGTGCTGTGCTAAATCGCCTCACCTACACACCTACTAATGCAAGGACAGGGTACAAGGTTTTCTTTCAGGGAAGCAGTATGGTAACAAAGCTGTGCCAATTTGCCTACAGTTCCCTACTGAGGGTTAGTTGATGATGGATGGAGTACAGCCACATGCCTGGATATTTCTCATCTAACATTTCTGTTCTACTGCTGGTTGTAAGAACACAGGAAAAGGCAAACCTAGAAATATTGTTATGAAAAATGTTGGGGTATTTTTAATGGGAGATTCAGGATATTTTTGTTGGACAAACCAACATAATGATTTAACATTTCTTAACAATCAAATCCTAGAGGTGGGATTCAGCTCCCATACATATACAGAGGCATCTAAACAGAGAGGCTTAGTTCAGCTTCTCTGTTGCCATCTGAGATGCTGTAAGGCAGCTTTAGCCACAGATTGCCTGTATCACAGTATCACAGTATCACTAAGGTTGGAAGAGACCTCAAAGATCATCAAGTCCAACCTGTCACCACAGACCTCATGACTAGACCATGGCACCAAGTGCCACGTCCAATCCCCTCTTGAACACCTCCAGGGATGGAGACTCCACCACCTCCCTGGGCAGCACATTCCAATGACAAATGACTCTGTCCATGAAGAACTTTCTCCTCACCTCCAGCCTAAACTTCCCCTGGCACAGCTTGAGACTGTGTCCCCTTGTTCTGGTGCTGGTTGCTAGAGAGAAGAGACCAACCCTTCCTGGCTACAACCACCTTTCAGGTAGTTGTAGAGGGCAATGAGGTCTCCCCTGAGCCTCCTCTTCTCCAGGCTAAACAATCCCAGCTCCCTCAGCCTCCTCTCATAGCCCTTGTGCTCAAGGCCTCTCACCAGCCTCGTTGCCCTTCTCTGGACACGTTCAAGTGTCTCAATGTCCTTCTTAAACTGAGGGGTCCCGAACTGGACACAGTACTCAAGGTGCAACCTAACCAATGCAGAGTACAGGGGCACAATGACTTCCCTGCTCCTGCTGGCCACACTATTCCTAATGCAGGCCAGGATGCCATTGGCTTTCTTGGCCACCTGGGCACACTGCTGGCTCATGTTTAGGCAGCTGTCAATGAGCACCCCCAGGTTTCTCTCTGTTTGGGAGCTCTAATGCCTCACGTTGTGTATGCCTCATGTTGTGTATGCCTCCTGTTGTGTCCGCCAGCCTTGCACAGATGCTTCTGTGCTCTAGGGCACTAGATGCTTACATTTAATTCCACTGGAAACTGCAGAGCTATTTGGTTTATTTTGAATGAGACATCTCATTTAGTCATTTGAATCCCATATAGTGTCCATTAGCTGTATTGACTCAATCTCCAGTCACTGTAATGGAAGTCTGACATGTAGACACAACATTTAAGTGCCTACAAGCTGGAACTGACTGTGCCACATCCTTCCCCAAAGCATTTAATGTTCACCAAATGTAAAGACTCAATAAGAGACATATGAAAACATGGACCTAAAAAGCTTCACTGAGCTCCTCAGCAGATTAGTGTTCCAATTTCATTTCATTTAGCAATCCTTTAAATTTTAGCATCAACAATAACATTTGGGAAAGAGGTTATTTCAGCAGATGTGGTTGATTCACAGGCAAAGTTAAAGTCCAGACAAATCTTTCAGTGTCTAATTTTTGGATCCAGTTCACAAAATGTTCAGTATTCTTTAATGAAAGTAGCATCTCTGTTTCAGATTTAAAGCATACAGGTTTGACAACTCATAAAAACAAGCAAACAAAAATCCTGTAAGAGCTCTACACAGCTCTACAGAAGATTAATTCAGCAGGAGCCAAATTCAGGAGCTTGACAGCCACAGCCACTCAGCCTAGGCTTACAAGCTCTGTCAGTAGAGTTTGGCAGCATAAATATCCCACCACAAAGCTCAGGATTATGGTTTCTAAGGGGAGATGTGGATAACCATGCAACTGTCAGCACCTATCTATGCAGATATTACTTGGCAATCTCCTATTTTGCTCACAAAGGAGCAAATCAAATACGCCTGATCAATAGCTAAGTTATAGGTGTCTTTTGCATAAACATTTCAAAAGTAAAAGGAAAGCACCACTGGCAATCTGTAGGGTCTTTTCTGGTCCATGATTTTCAACATATTCAGAAGCAATCTGCAGAGTTAGGAGCAAGGAGGCAAAGCCTTAGTAGCAGTCTTGGAGCTACACTGCAAGTATGCCTGTACCTGGCCATGCACCTCAGTGACCTGGACACAAACTCTGATGCACTGAGTATAATGCAATAGAATTAACCAGGTTGGAAAAGACCTTCCAGATCATCATGTCCAACCTATCACCCAACACCATCTTAACTAAACCACGGCACCAAGTGCCTCATCCAGTCTCCTCTTAAACACCTTCAGTGATGGTGACTCCACCATTTCCCTGGGCAGCACATTCCAATGGCCAATCACTCTTTCTGTGAAGAACTTCTTCCTCACATCCAGCCTAAACCTCCCCTGGTGCAGCATGAGACTGTGTCCTCTTGTTCTGTTGATTCCTTGACTTGACTTGTGTGTCTAGCATGTGGCTGAGCTAAGTGACCACTATGGGACTTACTCTGCTTTCCCTGCTTATGCATTGTGGGACCATGCCTCATCAGTAGGGAGGACACTGTCCCTAGCCACCTCACTGCCACTCCACTCCTGGCTCACCTTTTCTTGCAGAGCAGCCTTGCTGTTCTTAAGAGTGTATTATCTGGTTTGACAAAGAATTTCCTGTGAAGACTGTAGAATAATTTGCTTGGCAATAAATTAGCAATTAAAATTCAGTGTAAACAAAGATGAAATTATGTATACGAGGAAAAACTGTTCTAATTTTATACATAGCAGTGATGGGCTCTGAGATGATTTTCACAACCCATAAAACCTGCTATTATGAAGAAACTCTTTGCATTATTTGCATTATAAAAATCTTACTTAGGCAATCACTGTGTCTCTGTCCTGTGAGGCACTAATAGGAGAACCTGAAAGTAAATCAACAAAGGGCCAGTGCTATTGCTGTACACCATTATGTTGTACAGATGCATGTTGTCCAGTGGGATGGCTACATGGAGAGCTTTAATAGAAACAGCGCTCAGCTTTCTACTCCCCAGACTGCAAATGGTTTGTGAAGAATTTATGTCAGGCAGTGAAGTACAAAGCAAATATTCTATGCTCTGGCCTTCTCTGTCTGGCACAGGAGAATACTCTATGTATTCATTCACATCAAACTGTATTTGTCAGTTTGGGTTTTCCATAGTATCTGGTTCCTCAACAGCCTTGTGACATCAGGAAAACAGCAGCACCTTCACTGCACAGAAGAATTAAATAAACTAGAGAACATCTGAATAGCTTAGCTTCTCTTACAAGACCCAGAACATTTGCTGCTTCTTAAACACAGCAACTCAAAACCTGCTAATACTTGAAATCCATTCCTTAATGGAGTTTGTTGTAGGTGTCCACATCCACAAGGCTTAGGTTTCACTCTCATTGCAATACCTCAGATGTGGAAAGAAGGTAGCTCCTTTTAGGAACACATAAGAGGCACATCTAATGACAGAGCATTCACAGAAACACACTGTGGCAAGAATCACAGAATCACCAAGGTTGGAAGAGACCTCAAAGATCACGTCCAACCTGTCACCACAGACATCATGACTAAACCATGGCACCAAGTCATGTCCAGTCCCCTCTTGAACACCTCCAGGGACAGTGACTCCACCACTGTGCTCATCATAGCTTCAACAAGTTCAGAGAAAATCATTTCAAATCTGTAGTGAAAAAAAGGCTTCTGTTATTCCTATCATTTATTACTGCTACTGTGTTTTACTGTAAATCTGTGCAGCTTGTTATGCTATAAAAATGTACATAATATCACAGTATCACAGTATCACAAAGGTTGGAAGAGACCTCGAGGATCATCGAGTCCAACCTGTCACCACAGACCCATGACTAGACCATGGCACCAAGTGCCATCCCCTCTTGAATACCTCCAGGGATGGTGACTCCACCACCTCCCTGGGCAGCACATTCCAATGACGAACGACTCGCTCAGTGAAGAACTTTCTCCTCACCTCAAGCCTAACCTTCCCCCGGCGCAGCTTGAGACTGTGTCCCCTTGTTCTGGTGCTGGTTGCCTGGGAGAAGAGACCAACCCCTTCCTGGCTACAACCACCTTTCAGGTAGTTGTAGAGGGCAATGAGGTCACCCCTGAGCCTCCTCTTCTCCAGGCTAAACAATCCCAGCTCCCTCAGCCTCTCCTCATAGGGTTTGTGCTCAAGGCCTCTCCCCAGCCTCGTTGCCCTTCTCTGGACACGTTCAAGTGTCTCAATGTCCTTCTTAAACTGAGGGGCCCAGAACTGGACACAGGACTCAAGGTGTGGCCTAACCAATGCAGAGTACAGGGGCACAATGACTTCCCTGCTCCTGCTGGCCACACTATTCCTAATGCAGGCCAGGATGCCATTGGCCCTCTTGGCCACTTGGGCACACTGCTGGCTCATGTTTAGGCAGCTGTCAATGAGCACCCCCAGGTCCCTCTCTGTTTGGGAGCTCTCCAGCCACTCTGACCCCAGCCTGTAGCTCTATATGGGGTTGCCATGGCCAAAGTGCAGCACCTGGCACTTGGACTTGTTGAACGACATCCCATTGGACTCTGCCCATCTGTCCAGTTGGTCGAGGTCCCTCTGCAGAGCCTTTCTACCCTCTAACTGACTAACATCTGCTCCTAACTTGATGTCATCTGCAAACTTGCTGATGACTGACTCAATGCCCTCATCCAGATCATCAGTGAAGATGTTGAAGAGGATGGGGTCCAGCACTGATCCCTGGGGGACAATATGTATCAGTATAATATGGCATACTATGCTACTGAATGAGACACAGAGATAATGAAAAAGACAAGTCTGGCTTAAAAAAACACATGCTTGAGAAGTATAGAACAGAGAAGAAAAACCAGGATAGTGAGGTATTTAAGTTTAAATTTAGGAAAAGGGAGACATTTGAGTTGCTATTTATGTTCTCACATAAGAGAATCAAACAATTTGCTTCCCATAATGTGGAATTCTTTTAAACAGGGCAGCACAAGTGAATTTGGTGGACTGAGAATCCAGACCAATCGCTTTAACTTACTAACAACAATTTTCGTGTGTGTTTTGCTTTATCCTTCAGTCACCTTTCAAAAGCAGTAACAACCAAAACCACCCATTCATCACCTTCTCTTTGATCTTCACTCTTGATAGCAGTTATTTTGCATCTTTGTTCTAACCACTCCACCCCATTCCTTGCAGTAATATTAACAAGAAACTTCCTGTTCACGGGTGCCCTTCTGCAATGAATCCTATTACTGCAGGTTCAGGGAGGGGTTCAATGGGCAATGAATGCAACACGGAAGGCAGATTACTGTCGTCAGTAGATTTTTAAAAGCTGTTCACGCTCCTCAAGGTTGTGAGGTAGGCAAGGCAACTGCTAAAGGTTGGAATACACAAATGTATTAGTTTAGGGCCCCAAAAATCCTTACACAGGATGAACAGATTCAGTGTCTGTTTTTGGCCAGCACGGACTGGAGAAATATGCTTTGCCAAATAAAGACCTTGGAGACACACTGCACTTCATGAGGGCCATGAGCATCAATTCACATTTAAAAGATGTAGTGAAAAACAAGATGTTGGAATAGATACTCTCTCTAGAAAGACAGAAAAGCCTTTATAAATCCTGTAATAGACATAGCTAATTGTACCTTTTAAAGGAATTACAGACTAACCACATAATGAACAATCAAATCCTTAGAAATAGGCAGAGTTGGGTGTTTTTTCACTCTCTACATGATGGTTTGATGTGCAAGGTATTTATCTAAAGAGTTCAGGCAAATGGTTCCTTGTGGTACCTGACCTCAAACCTTCCTTGCCAATATAGCAACCAAGATGCTTAAATTCAACACGAGCCCAATTCTTCAACAGCTCGGCACCAGGCTACAGGGGAGCGTGGAGGAGCAGGCATTCACAGTTCTTACAGCTGCCAGGAGGAGCTTAGACACAGAGTATTAGAACTCATGTGAACAGGTAGATTTCTGATGAGCTGCAGATTTGAGAATAGAATAGAATAGAATAGAACAGAACAGAACAGAACAGAACAGAACAGAACAGAATAGAATAGAATAGAATAGAATAGAATAGAATAGAATAGAATAGAATTAACCAGGTTGGAAAACATCTTCAAGATCATTGAGTCCAACCTATCATCCAACACTATCTAGTTGACTAAACCATGGCACCAAGCACCCCATCCAGTCTCTTCCTAAAGGTCCATGCTATAAATTTATCACCATTTTTCTTGTCTTTGGCAGCTTAAACATGCAAGGAATACTCACAGTATATTGCTTCTGAAGCATCTCAGTGGTCTCAGTTGCTATTGCTGTGTTAGAAGCTGCAGATGGAAGCTGCCCTGGAAACCTTCAAGCTTTCATATTCTGCGGTCTAGGATCAACATTAACAGGTTGTAGATTTTGCTCCAGTAGTGGCTAATATTTGCTTAAATATAAATGTCTTGGATTTACTTCATTACTTTCTTCAGCAGTAGGAGACCATTAATAAAAGCTCACAGTGTATTACCCTGACCACTTAATTATATAATTTTATCTCTGCAGATTGTAAACACCGAAACAATAAAAGGAGCAATAGCAGATCATTCAAGGGAGGAACAAAACCCAGAAGATACTTTAATTTTATTACTGTAAAGTGGCCTTTAAAAGACATTTGGGAAGGTACTTTACAGGCTGGATAGTCTCCAAATGTTAGAAGGCTCCTACCAACGGTTATCGAGATACCAACATTAAAGTAGTTTCTCATATAGAATTCAGCATTACCAGTTTTCCAGTGAAGAATGCAGACAGAGAAGTTGTGTTTGTTTATATCAGACATGTATGTATACATACAGATGAGAACTGGTGACCTCTCCTGAGTTTCAAAACAAAGAAAAGCAGCTTTTGCTTTCTTACAAGATGGTTCCTTCAAAATCAGTGGCATGTGCTAATGTTTTAACATAATTTTATGGATTTATTTGTTATTTTGGTCTTCCAAGAGCTTCCAGTCAAAGCCATAAAGTTGCTACATAATTTCTAAGATATTACAGTAATTTTTTTGCTTTGCTGTTGCTTACAACTACCTGAAGGGAAGTTGTAGACAGGTGGATGTTGGTCTTTTCTCCCAGGCAGCCAGTACCAGAACAAGAGGACACAGTCTCAGGCTGTGCCAGGGGAAGTTTAGGTTGGATGTTAGGAAGAAGTTCTATACAGAGAGAGTGATTGCCCATTGGAATGGGCTGCCCGGGGAGGTGGTGGAGTCGCCGTCACTGGAGGTGTTCAGGAGGAGACTTGATGGGGTGCTTGGTGCCAGGGGTTAGTTGTTTAGGTGGGTTGGATTGGTTGATGGGTTGGACACGACGATCTTGAAGGTCTCTTCCAACCCAGTTTATTATTCCATTCTATTATGACATCCATAGCTTACCTACATACATACATATAGAAGCTGTACAGCTGTTAAGTTACATCATTCACAAATGTTTAAATGAATACCTGTGCTGATATCACATTTAGTGGGACGAATTGGTGTGCTCACAGCCCAGAAAGCCAACTGCATCCTGGGACATATCAAAGGAAGTGTGACCAGCAGGTCAAGGGAGGTGATTCTCCTCTGTTCTTGTGAAACCCCACATGGAGTAATGCATTCAGCTCTAAGGATCCCAGCATACAAAAGGCATAGACCTGCAGGTCCAGAGGAGGGCCACAAAGATGATCAGAGGGCTGGAGAACCTCCACTTTGAGGACAGGCTGAGTTTGGGCTGGTTGTTCAGTCTGGAAAAGAGAAATCTCTGGGGAAGCCTTATAGTTGCTTTCAAAAGGGACTGACAGGAAAGTAAGGAGGGACTGTATCAGGGGGTGTATTGAAAGGACAAAGAACACAGAGTAAAGTGATTCAAATAAGCTAGAAATCCATCATTACAGTAAGATCATATGCAGTTGCACTGGAAATATGGGGTTTATCTTTTTATCAGGAAGACAAGAGCAGTAGGTGGAAAATAAACATAATATTTAGGGAAATTATGAATAGAAGATTGGAACAATCCTCAATGGCTCCTTTGCCTTGCACTTTGAACAAGAGTTTACATTATCACCATGTGAACATAACATGCTAGTATTGTTACTAACAATGCCTCCAATTTATAGTCACTTTGCACTGGAGTGAGATCTTATTTCATAAAGTTACTGACAAATTATTGCTATGAAGTTACTCAGCTAGTTTGCAAATACTTCAGTATATATAAACTGCATTTGCCTTTAACACAAGCAGCTAGACAGTATTCAGGACTATTCTGTTGGGTCATTTTCACTGGAAAAACTTTACCTGTTCTCTCTCAGCATACCTTGGTTGTGCAAATCATCTCTCCAGAGACCTGTTTCCTAACTACAGTATCACAGTATCACCAAGGTTGGAAGAGACCTCAAAGATCATCAAGTCCAACCTGTCACCACAGACCTCATGATTAAACCATGGCACCAAGTGCCACATCCAATCCCCTCTTGAACACCTCCAGGGATGGTGACTCCACCACCTCCCTGGGCAGCCCATTCCAATGGTGAACGACTCTCTCGGTGAAGAACTTTCTCCTCACCTCGAGCCTAAACTTCCCCTGGTGCAGCTTGAGACTGTGTCCTCTTGTTCTGGTGCTGGTTGCTTGAGAGAAGAGACTAACTCCTCCTGGCTACAACCGCCCTTCAGGTAGTTGTAGACATCAGTGAGTCTCCCCTGAGCCTCCTCTTCTCCAGGCTAAACAACCCCAGCTCCCTCAGCCTCTCCTCATAGGGCTTGTGCTCAAGGTCTCTCACCAGCCTCATTGCACTACCAGGAGGGTAACTTCCATATTCAGAAGCCTAGCTCTGATTTCACTGTTTTATCCTGTAGTGAAATACAAGCATGAACATGAATTTGTTCCTTGCTATTTTCTGTGAAATCAAAATTATGTAATCATATGCTAGTGATAACAGAAAATTACATGTCATTAAGTAATGTGAATTAAAAATCCCGAGCAGGATTTGAAGAAGGCTGTAAGCCAGTGACTAAGACTTACTCCTTCTTTTGACTTTCCCTTCAGGCCACAGTACTAGTGCTCTGCAGCGCACTTTCTAACCTCCTGGTTGATTTAATATACTCACACAGTCTGATTCTCAACATCCTTCCCACCCTGAGAGTCACTCTGCTTGATCATCCGCTAGAGTAGAGATGAAGCCTCCTACAACTAGGTCAATAACACTTAACCTTCATGACACAAATCAATGACCTAGTCAAAAGTATTTTCCCAGTTCAAAGTTACTCCAAATATGTTGCTAGGTCGATGACACACTACAGATTAGGCATTGCCTCCCTGTACAAGTGACCTGTGAGACTCTCCACAGCTCTTTCACCACCCTTTTCATCAGTTTCTCCTACCCTCCCTCCTAGCCATCAGTGCTGGTGATTCTTGGATTTGGATGCTGAGGGTTCTGATTTAATATTTTCCTTTAACTCATTCTGAATTTTCCCAATATTTTACTCAACCTCTCCACCTATTTGCCTCTCTCAGAACCTGTTTTGCTCCACCCCCAGCTCTTGTTGCTTCCACCATCACATCCACCGGCAAGGTATCACAATAGCCCACACTGGAGCCAAAATTAGGTTTCCCAGGTAAGAAGGTTATTTGTTAGGTCCTTTCCTGGGTTCCTCTTCTATTGTTTTCCATCACAGAGCCAAGATCTGTGCACTTTGCCAGCATGCATGCTGCTCTCCCACCCCACCCTAGACCTCATGTCTTTATGCCTACCTCACCTCTGGAGCTGTGCCTGGGGGTGCGCCCCTCGATACACTCCTGCAGTGAAGCCACTCCTGGTCCTGGCTCAGACACTCTGCATTTGCCCCACCTGTGAAGCCATGCCTCAGGCTGGGCTCCTCCCTACACCCTTAGCTTTGTGCTTCCTTGCTGCTTCCTCCAAGCATTTACCTATCAGTGGAACCGAGCATGTGCCCATCAAGCTGTAGTGCCTGATTGCTTGAATTTTGAATGCAGACAAAGCATATACATAGGTACAATTATAATGTATTAAGCTTGAGAAAAGGAGAGAACAGTGTGTTTCTCTTCCAGATAAACATCAACCAGACAACTAACATGTTAGACATTTATAACTGATTTGTAGGTTGACAGTGACATACCATCCCCAGACATTTAGGTATGTCTTCCAGCACAAGTGCTCCTTTTTGCTTGTGATGACTTTTAGCTGTAGCAGCAGAACATGATCAGCACTTAAAATCACAAAATCATAGAATTGTTTCAGCTGTAAAAGACCCCTAAGATCGTTGAGTCCAACCACTCACCTAACACCACCATGGCCATTAAACCATGCCACAAAATGCCATGCCTACATGGTTTTTGAATACTTGTACAGGGTCTGGCTGAGACTGAGTTAACCTCCATAGAAGCCTCCTGTGCTTTGCATTTGGGACTAGAACGGTGTTCTTAACACATCTGTGTTTTGAATATTGCTGAGCAGTGTTTACATGGCATCAAGACTTCTGTTTTGTTTATTTTCCATACTCTGCCCTACCAGCAAGTAGGCTGAGGAGGGGCAGCAACCCTGATGGCCAACCCAAACTGATCAAAGGGATATCCCATAAAACATTGTGCTCAGCAATAAAAGCTCGAGGAAAGGAGTAGGAAAGGGGGATGTTTTCGATTAAAGCATTTGTCTTCCCAAATAACCATTATGCATGCTGAGGTCCTGCTTCCCAGGAGATGGCTGGACACCTGTCCAACAGCGGGGCGTAGTGAATTAATTCCTTATTTAGCTTTGCTTGCACAGGCAGCTTTTCTTTGTCTGTTAAACTGTCTTTATTTCAATCCATGAGTTTTCAGCTTTTGTTATTCCAAGTCTCTTCCCCAGCCCTCTTGATGGGAGCAAACAAGAGACTGGGTGGGGACCCAACTGCTAGCCAGGGTCAGCCTATGACAGCACTCAAACTACAATGGCCTTGCCTGACAGTCAGCTAATTGTCCTGTTCTCTTTCATCAAGGCTGATGGAAAACAGGTACACGTGTCACCGTCAGGGCATGGAGGAAGAGCTGGTTTTGTTCCTCATCTTGAATGAGGTGTTTGAATGAAAAAGTATTTTTGCTACTTTGACCTAATCATACCTGACAAAGGTTAATTGCAAAGGCAGAGAATTATTTTTGCCTCCTTTTCAAGGCTCTTTTGTGGAGATCACAGCGCCAAGGAAATTAAGGCAAGAGGGGAAAATTTAGCTGTTCTGGGTAGCAGGATTCAGCTGCTCCTTAGAAACCTACTGTATTTTCATTACTGTTTTTCCATCCCCAGAACAGCATGCCCAGCACTTAACAACATTATGATTTTTAAGATCATAAGAAAAGTTGCTACCATTACCAGAGGTTGCCCATACAGGGGAGGCACATTGAAGGTAACAGGCAGCTCCTGGTTCCCTCCAGATGAATTTTAAAATTGTCCAGCTGGGAGCCATCCTGCTATTTCCACTGCTTCTGGCAGCTGCTGCCCTTGCTGAGTAATAGCATGTCACCTGGGTAATGCAACATGTTGCATTCCAACCTGCTAAAACACTTAAGGTTGTCAATCCTGCCAGATTAAGAGTCAATCCTGCCAGTGCAATTTTCCATTTCCTGGGGCAGCAACTGATCTCAAAACCAGGCTGCCAGGAATCCCACCACCACTATAGATGGATCTCTTACACAGCAATAAGACTAGTATCAAAGGACCTGCATGGTGGGCAAGTCCTTGTAGATTCACCTCCGATATTAGATAGAATTTCCATGTTATATGTGGCACAGAATCATTATTGTGCAATTTTACTGATTTGGTGATGACTGTTGCCAAGTGGCAACACCTACACCAGCAAATCAAGCACAGAAGATGAAGATGATTGTTTACTGAGCATCTCATATAAATCCCCTTGCCTTTAAAGCCCAGCCATCACTAAGGCTTTGCCATCTTGGTTCTGCATTTCTCATTTGCTCTTAAGAAAGGCTTTTATGTAGTTCATGTGGTAAATAAACCAAGAAGCTAAAACTGAATCAATTATTCTGATAGCTTTTGTGGCATCAAAATGCTTTTACTAGCATTTTTGTGACAGCACTTAATAAAGTGAAACCCATCCCGTTTTTACAGTGTTACAAAATTTGTGTGTAATTCTTTTGTCTGATGAAATAGAGCTGAATAAGCCAAAATGTATAGATGGCATTACAGGAAAATGAGATTATATGTCATAGTATCATAGTATCAGTCAGGGTTGGAAGGGACCACAAGGATCATCGAGTTCCAACCCCCCTGCCATGGGCAGGGACACCCCACACTAGATCAGGCTGGACAGAGCCTCATCCAGCCTGGGCTTAAACACCTCCAGGGACGGGGCCTCAACCACCTCCCTGGACAACCCATTCCAGGGTTTCACCACTCTCATGGTGAAGAACCTCCTCCTCACATCCAGTCTGAATCTCCCCACCTCCAGCTTCATTCCATTCCCCCTAGTCCTATCACTACCTGAGATCCTGAGAAGTCCCTCCCCAGCCTTTCTGTAGCCCCCTTCAGATACTGGAAGGCCACAATTAGGTCGCCTCAGAACCTTCTCTTCTCCAGACTGAACAGCCCCAACTCCTTCAGTCTGTCCTCACAGGAGAGGTGCTCCAGCCCTCTGATCATCCTTGTGGCCCTTCTCTGGACACGTTTCAGCACCTCCATATCCCTCTTTTAATAGGGGCTCCAGAACTGGACACAGTACTCCAGGTGGGGTCTCACCAGAGCCGAGTAGAGGGGGAGGATCACCTCCCTTGACCTCCTGGCCATAATTCTCTTGATGCAGCCCAAGATCTGATTGTCTTTGCAGGCTGCAAGTGCACACTGAGAGCTCATGTTGAGCTTTTTGTCCACCAGCACCTCCAAGTCTCTCTCCTCAGGGCTGCTTTCCAGCCAGTCACTGCCCAGCCTGGATTTGTGCCTGGGATTGCCTCGACCAGATGCAGGACCCTGCACTTGTTCTTATTGAACCTCATGAGGTTGGCTTGTGCCCACCTCTCCAGCCTGTCAAGGTCCCTCTGGATGGCCTCCCTTCCCTCCAGCGTGTCTGCTGCACCACACAGCTTGGTGTCATCAGCAAACTTGCTGAGAGTGTAGCTCAAACTCTTCAACATGTCACTCTACCAGAAGTTACTAGAAAAAATGCTGTAGTTATATCTATATCTATATCATCTATATCTATATCTATATCATCTACATCTATATCTACATCTCTATCTATCTATCTACATGCAGTTTCTAACACATTGCCTGTAGATTATTGATACAGTCCCTCTGTTTTTCATTATTCCTCATTAAAAAACAATAAAATAATGGATTATATAGCACTGTCACTTTTAATCCACACAAACATCATGTTTCATTCAGTATGAAATACGAAGTCTGCAAGGTTCATTAACACTGATAATTTGCAGAAAAACTACTAATGTAATTAATTCAATTGGGACAGGAAAGACTTCTTAATTCTGCATCCCTTCTGGACTCAAGAGTTTCAGTTGGACTGCACCAAATTTTCTTAACTACAGGTTGACACAATTAGAACAACTTCAGCACAGAGCTCCCCAGGAGGAGAGGTGTGCTGACGTTACCCTACTAGCATTACATGCTGTCATCTTCAGTTCTCCCCACTAAAGAGCTCTGCAGAGCACACGGTTCTCCCTTGCATGCTTACACAGACCGGCTATTCACAAGTAGCTGGATTTGGTGCTGCAATCAAAGGTAGCTAGGATGTTGAATGGATGCAAGCCAGGGCACAGCAGAGCTCATCTACAGAACTCATTGTTTAGCGAAAATCTCATTCCACAAGAATGAAGTAGGGAGAATAAAAGCATTTGATTTTGCATCGTTATTTGTTTCTAACCTCTCAAAGCTGCTTTTATTTCCCCACCTAGTTAAAATCTCTTCTTTGACTACCAAGTGCACTGGAGAGGGTCCTTTGCCATTGACACTCCCATACTATTCTAGTTCTTGAAATGTAACCTGTTATTAATATGCAAAGCTGTTATTTCATTTTTTAATATGTTTTAAAGTGCTAACCTCTTTTGCCATTGCACCAGGACTGTCAAACAGGGGGTGGCTGGGGAATCTGTAATGCACAATTCTCAGCACAGAGCCCAGGAAAGAGCCTTCTCTCTCACGCTGCTCACACAGCTCCTGGTAATGTTCTGGCTTCAGAACCTGAAACCTCTATTATGCTGAAGCAGATATTCAAGTAGAAATATAAACTGAATTAGTGAATAGACATTTACAGTTTAACTCTGGCATTTGTTAATCTCACCCAGATGTTAATTTCGACAGAATTCCTTCTTTATCCTCCTCCAAGACACCTTTACCAGTTGCACATGCAAATCAATGAACTACAGAGCCAGTTAGATATTTAGCATGGATTCAGCAAGGAGGCAAGAAAACACAAATTGTCTGGCTTTATTTCTCCCATTAGTGCCAGCACAGGCTCCTGGTTACGTATCACAGTCACACTCATGGAGGACTGGCTTCCACCCAGGCTACACAGTAAACCTTCAGTGGTTTCAGTTAGCCTTTCATTTTCACCACCTGCACTAGGCCTTTAAAATTTTGGTCAGACTTTCCAGTGCCAGCTCCATTGTAGTCTGTGTTATAATGTTATAATGATCTCTCAGTGTGCACTTGCAGCCCGCAAAGCCAATCAGATCCTGGGCTGCCTCAGGAGAAGTGTGGCTAGCAGGTCGAGGGAGGTGATCCTCCCCCTCTACTCAGCCCTGGTGAGACCCCACCTGGAGTACTGTGTCCAGTTCTGGAGCCCCTATTACAAGAGGGATGTGGAGGTGCTGGAACGTGTCCAGAGAAGGGCCACAAGGATGATCAGAGGGCTGGAGCACCTCTCCTGTGAGGACAGACTGAAGGAGTTGGGGCTGTTCAGTCTGCAGAAGAGAGGGCTCCGAGGTGACCTAATTGTAGCCTTCCAGTATCTGAAGGGGGCCTACAGGAAGGCTGGGGAAGGACTTCTCAGGATCTCAGGTAGTGATAGGACTAGGGGGAATGGAACGAAGCTGGAGGTGGGGAGATTCAGGCTGGAGGTGAGGAGGAGATTCTTCACCATGAGAGTGGTGAAGCCCTGGAATGGGTTGTCCAGGGAGGTGGTTGAGGCCTCGTCCCTGGGGGTGTTTAAGACCAGGCTGGATGAGGCTCTGTCCAGCCTGATCTAGTGTGGGGTGTCCCTGCCCATGGCAGGGGGGTTGGAACTAGATGATCCTTGTGGTCTCTTCCAACTCTGACTGATACTATGATACTATGATACCACTACATGCCTATTCCTACTTGGGGTCAAGGACTGAGGAGCTCTGTGAAACTGACAAGGGCAGAGCAAATTTCAGAATCATCACTTAAGCAGAGCAATAACATCCTGCTGGACTTTATTTAATATATTACTCATATTAACTAAAAAGCTAATCATCCTGTGGAGAGAAAAGAAAACCACCTGAACCTTCTGGTGTTACATGAATTAGAACTATTAAGGACATTTATCTCTAAGGATTTATCTACCCTGCTTACATATTTCATTTAAGAGATGGAAGGGAAAAAAATCTCATCTACAAAAATTTGCTTTTAAAGTATAACCTGTATTTATAGGATATCCTTTCTCATTAAGCAGTTGCTATCTGTTTATCACTGAATTTAGGTAAGTAGCCTTTATGAGAGAGTAAACAAAAATAATTGTCAAGCCTCGTTAAATTATTCTTTAAACATTTAGCTATTGACTTCAGTGGGAGTTGAACCAAACCCTAAATGAAAAGCTGAATTGCTCAAGATTAAAAAAACAAAACAACCCAAAACTTGTTTTAAGGCCTGGGGGACAGTTTGTTTATTTTTCTACTGTACTGGTATTGTTCTTTTATTAAGTGTACAAACAGGTGGGATGGGATTCCTCTCACCTAACTTTAGGCATACACAGTGTACAATTCGGAACGAGTCATGCTAGACTCCCTTTATATTCAGGAGAGAGAAAGAGCCTCTTTTAAGGCATGATTCATCTGACCTCTTTTAGATGTCTGCTATAGAATGAGATAAATTGTGTACTGCAAGCATTTGGTATTCTTCATTGAAAATAAAGGTAATTAGAGCTGTCTACATGACAGTGTTTACATTTAGTAAAATGAGTATTTTCTCTGGCCGCTGAAGATGTTTAGACTCATTGTCAGTGTTACGTAGAAGAGGATTAACTAGTGAGTTGAACTGAAGCACAAATGTGTCTTTCTATGTGGAATTTGCTTGCTGATGTAAAAAAATAAAAAGTTTTTAGTCAGTATTACTCTTTATGTTTGTTCTTCTGACATGCTGTTCCAGTTTGAAGCAGATCCTCCCTTGCCTCCCACCAGGGCAGAAAAATGAGACTCAAACGGATTGCAGAAGTGATGGAAAGTTTAAATGGAAAAGCAGTGAGTGGTTTATAGAAGCTACAAGCACAGTGACAAAGGAGATCCCAAACCATACCCAGAAGCCTCCCAGCACTCCCCTTTCCCCACCTGAGGGTACACCCAGAACCCCCAGGGCTCTTTCTTCCCCCCCTCCACTGTTAGGCTAATCTCAGGTGGCCAGATCTGAGAGTGCCCTTCCCCCTTTTCCTCTTGGCATTAAGCCTAGCCAGGCCTAAAAGGCCTTGAGATAACTTCCCCTCCATTACCAGACAGGGAGTATCTCCCACGAGGGCAGCAAGGGAAGAAAGAGGAAGTGTAGGACTTTGCAGGTGGATTTATAGGGAGCAGGACAAATACACAGCTTCCTGTGTCCACCCACTGGGCTGGACCCTGGGGACACCAGAGATGTGTCTTATGTGGCAGCAGCAGGGGGACACCCAGCCCAAACTGCCACACATGCCATAATCATAGCTGATCAACATCAATAGCCACTGATATTGAAAAGAATGACGTAAATGGGATACCCCTCCAACTTCCACTGTTAGGAGTATTTATGCAAACCAAGTAGAGTAAGGACCCTGCCTTATACTAGTGATCCTCCTGCAATAAAAGCACTCTTAGAGTTAAGGGCTACAAAAGATCACAGAAATATCTGTGATGCAATTAAGTTCTAGACAACCTGTTTCTTTGCTGGAATGGGAGGCATTTTTCACTCCACACTTTATATTCATTTCCTGTGGTATATTTACAGAGGCATTCTGATTTTGCTAAATCATAGTTGCTGAACCTTCTCCTCCAAAACAGAGCATGTACATAAAACCAGAGTCTTCTCTGGAGTATTAATAACTGTACTGGCTTCAGGAGCTAAACAAAGAATGATATGCCTTTAGTTCAAACAATTTAGCTAAATAGATCATTAAGTTTTTCTGTTATGCACCTTTAGTTTAGATTGTGAGACTTTCATTGTTTGGTTTCTTTTCATTTTCTTAATTAAATTAAAACTGAACTAATTGTTTGGGGTTTATTTAGATTTGCTACCTTTCTTCTTCACCTAGCATTGCACATGATGAGATTCTAAGGACATCAATCACTGTTGACAATAGTTACTATCTCTGATAATCTGGTTATTATTCTCTAGTAAAAGATGAGCTGGTGTGTGCCATGAAACAAACTTCCTCACAATGGGCTACATTTACATCTTGCAGTCAGTACACAGAAGCATTATGTATCCCTGCAAATCTGTTTTGAAGATTTAAGTGTGACATATATGCTAGAAACCACTTAGAATCACAGAAGCATACTTTGTTGACTTTAGGAGGTCAGCAGACTGAATTCCCTGCGTAAAGCAGAGCTAATTTCAATGTTAGATGTCCAGTGCCTTCCCTAGGCAAGTCTTCTGTGTCTGCAACCTCCCTGAACAATCTGTTATAGTATTGAATCAAATGCCCAAAGTCAGGCTGAGTGGGGCTTGGAGCATAAGCAATCTGATCTAGTTAGAGGTGCCCCTGCCCAGGAGTGGGATTGGACTAGCTGATCTTTAGAGGCCCCTTCCAGCACAAACTATGATATGACACTATGAATTTTCTTTTTCATAATGGTAAATTGGAATGTTTTGATGCCATTTATGTCCATTGTTCCTTGTCATTTCGTGGTGGACCTCCAGGCAGATCTCTCTGTAATCACCCATTAGGAAGTTGTACAAAACAATTAGATCCCCTTAAGCTTTTCTTCAGATTAAACAAAACCATTTCATTCAGCCTCATGTGCAGCCTCCTAGTCACCTTTGTGCCCCTCCACTGGGCTTGCTCCAGTATGATAATGTGTCTTGTCCAAAAGCAGACATAATATTCCACATGCAGCCTCCTGAGTTCCCAGGGAATACCCACTCCCCTTGGCCTGCTGGCCACACTCTTACTAATGCAGCCCAATATGCACTTTGCTTTCATTGCTGCAGGGGCATGTTGCTGGCTCACTTTCTGGTTGTTCACCATGACCCCCAGGTCCTTTCCTGAAAGACAGCCTTCTAGCCTGCTTGTTCTCAAAATGTATGGTGGCATAGTATTTTTCATGCTCAGATAGAGCTTTAGAGGAGCTTTGTTTGTTTGTTTACTTGCCCTTATTTTTCCTTCACCCACCTATTTGAACTTCAAGAATTTCCTGCCAGTTAGACTTTCAGCTACTAGCCAGAACACTTTGAGCCTGATGATCCAATAACTTTCTCATCAACCTTGTAGTCCACCCATGCTGTCTCTCTTAAGTGTGATTACAAGAATATAACCAAAGATAGTCTTGATAGTCTTGCTAAAGTCAAAATAACCAATGTCCATTGTTCACCTATCACCCCAAAGCAATTATCTCATCATTGAAGGCATCCAGATATCTGTGATGAAGGCTGCTCTTAAACTCCATCAGTTTTTTTGTGAAGAAGGACTAAATATATCACCCTACATAGCTACAGAAGCTCCAAGGGCTATAGATAGCTTTATGATGCAGCAGTCAGATTTGGGCTAGTTTTTGCAGAGGGAAGCACAAAGACTCTTGAGTTATGTCTGTACTATCATAGACCTGAATTTGCATGCCTTGCCTATACTCCCCATGTGCTGGTCTAGCATAAGCAAGGAAGCTATCCTGATAAGGAATTCAGGTACAAGTAGAGGAGTTTTGAGTTTGAATCTAATTCCTGTAAGCAGTTCAGTTATAAAAAAATGCACAACTCTACTCCAAATCCTGCAAAGTTATCCCGTCATACAGAGCAGCCTCACCTATCTCTCTGTATGCATTCATATCTTGACACCACTCTCCTTCAACTCTGACACACTTCTGTTACCTGTAGTTGATGAGCTGTGAAATTGTCAAGACTTTGAGCATGAATAGTGTCAGGTGTCAACAAGGGATGTGTTTGGTCCCAAGGATATAATACTTAGTATTACTTGTAAATACCTGGAAACTGTTTGAGGATGGCCACTCTCACAAGACCTCATGGCAACTGGTCATGATCCCATTATCAGAACAGCTGAACAAAAGGCACAAAAGAAGATAAAACCTCAGGAATGTCTCATCTAAGACAAGAAGCCCTCTGCAGCCCCATAAACAATATATTCATGACTGCTGAATGCATCTAGCTATATAGCAGGTGAGACTCCAGAGACAGATCTTTAACACTGAGGAATTATTTCTCTCAAAGAACACCCAGCTAAGGCTAGCCCAGCTAGTCCAACTCATATCCAGAAGTGATAGTACCCTCCCATGAGCCCATTGCCCCAGGTTTCACACAGATGCTCTCCAAACATGTTTGTCAGAACACTCAAATGCTCATAATGATTCCAACCACATGTCCATCTAGTTCAGCATCCTATTGCCAGATGTGGTTATAAGAAAATGTCTAAGGACAAAAGTGAATCTATTCTCAGCTCAGGGATTTTCCAAAGTGGTTTCTTTATTAAATAACCTGCAATGACTCTCTCTTTTGTCTACTTACACAGTCTCCCCTTGAAGCCTTTTGCATCCATAAAATCCTTCGGCAAGGAGTTGCACTCCTTTGTGTTGGAATCAGCTCCTATTAAGTCCATTTGATGGCACCTATATTGGAAGAAATGCCAAAGTCAATTCCTTTCCACTTGTTCTATGCCAAACAGAAATATAGAAGATATAGAATTACATAATCTGTATAGAAAATATATATGAATATATATTCAGAATATAGAAATAAATGAATCAATGTTCATACTGTACATAAGTAATGTAATCTATAGTCCATACAGAATTCCATACTGTAGAATCATAGAGTCATTAAGGTTGGAAAAGACCTCTAAGGTCATCAACATACAGAATTCCATACTGTAGAATCAGAGAATCATTAAGGTTGGAAAAGACCTCTAAGGTCATCAAGTCCAACCAGCAACCCAACATCACCATGCCCACTAAACCATGTCATGAAGTGCCACGTCTACATGTTTTTTGAACACCTCCAGTGAGGATGACCTCACCACTTTCCTGTTCTAATGCTTGACCACTCTTTTCTTCTAATGTTTGATCTAAAACTCCCCTGGCATTATTACTTGAGGCCACTTTCTCTTGTGGAGGAGACTTGATAGGGTGCTTGGTTGCATGGTTTAGTTGATTAGGTGGTGTTGGATGATAGGTTGGACACGATGATCTTGAAGGTCTCTTCCAACCTGTTCTGTTCTGTTCTGTTCTGTTCTATTCTATTCTATTCATCTATTCTATTCTAATTGCTGCTTACTTGTGAGAAGAGTTTTCACAAGTTATACATACCATAAAGACTTTGCTTCCAAATGGTAACAGTCAGCTCAGAGTTAATTTCTTCTATGTAAAAGCTAACTTATATATGAAGCCACAATTCTTTTCCACACACATTTCTCAGCCACTTTGTTTCACAAAGGCCTTTTGTGGTCCCTCACAGTCTGCCTTTGTCACAGAGTCACAGAATGACTAGAGTTGGAAGAGGCTTTTGGAGATCATATAGTTCAACTTCCCTGCTAAATCAGGTTCATGTAGAGAGGGTTGCACAGATCACATCCATGTATCTCCAAAAAAGAGACTCTACAACCTTGTTCCAGTGTTCTGTCATAAAGAGGTTCTCCAATCCCCTAGTCAACTTCATCTGAGCCATCTGAGGGACTCTCCAGTAGTTCCTTGTCTCTCTTGAACTGCGGAGCCCACAATTTAACACAACACTCCTAATGTAGCCTCATTAGGCCAGTGTAGAGGGGAGGAGAATCTCCCTTGACCTGCAGGCCACGCTCTTCTAAATGGATCCCAAGATACATTCATGGCCACAAGGGCACATTGCTGGCTCATGGTTGACATGTTAACCACCAGGACTCTCCAGGTCCTCTGTGGAGCTGTGTTCCAGCAGGTCAGTCCCTAACCTCTACTGGTTTTTGGGGTTATTGCTCCCTAGGTGCAAAATCCTACACTTGTCATTGTTGAAATTCATTACATTTCTTTCTGCCCAGCTCTTCAGCCTGTCCAGATCTCACTGAATAGAAGCACAGCCTTATGGAGTCTCAGCCACTCCTCCCAGATTTGTCCTTATCATTCTTCATATCACAAACTTTCATACCACATCAGCAAACTTGCTCACCTCCCTGCCCACTTTCCCACGTCACTAAAGAGTGTAACGAACAACACGAATTCCCCTAGAGGGCTCTGGGAAACTCCAGCGGTGACCTTCCTCCTCTTAACCTTTTTAGCCTTCTTTTAACCTGTTACTTACCCACAAAAGAACCTTTTACTTAAACTGATGATTACTAAGCTTCCTTGGAAACTGTTGATGATGGTACTGTCAAAAGTCTTCAAAACTCCAAGCAGATTGGGTCAGCTTTGCTCTCACTGTTCAAATATTAGCTAACACCTTTCAAAAAGAGGATTGTAAAGTAGGACTTTATGGGGGCGATGGAGATTGGAATCAATACGGCTGACCAATATGATCGAGTATTGCTCTTTATTGTTCCAGTGTTGCAGGCCTATGGAGCAGGCCTGTAGTGCAAGTATAGCACAGTAAAGTAAAGTGTAGAAGAAGAAGAGACAGGAAAGGCAGAAGTGCGTAGCAAGGGAACTGCTACAACTTACATAAACTCGGAGTGCCTTGTTGGCATGGCTTCATTGGTTCCCATCACACTATTACAGATTATTGGTCCAACTACTAACGACACGCAAGGTTGTTGATGCATGTGCGTGTCCTGTTGTCCCAAGATAACTGTCCATGTTTATAGCTACCAGTGCCTTGTTTTAGTTACATGCTGCAGGCACAGCACTGTTTTGCTACACTGCTAGCTGGCTCTGCATTTATGCTGAGCATGGCCTACCACCATGTCAGGCTCTAGGACTGCACTGCCAGATTGCTCACACTGCTCATCGCTGGCATTGCCACAGGACTTCCCTTTTTAGAAGCCACACTGACTCTTCCAGGGTAACCTGTATGAATTCAGGTAACCACTCACCCTGCCCTTACTTACATTTTTCACAAATTTGCCCAGAGGTCTGATGCATAACCCTGTAGCTGCCTTGATTCTCTCCAAAAACAGTTTTATAGCTGCTTTCTATTTGCCACATTCCAGTCCTCAGGTATCAAGAACTCTAGTGAGCTGTTATAAGACTATGGTAAGCCTTCTTAGAACCATTGGATGAAATAACTCCTATTATTGGTTATTTGTTAGTGTCACTCATTAGTGTCATGACACTGACACTTTGTAAGTGTCATTTGTTGCAGTCACTTCCGTTTCAGTCATGTCGTCTCTTGGAAAAGGACTCTGGCATCTGCATTTTCCTAGTTTCCTCCACAGGGAACATAATTTTCTTCTCTGCAAAGGTTATCTGCCTTCTGCAGTGCTTCTTTTACCTTCTTGAAATGTTTGTTCTTAGTGCTGCCTTAGAGTCCTCTAGCAAGTCGTTCATCCCAACTCTTTCTTGTTGTTTTTTATTGGTCTGCTTAATTTTATGGCAGGATTTATGAACTTTTCCCATTTCTCCATTTGGATATGACTTCAGTGTTTTAAAGGCTGCCTTCTTGCTTCTAATAACATCTCTTTCATACTGTTAGTCATGCTTAGTTCTTTTTCCCTTTACCCAAGCCTCTTTTAATAAGTTGCACACATTGGCATATAACCTTATTATATTTAATGCGTAATTCAGCCATGTCAGAGGCATTGGCCTCTGGTGATTATGTGCCTATTAGTTAAGCAGCAAGAGAAGATTATATAGTTTCTGCCAAGAGACCAGATGTTTTACACACTATTAGCCAACCTATGGCTCTGACAGTCAAGACATCAGACCTACAATAAAGCAGAAATCCTGCATCGTTTCAACAAAACATGTTTCTCCTCCCATTCCACCCAGTGCTCTTATACTCCAGAGATGTACTAGTAACTGCCTTCTTCACATACCTCTCCAGGACACAGCTCTTTGCAGCAACCTCCTAAAAACCTAACTTGTTTTGCCTTGCAAGGGATCCTGCTTGCAGTCTTCCCTCCAGTCCAGAGAAAGTGCAGTCCCAATGAGCATTCAAATTGGAATCAGAACTGATTAGACAGCCAGCTGAATATGACTCAGCAGTGTGCTCAGGTAGGCAAGAAGGCAAAAGGCATCCTTTGACAAGCAGGACCAGGGAAGTGGTTGTCCTCCTCTACTCAGCACTGGTGAGGCCACACCTGGAGTACTGTGTTCCATCTGGGAGCCCTCACTACAAGAAAGACATCAAGTTGCTGAAGTGGGTCCAGAGAAGGGCAACAAAGCTGGTGAAGGGTCTGGAAAACAAGTTTTATGAGTAGCAGCTGAGGGAACTGAGGTTGTTTAGTCTGGAGAAAAGGAGATTGAGGGGAGACCTTCTTGCTGTCTACAACTACCTGAAAGGAGGTTGTAGCAAGGTGGCTGTCTCTTCTCCCTAGTAACGTGATAGGACAAGAGCAAATGGCTTCAAGTTGCACCAGGGAAGGTTTAGATTGGGTATTAGAAGAAACTGCTTCACCAAAAGGGTTATTGAACAATGGAACAGGCTCTCCAGGTAGGTGGAGGTGTTTAAAAGATGCACAGATGTAGTGCATAGGGACATGGCTTAGTCCTAGATTTGGCAGCATTAGATAACTGTTGGAAGGAGGAAAGGAAGAAAGACAGTCATAAACAAACAAAAAAAAGGCAAAACAAAGGGGTGGGATGGAGTCCAAAGCAGCACCAAATACACTAAAAGCAGCATCACAAAGTGCAAGGGGAAGAGCACAGCCACTATTTCAGAGATTGCTCTCACAATGACTTCTTACTGCTATGCAGTGCTAATCTGCTTTTGGGATATCCCTCTTACCTTTCTTCTGGTGGTCACATTTTTAGCATGATGCCCTTTTGCCATTCTAAGGGATCAACAAATCTGTTTCAGCAGAAATAACACAGTACTGGGAAAAAAACCAAACACAGAAGTTCATATAGACAGTGTATAGGGTAGGAAAGCATTAGGGTGAGAGGCAGAAGCAGCAAGAAGTACTTGTAAGGTGAGGAAACCTGCCATATTTGTAGGGCAGAGCCTAAATATGGGGAAGGGAGCAGCCCACGCTCAAGGGATTGGGAGGAAAAGAAAAGCAGGTGAATTAAGAGACTCAGAGGGAGGAAGTGCTTGAGGAAATTGTTAAAAGGAGCAGTATGAAGCCACATAGGCTGCAAGATGTGACTTGTGAATGTGGTACACCTTGAAGATTGGCTTTCCCTTTGGGAACAGGCTTACTGCCTGTGGCAGTTTCAGGGTGGACAACAATGGCCTACACTCTGCAACTTGCTCAGCCTGGTCTTGGCTCCCTCCTTGCCTCACAAGATGCTGTGTAGCACACAAATGGGTCTAATGACACAAGCAGCATTTGGATGCTGAACATCCAGTCAATCTTCAAAGTGCACTACTTCACAGTTAAAATGCCTAAATGAAAGTCCAAAGCTCTTTTGAAGTGGCAGCTGGGGGCCCCATGAGAGACCCTAGAGGATGCTCACTGTTCAGTGGAAATGTCTACCTGTGGCAGTGGGAGCTATGCACTGCAAGGCACCACATCCAGAGACCCATCTAGACTTCTGGCTGTTAATTTAAAACACATAAATCAATAATGACTATTAGAGTAAATTGAGATCTAAATGACAGGCTTGTAAGAGGGAGAGGCACTGCTTTTGTTTTTATGTGTAGTATGATCAAACTATTTTTGACCCAGGTTAGTTTTACAAGCATTTATTTCAAACACAATAAGCAGATTTAATACATTTTAAATGAAAAGCCCTTCATCTTTATTCTTTGCCTTGTCATGAAGCCTTTTTCACTTAGCACAGGGAGTTAATTAAAGTAGCCTTCACTAATCTGTGTGACAATTTACACAGTAATTAGTTCAACAGGAACAGACAAGACTTCACAGTTCTTCCAAGCCTCAAGGTTGATACGAGCCTCAAGGTCAATTACCACAAGATGCAACCAACCCTCCTGCGCATTCCCCTCAACTCTCTAGTTGCTAACCAGCTTTTAGAAAACAGCCCTTATGGCTTTCTGGAGTCCTACAGTTTGAAATCCTCCACTGAAAGTAAGGAGGAGTAACACCACCCATGATACAACAGTATTTGTGAAATGCAGTTTTTGAAGAATTTGCCCTGTAATTAAGGACAGTGTGTCAGCATCCTCCTTAGTGGCACTCCCAATTAACATTACTAATAGACGTCTCATGTCTGCAGCCTCTCACATGCTATTTTGTTGCTGTGTTTCAGGTTGCTAAACAGAAGAGATGCTACGAGAAAACATCTCTGTATTTTCCTGGAACAGCTGTTAGCTATGAAACATTAAGGAAAAATAAATAATCAGAGAGTGTCTCAGGTTTACTCAACAAATTTAAAACACATAAGGTGCTAGAGACTCTAAATACTGGAATGCAGGCTGCTCCCTTGCCATCATGATCCACACAGGTTGGACTCAGTGATCTTTGAGGTCTCTTCCAACCTTAGTGATACTGTGATATATGAAAAAGACATTTAAAAAACGCTAAAATGAGGTGGAGTAACGAAGAGACATGGAGAAGCAAGGTTTGTTCACAGAATAAACTTGTGGTAGACAGCTCCATAGAGAGCAGCTGTTTCTAGTCATGAACCAACACAAACTTTGTAATGCTGATACAACATACCAGTTGTCTCATTGCCTTATTTTTGTTGTTTGGTCACCAAGAATCAGGTAAATTCTTCTTTGGGACAGATTACTGATGCCAGAAGCTACACAGAAAGGTGGAGCCTCCTGCAACCTATTCACACTATGCTTTGAGGTCCTTATTTCCACTTGCACCACATGACTTCCTAGTGGAGAAGCACTCTGACACGGCCCCACATCAGACTGCTGCAGGGTGGGAAGGTGGTCGGATACAGCTCAGCCTGGCTCGGGCTGCACACCACCATGCTGATGTTTCCACTGACTCACTTTCCCGTAACAAATTCCTATTTCTCTTCCTTTCTCTGTACAGCTATGCTCACATCTGCAGCTTGATGCAGAGTAAAACCCTTCTTCAACGGAAAACTTTCAGAGGTCTTACTGCCATTCTATTACCAGTCTAGCACACTAGATAGATACATACTAGAGAGACACACACCTGTTTGTGCAGCTCCCGCTGGCACCAGCAGTTGCATTATAACGATCAGACTGAAATCAGGATGAAGTTACTTCTGAAAGGTGATTATAACGCCCAGGTCAAGGACTTCTGTTCTCCATTATTTCTTCGGGAATACATAAAGGACAGTAAATCTGAAACACTAACTAGTTCTTTCCCGTCTTGGTACAGTTACGGCTTTGCATCCAGTCTGCAAACCTATAGGTATGTCCTGCAGTGGCACCGAGAGAGGCGGCCCCGCGGAGGCGGGACGCCGAGGGGCCGAGCGGCGGTCGGGCAGAGCGCCGGTGCCGTGGGGAGCGCTTCGGTGGAGGCCTCGCCTCACGGCCGCAAAGCTGCCCGGCTGGACGTGCGCCATAACCGCTGCAGAAGGGCCCGCACCGTCCCGCGGAGGTGCTCACACTGCCCCGCCGGCGTACTGCACCGTTCCACTGGGGAATGCGCACCGCTCCGCAGCGGTCCCCCGGGCGTCCCGTGCTCCGCCTGGCAGCGCCAAGGTAAACATCGCGCCAAACACTCGGCGCGAACACCTGACTCAAGCGCCGGCCCGCCCCCAACGGGGCGCAAGCAACAGGGTGAGCGGCTGCTTTGGCAACGGCCACGGCAGCGGGGCGGCCTCCCCACCCTGCCCCGCCCCGCCCCGCCGGGACTCACTCGCTCCGCCGGGTGTTGTTCAACGCGCAACGGGGCGGTAAAGGACGGGTACAGCTCCGGGAAGCGAGTCCCGTGGGTGCTGGCGTGCGCGATCCTCCCGGGGCTTGGCCATGCTGGTGTCGCTCCAAGCTCCGAGGAGGTCAGCGCTGCCCGCCTGCCTCCGCCCACCTGTCCGAAAATAAGCAAAGCCATGACCGCAGCGCCCCAGGAGCTAGATCTCAGTTTTTTAAACGAGGAGGAAGCCAAGGCGATTTTTCAGGTACTGCAAAGGGACTCGGAGCTCCGACGGGCTGAGAAGGACAGAATCAGGTACTGTGAAGGCGCGGGTGGGAGGTGCGGGGCCAGCGGGACTTGGGACGGGTCAGCGGAGGGCGCACGGCCCCGGGTCTGGCGGCGCGGGGTGGCGGCGTACTCGGCTGCTGCCTCGTCCCTCTGAAGTGAACGGAAAAAGAGGTGGCAGCCGGGCAGCTGCGACATGTCGGGGCACGGCGGGGTCCCCGGAGCCGCCCGTCTCGGGCATCTGTGGCTTCGGGACGTTCGGAGAATGGCGCGTTGTGGCAGAGATGGCTTTCAGTCACGGCTGCTGCTCCCCGTGGCTCTCGCCCTTCCTTGAGGAGGAAGCTGCTTCTGCCTTTCACCGTGTCGCTGACAGGGACTGTAGGCTGAACACTGGTACCCGGGGAGACAATGGGGACGAGGAAGTTTTGCGGGACCTTGCAGCGGGGTTGGAACTAGATGATCCTTGAGGTCCCTTCAACCCTAACGATTCTATGATTCTATATAACTTGGCGGCTTGGCGGCTCTTGGGCATCTCCCGGAGCCAATCCTGGCAGCTTTTGGAAGCCAAGCCAGGCTGAACTGAAAGGTTGCTCACAAAACTCTTTCAAGTGATTTAAGTGATTCGCCTCCGCATTCAGGTACACAAGTCACAACATCTTACATGAGCCATAATGAAGAAACAGAACTACCCTGACCTTTTTTCTAGCACCCATTTCTGTTCTGTGCAATCATTAAAGCCATGTGTGCTGATGGTGAAGGCAAAGATCTAAGAATTAATAAAAATAATGCTGGAACATGAGCTATTTATTATTAAAGGTTATAATTTCTTCCTTCAAGTATGACTTGGGGTACCTTGTGGGCAGCTTGCAAGCAAAAGGTAGTGTTCTCTCAGATTCATATGTGGGCACTCTTCACAAGTAATGCTTTCCTGTAAGGTGTAGAAGGAGTGTTTAATGAGTGACATTTGTGTCAAGTGGATTTTTGTGCTGTGTCTTTTTCGTTTCAACCAAGGGGATTTTACGATGGGCATAGTTAAACATTATGTGTCAACATTAACTTGCACCCAAAACTTTCCTTAGTTTTCTGCAGCATGTGAGCCTGGACTGAGTTAAGTGTTGTGATTTCTTTCTTCCTTCCATAGTTTGGTGTTACCTTTCTTTCTTTGATTAATTTCTATTTCATGTGTCCCATTATAACCTAAAAAAAGAAGAAATATTTTACTGCATATGGAGGACTACTCTGCTCAGTGGTTCTAAGTTTAAAACTCTGGACGAGACTAAAGCTGCAGCAAATGCACTGAGGCTTCCAATGATGTAGAAGCTTGTGGGAAAAAACAGTCTGCTCTTGAACTCCAGGCTTTCACCTGCCCCCAAATCTGTATTTGTTTCTCTGTCTGTGTACTTAGCACTGAGTCCATGGAAAGTGATTTCTCTTTGTGCAAAAGCTGTCAAAATTAACATGACATAAGTGGATGTTCTAGTGATGCTTTACTGAGATGGAGTCTGGTTTAAATCTCAGCTGAAGAGGTATTCAGCAGCTGTGCAGAAGATAGGTGAAATGTTTGTGATCAAGGCAGCATACCGAAACCTAGGTTAAACACTGGCTATGTCAAAGTCTTTGTATGTGTCCTTGGGCAAGTTTCTTAATCTATATTGGGCCTAATAAAAGTACTTTCTTTCTCACTCCACTTGTCTACCTGGTCTTATTTAGACTGTAAGTTCTTCAGGCCAGGGGACTCCATTAGGAGCAGACGGGTTCCAGGCGGTGTAGAGTTACCTTGTGCTACTATAATCTAAGTAATAACAGTGATCACCCTCGAGGGCCAAATCCTACAATTCCTATATGACTACTGTGAGCTTCAGAGGCTCCAAAGAAAACTGCATTTGCTCCTCCTAGTCCCATATACCCACTCCCTTGGCTCTGTGTCCTTCTTATTACTATTATTTTGATAATTGACTTTGTACACATTTTTTTCAGTTCAAAAGTTTCACAATAATGCCTGGCCACTGTGGCAGCTTCCTCCTGGGATGCTTTCAAAGTGTGATTTTGAGGCTATTTGATTTCTGTCATGCTGTGGAATCGAAGGAGCAGTTTCATCAGTACTGCTTTATTGCATGAAGTCGCTGAAGTGAGTTGCCCCACAAACTACTCTGGAGCATGGCATTTGAAAGAACTAGTTGGAATTGGGCAGGGCCAGAGAGTAAGTCAGTGTTTATTTACAATGTAGTGTGTACCTGGATGCACAATCTGAGCTGTATTGAGAGGAGGAATGAAAACTTTGCTGGCAGACCCCAAGGCAGGTTCTAACGACTGCGCTGATCTTTTGTGTGCAGTTTGATGCCACATGAGCCAGCACATAGCTGTCTGCAGAGCTCTTAAAAGATCAGTGGAAATCCATTCCCAGGTACAAGTCTGGAATAAAAATACCCCACCAAAATCAGAAACAAGCTTTTTTTTTCTTTTTACAAGCTCAGTTTTGTACATTAAATAAATAAATGAATAAAAAGGTTTCCACCAGTTAATTTTGAAAGACAAATTCAGAAATAGGATCAAAAGATGGCTTATTGTGGCCAACAAATTCTAACCATGGGAGTTGATTTTCACATAAACACAAAGGCATTGCAGTGGATTATGAAATACTGACCATGAATTTATCCTCAAATGCATTGAGGGCTCTCAGATATGTGACCATAATTGTTTCCAGATGGAGATATATGTGTGTGTGTATATATGTAGTTCATAGTATCATAGTATCAGTCAGGGTTGGAAGGGACCACAAGGATCATCGAGTTCCAATCCCCCTGCCATGGGCAGGGACACCCCACACTAGATCAGGCTGGCCACAGCCTCAGCCAGCCTGGGCTTAAACACCTCCGGGGATGGGGCCCCAACCACCTCCCTGGACAACCCATTCCAGGGCTTCACCACTCTCATGGTGAAGAACTTCCTCCTCCCATCCAGCCTGAATCTCCCCACCTCCAGCTTCATTCCATTCCCCCTAGTCCTATCACTACCTGAGATCCTGAGAAGTCCCTCCCCAGCCTTCCTGTAGGCCCCCTTCAGATACTGGAAGGCCACAATGAGGTCACCTGGGAGCCTTCTCTTCTCCAGACTGAACAGCCCCAACTCCTTCAGTCTGTCCTCGTAAGAGAGTTGCTCCAGCCCTCTGAGCATTCTCTTGGCCCTTCTCTGGACACGTTCCAGCACCTCCACATCCCTCTTGTAATAGGGACTCCAGAACTGGATGCAGTACTGCAGGTAGGGTCTCCCCAGAGATGAGTAGAGGGGGAGAATCACCTCCCTCGACCTGCTAGCCACACTTCTCCTGATGCAGCCCAGGATCTGGTTGGCTTTGCAGGTTACTTAACAACACTGGAAATTTGATAGAACCACTGGATCCTCTTCACCCAGGCAGCCTACGCCTTGAGGAAAGTAAATGCATATTGGGGGCATTCTCTGGGAAAATGCTAGTTGGTTTACACAACCCCTTTCCATCTCCCTTTTTCTTCCTGTCTGCAGCCTTTGTGTGGAGCAGCAATGTGTGACTTGTGCTGTCAGTTGTGCACATTTGTGGAGCTTTGGGCCCCGCTTTATGCTTTCCCTCCCTGCTCTTTATGATGCCCTAGCACATCCTCTGGGTACCATCATTCCTTTCTCAGCTCCCTTGGCAAGCTTCAGACCTCTAAGCCTGGCTTGAAAGACCTCTCAGTATTGCTTCCTCTTTTATGCAGAAATTAACTGTGTGACCTGTTGGATCTTTATTTGTTCTCGCTACTGACAGGGAGCTGAGGTTCTGATGTGCCTTGGGCTGCTGGTTCCCAGGACTGCATTTTTTTTGCCTGTTTTCTCCTGTCTACTGCCCTCTCGTGGCTCTTCTCGGCAGTACCTGTGAACATTAACAGCAAACCAGATGTACCTGACTGCTCCCATGGAACATGTTCAGAGAAGCAGCAACAGTCAGTTTTGGTTCCACTATATACTGAAAATAGTTTAGAAAATTAGTGATCACATATTGGGCAACAAAGTTGGTGAGGGGTTTGGAACACAAGCCCTATGAGGAAAGACTGAGGGAGCTGGGGTTGCTTAGCCTGCAGAAGAGGAGACTCAGGGGTGACCTTATCACTCTCTACAACTACCTGAAGGGAGGTTGTAGACAGGCAGATGTTGGTCTCTTCTCCCAGGCAGCCAGTGCCAGAACAAGAGGACACAGTCTCAGGCTGCGCCAGGGGAGGTTCAGGTTGGATGTTAGGAAGAAGTTCTATACAGAGAGAGTGATTGCCCATTGGAATGGGCTGCCTGGGGAGGTGGTGGAGTTGCCGTCATTGGAGGTGTTCAGGAGGAGACTTGATGGGGTGCTTGGTGCCATGGGTTAGTTGTTTAGGTGGATTGGATTGGTTGATGGGTTGGACGCGATGATCTTGAAGGTCTCTTCCAATCTGGTTTGGTTTGGTTTAATAATTTAAAGGGGAAAAAATGCACAGTAGTTTTCAACATAGGTAACAGCCAGCTTCAGTATTCTTTGTTCATCAACCTGAGTCTCACTCATAATACCAACTTGGAGAAAACCTCAAGCATCGTAAACATTAGCATGGGAGGAAAAGGGGAATGTAGGTTCTGGGTATCAGTATACGTACATTGTTCTGTAATAATTATTGCAATGTTAAGACAGAAGTCCAACTCAAGTCACAAAATGCTATATTGGTAAGCCTAATTATTGAAACTGATGGGTTTGCAGGATGCTTGTGGAAGAAGCATCTCCCAGATATTTCAGTCACAGTTAGATGCACGGGCAGAGGGAGATAGGAGGAATGCAGCATGTTCAGAAGGCATTGTGGTCAGATGGCTCTGTAGCAATTCAGTTTCCATAAGGACACAATGAATGCATGCTGTAGGCACAGTTATTAATACCACGGGTCAGCTTGCCATCCATAATGAAACAGGCCTGAAAATTATGACATAAAAACATTCCAGGTCTTATTCGACTTTTTGGTTTCAAGGCTTCAGGGTACACCCATCTCATCTTCTCAAGCTTTGTTCTGCAGCTGCTGGGGACAGTAATTCAAAATAGAATTGACAGCTGATACTTGCATGCAAAGCCCCAAGTCCCAAAGGCTTAACAAACCTGTACATGCCTGTGTTTTCTGTCCCTTTTCCAAGAAACTGATGGGCAGGGTGGCAAGGGAGGCTGACTGCTTCCCATCTCTTTAGGACAGCACATCAGAGCCTGGCAGGTAGCAGAGGGACTAGCAGTCCCTGTAGGAAGACTGAGCAGCGAGAGGTTATGAAGCTACAAGGTGCAGAGGTGGAGCTGCTGCCTTTTATTCCTGAAGCAGCTCCTCCCTCTGCTGAGTGTGGAGAGGTGGAGAGTGCCAGAGCAGGTTGTCTTCCCAGTCAGCTCTGGGGCTCCGATGTGTCCAGCTGAGCACTGGGTGCAGAGATGTACTTCCACTGATGAAACAGAACGAGGGCCAAGAGAGCAGCTGAGATGAGAGGAGCCAGGAGACATGGAGCCAGCTACTTAAAAGAGGCATCAGGTAGGGGTTTGAGGCATGGGAACAGGTAGCTGAAACATTTGCTGACTGTCCAAAAAATGAACAGTTGGGAGATACAGCAGAAAAGCAATGGATAAATAAGAAAATATATTTAAAAGGGCAGAAGAGATCTGAATTCTTTAATTATTAAGTTTAATTTAGGAGTTTTGTCTGGTTTATATAATGCTCCTATTAGGAGTACAAGCAGTAGATTTGTGCCATTTTAGTTTATTCAGAAAAATGGAAATATGGTTAGCTTTGCTTTCAAACTAGACACTGAAAATAAATGAGAGACAGAGCAACTCAGCAGGGAAATTAACCTGTCTCCCAGAACAGCAGTTTACCTGCTAGATTATGTTTTGAGAAGTAACTATGCCTATATTGGGCAAAGAATTTTTTTCTCTTTTCTATTAGGAAGAATAGGGGGAAAAAAATGCAATTACCAACTCTAGACTGTATGTTAGGCATTAGCCACTGTCTAGCTAGAAATGAAAAGAAAGTGGAAAGGGAAGTGGAGCTTTGGGGCAAAAAGAGCACTTGTTCTCTTTGATTTGTTCTGCATACTTCCAGATTTGTTTTTTATTTAGCATATTTATGGGTATAGATCTATGACCATGAGAATAGAAGGCAACAAAGCAAGAGATTCATAGTATCATAGTATCATTCAGGCTTGGAAGGGACCACAAGGATCATCTAGTTCCAACCCCCCTGCCATGGGCAGGGACACCCCACACTAGATCAGGCTGGCCACAGCCTCAGCCAGCCTGCTCTTAAACACCTCCAGGGACTGGGCCTCGACCACCTCCCTGGACAACCCATTCCAGGGTTTCACCACTCTTATGGTGAAGAACCTCCTCCTCACATCCAGCCTGAATCTCCCCACCTCCAGCTTCATTCCATTCCCCCTAGTCCTATCACTACCTGACATCCTGAGAAGTCCTTCCCCTGCCAGATTGCTTTTAGTTTATCCTCAATTTTAAAGAGAAAAGCAGAAGAAATGAATGGTAAGGTAGAGTCAGCACCATTCACTGCTTCCCTCTTGGTGACCCATTCACAAAATAAAATTCTTGTGGAGAAAGATGAATCCCCTCTTTGCTTTGTTCTAGACAGTCTCTACAACACAGAGTTTGGAACTAGTTATTTGTTTCAGGAACACAGCTGTTCTGCCTTACGGCAGATCAGTTACTGAGTTCATTTGTTGCAAGTAATTACTTACTGTATTCTCTTGACTGACATTTTCTCTCACAGGTCTGGCAACAGAAGGTGGGAATAAAACACTGCATAGGGAATGCACTTCATGGTTTCCCTTTTTCCACGTTCATAACCTTGGAAGGCATTTGTTGCAGGGATGCGCCTTCTTGGTGCTTCAGTTATTTGCATTGCTTACAGTTTGAGGGGTCTGACATTGCAACCTTTATGTTGGCTTGTTCTCAAAAGTAGTCCTGTTGACCCTCTCCCAGCACCTCAGTAACTAACTTCTTGGGTGTTAAGAGATCTGGATTAGGGGCACAACTCTTTACAATCATAATTCTTATAATCCACCCCAAAATACTCATAAGCTACATGGGTGAGGGCAGCACCACTTGGGTGTATTGTCATTCTGGTGGAGCTCCCCCTCTGGACAAAGCATTCGTACAGAAGTTCTTTCATAAGAGATACTCCACCCGGGATGTTTCAGGGCACAAGTGTGCTGTTGGGTCTTGTTTGTGGAGGAGGTACTATTGTTATTTGTTATTGATACCGTACCACTGGCATGTTTAGTGGTTTGTAAACGCTTACAAAAATAGGTCCTTGAAGCCCAGAAGGGCTAATATGCTAAAGCAGGGTAAATAGAAGCAAAAATAGCAGGAAAGACAATGACCTTCAATTGGTTTGGTAAACAATTACTGTCATAAATAATCCCACTTTTGGACTCCTCTTGATTGAGTAGGGGTACTGTAGCCAAAGGCAATTAGTTAAGTTGCAAATCAAGTTTTTTCCTCATTACTGTTTTATAATAATCCTATCTTGTGGTAGGGCTTAGAGTTAAGGACTGGGGCTTGCAGGAGAGCAGATATTAAGAGCCAAAGCCACAGCACATGCCATCTTCTGCTTTGGTTTTAATCCCTGTGCATTTGGACTA
Source organism: Melanerpes formicivorus (assembly GCF_026170545.1). Taxonomy (NCBI): domain Eukaryota; kingdom Metazoa; phylum Chordata; class Aves; order Piciformes; family Picidae; genus Melanerpes; species Melanerpes formicivorus. Next base: position 58,232,104 of record NW_027142353.1, read on the forward strand.
ACTAAACTCAAGTTTGTGGTAGAACTCCAGTTTTACACATACAGGGCAGGGGCTGAACCAGCATTCTGCTATCTTATTGGTCTTATCTGTTCAGAGTAAACTTATCTGTTCAGAGTGGCTGGAGAGCTCCCAAACAGAGAGGGACCTGGGGGTGCTGATTGACAGACCCCCCAAACATGAGCCAGCAGTGTGCCCAGGTGGCCAAGGCGGCCAACAGCATCCTGACCTGCATTAGGAATAGTGTGGCCAGCAGGAGCAGGGAAGTCATTGTGCCCCTGTACTCTGCATTGGTTAGGCCACACCTTGAGTACTGTGTCCAGGTCTGGGCACTTCAGTTTAAGACGGACATCAAAACACTTGAACGTGTCCAGAGAAGGGTAACAAGGCTGGGGAGAGGCCTTGAGCACAAGCCCTATGAGGAGAGGCTGAGGGAGCTGGGACTGTTTAGCCTGGAGAAGAGGAGGCTCAGGGGTGACCTCATTGCCCTCTACAACTACCTGAAAGGTGGTTGTAGCCAGGAAGGGGTTGGTCTCTTCTCCCAGGCAACCAGCACCAGAACAAGAGGACACAGTCTCAAGCTGCGCCAGGGGAGGTTTAGACTCGAGGTGAGGAGAAAGTTCTTCACTGAGCGAGTCGTTCATCATTGGAATGTGCTGCCCAGGGAGGTGGTGGAGTCCCCGTCCCTGGAGGTGTTCAAGAGGGGATTGGACGTGGCACTTGGTGCCATGGTCTAGTCATGAGGTCTGTGGTGACAGGTTGGACTCGATGATCCTCGAGGTCTCTTCCAACCTCAGTGATACTGTGACACTGTGATAATTTCACTGTTAACGAGATGTCAATCCTTTCCACCAAAGCTTTGCACTTCTGTGTGTTTGAGAGCAGCGTTTTTTCTACAGTGTGTGTGGTGGCAGAATGAGACCCAGAAACACCTTTTGAGGTGTGTTTTGTTTGGAAGAGCCTATATGTGCACTGAATGTATTTCTTATTTCTTCATGTTGTTGGGGCAGCAGAGAATCCCCACAGGGCTGGCAGGGCTTTGCTACCAGGGCCAGCCCCACCATCCCACTGCTCCAGTGAGAGATAGGGGCAGCTCCAGCTTGATCATCATTGTGGCACAGTAGGGCCCAAGCCAGGCTTGAGGACAAGTCAGGGTCAGGATCAGGATCAGGCCTAAGGAGGACAGTTGGGTCCACCACAGCCTGGCAATCACAGGCCAGGGCCATGGTGATGGTTCGGGGCCAAGGTCAAGCCATGAAGTCACATCAGGGTCAGGCTTTGTGACAGTGACTGTGGTCAGCCACACCACAGCTGTACCAGGGGAGGTTTAGGCTGGATGTTAGGATGAAGTTCTTCACAGAAAGAGTGATTTGCCATTGGAATGGGCTGCCCAGGGAGGTGGTGTGGTCACCATCCCTGGAAGTGTTTAAAAAGAGACTGGATGAGGCGCTTAGTGCCATGGTTTAGTTTAGATGGTGTTGGGTGATAGCTTGGACTTGATCTAGAATGGACTTGATCTAGAATGTCTTTTTGAACCTGGTTAATTCTGTATTCTGGTAAGACCATGGCTTGACATTTTCCAGGTCAGAATTAATGGCAAAAGTAGCTTCCATGTGGATAAATTGACCAGGCTTCAGGAATAAATAGGTCAGGCAGAGTAGTGCAAACTAGCAGTGACTACTGAGTGGGCAGTCAATACAGGGAGTTATTTTGGACTAGCTAATGCAGAGCAGTCTGGTTTTGTTATTTTTTCTGTAGAGCTGTGACCCAGTTAAGGACTTGTAAACCTTGTAGGAAGTTGGTGCCTTTCCCTCTGCCCTGCATCAGGAACAGTGTGGCCAGCAGGAACAGGGAGGTCATTCTGCCCCTGTACACTGCACTGGTTAGGCCACACCTCAAGTACTGTGTCCAGTTCTGGGCCCCTCAGTTTAGGAATGATGTTGACTTGCTGGAGTGTGTCCAGAGAAGGGCAACAAAGTTGGTGAGGGGCTTGGAACACAAGCCCTATGAGGAGAGGCTGAGGGAGCTGGGGTTGCTTAGCCTGGAAAAGAGGAGACTCAGGGGTGACCTTATTGCTCTCTACAACTACCTGAAGGGAGGATGTAGACAGGCAGAGGTTGGTCTCTTCTCCCAGGCAACCAGCACCAGAACAAGAGCACACAGTCTCAGGCTGCGCCAGGGGAGGTTTAGGCTGGAGTTTAGGAGGAAGTTTTACACAGAGAGAGTGATTGCCCATTGGAATGGGCTGCCCGAGGAGGTGGTGGAGTCACCATCACTGGAGGTGTTCAGGAGGAGACTTGACAGGGTGCTTGGTTGCATGGTTTAGTTGATTAGGTGGTGTTGGATGATAGGTTGGACGTGATGATCTTGAAGGTCTCTTCCAACCTGGTCTATTCTATTCTATTCTATTCTATTCTATTCTATTCTATTCTATTCTATTCTAATAGTAATACTTCTATGTTCTCAACTCCTTCTCTCTCCTCCACAACTCAGGTGCAGAAGTTAAAATGATAATTGGCATTGCAGCTTCCATGCTGAGCAAGCTAAGTCACGGGGATGTATGGAGAACTGCCTGAAATATGGAAAATATGTATGATGATTTTCACTTTAGCTCAACTTTCTTATACGTATCTATTAAAAGTTTGTAATGCTAGTGGCAAGTGTGGTAGAGTCACTGGGCCTCTGGAAGATAATGCCTGTCACTGCTGTAAGGAAAAGAATGATCATTCTACACCAAGCTGTGTGGTGCAGCAGACACGCTGGAGGGAAGGGAGGCCATCCAGAGGGACCTTGACAGGCTGGAGAGGTGGGCACAAGCCAACCTCATGAGCTTCAACAAGACCAAGTGCAGGGTCCTGCATCTGGGTCGAGGCAATCCCAGGAACAAATCCAGGCTGGGCAGTGACTGGCTGGAAAGCAGCCCTGAGGAGAGAGACTTGGGGGTGCTGGTGGACAAGAAGCTCAACATGACCTCTCAGTGTGCACTTGCAGCCCGCAAAGCCAATCAGATCCTGGGCTGCATCAGGAGAAGTGTGGCCAGCAGGTCGAGGGAGGTGATCCTCCCCCTCTACTCAGCTCTGGTGAGACCCCACCTGGAGTACTGCCTCCAGTTCTGGAGCCCCTATTACAAGAGGGATATGGAGGTGCTGGAACGTGTCCAGAGAAGGGCCACAAGGATGATCAGAGGGCTGGAGCACCTCTCCTATGAGGACAGACTGAAGGAGTTGGGGCTGTTCAGTCTGCAGAAGAGAAGGCTCCCAGGTGACCTAATTGTGGCCTTCCAGTATCTGAAGGGGGCCTACAGGAAGGCTGGGGAGGGACTTCTCAGGATCTCAGGTAGTGATAGGATTAGGAGGAATGGAATGAAGCTGGAGGTGGGGAGATTCAGGCTGGATGTGAGGAGGAGGTTCTTCACCATGAGAGTGGTGAAGCCCTGGAATGGGTTGTCCAGGGAGGTGGTTGAGGCCCCATCCCTGGAGGTGTTTAAGACCAGGCTGGATGAGGCTGTGGCCAGCCTGATCTAGTGTGGGGTGTCCCTGCCCATGGCAGGGGGGATTGGAACTAGATGATCCTTGTGGTCCCTTCCAACCCTGACTGATACTATGATACTATGATACAGTGAGTAACCTTGGAAAGACCCCAGGAGTGTTTCCAGGTATTGACAGGTCTACACACTGTGTACCAGCACCTTCAAGTTCTCGTGTGTTTCAAAAATCTTAATGCCAGGAAGTCGAAAAGGTGTGGCAAAAGAACAAGTCTGGTTCATGTTCAGAGTGGCTGGTATCTCCTCAGGTTCTGGCACAGCTGGGATCCAGTGGTTGGTGTGTTCCGGTTGTATGTGTCTGGTAATCCTCTCAGAGACTGCAGCACATGCTTTTCCACAGTAAAGCCCAAGGCACCGGAGTTTTGTTGGGTTCGGTCTCTGAGGTACTTCAGATTCTTGGGTTTGTCTAGACATGCAGCCCCAGCACCTCCTGTAGATGTGGCTCTTGAAGAGACCTGGCTAATGGCTGGAAGCAAAGCTTGTTGGGCTGTATGTCAAGACCTCAGCTGATGTTCTTTGGTTTCTGTGTGATCCTGTTCTGGTAGCATTTGAAAAACACTGCATGTATCTGCCTCATTTAAAATTTAGGGTTTGTGGTTTATGCATACTGAATTTAATCATCCTTTAGAATCTTTTTGCTCCCTGAATCTCATTTTCAAATCAAATGGAGTTTGGCCCAATGCAGTTTTGAACATTGGGCACACCTCAGTTTCTTCTGTGTTCCATAACTTTAATATGGGACTATATAGACTAAGGACTGGCCTCATTTTGGCCTTTCTTGTACTTGTTTCAAATTGAAAAATTACTTAATTCTTTGTAGTTGACCAGCTGCAAACTTTTGCAACTTACAGATTTCATGTGAGAAATGTATTAAAGCAAGTAGGGAAGAACTGGGACCTTCCCTGAGGATTTGTGCGTGTAAATGTTCACATCAAAAGTATTTCTAATCATTCTAATCGTGTGTGAGTGTATTCTGACCTTCTGTCTTACTTTTGTCACCAGAATCTTGCTTCTGCTCTGTGTGAGACTCTGCACAGTTACCTGAGATTGTGAAGGTGTGTTTTGAGAGACCTAGGCTTCAAGCTTACTTTTTACAAACACAGTATCAGTATCACATGATCACTAAGGTTGGAAGAGACTTCAAAGATCATCATGTCCAACCCTTCACCACAGACCTCATGACTAAACCATGGCACGGAGCTTCTAGCTCCAGCTAAGCTCTCAGCTCTGTCCAGACCCATGGTCTTTCACACACAAATCTGCTTGCAGAGATGAGACTCAGTCTTCATTTGATATGAATTCCCCTCATTCATAGCTCCTCACCAGGCCTGTGTCTGTTTTCTTGGGTTTCCCCTTATATTGTTGCCTTGGAATGGTTTTGCATAAAGACAGTTGTACAGTATCATGATGAATAGTTTCTGCCTTCTATGTCCTTGTAAAGCAGTTAAATTTGTAATACATGGCCATACTGTAAATTACTTGCACTGTCTCTTTGCGTGCTATCAATCTTTATAACAGGTCTCACAGTCAACTAGCTGCTGCTCTGCCCTGGAAGAGTAAATATTGTTGCTGTTAATCATTACCTTCTGATCCACTGAGACACCTAAGAAAGCCTAATCCACAGCCTTCCACCCATCATATGGCATACACATCATACATCTGTATTTCTGTGTAAGATTGCTGGGACAGACATTCAAGACTTACTCCTGTCATGTGATGTTTCTGCATTGAGACTACATCTATCCCTGCAAACAAATCAGACTCCTTGCATGGAGAACTTTCTCTGTTGCACCTATTTGCATGTACTAATGCTAATGAGAATTCCTATTAATGAAGTCATCTCATTGGAGATACTAATTGCTACTATTCAGAAACTATGTGAAACACTTAAAAAATGATAGGCAGTCTTCCTTTCCATTGCATCATGGATTTGTTATTGCCATATGATATTGGTAGGTTGCTTGTGAGTGTTGACTACATAATAGAGAAACACCTTTGTTTTGATTTTGGCTTTGTTTTGTTTTAACATATCTGCAGCCTGTACACAGAGGTTGCAAACAATCTGTAAAACTTATCCCTCTGTTTTACACTCACTGTAGAGGAAATAGCTGTCAGCCCAAGCTGGAGAGTCACCAACAGCTGTGACATTACTAGCAGTATTTCACCTCATTCACTCTTGTTGACCAACAGCCCAAAAGGATGATGAGCTTTGATATTCTAAGTATGTATAAACTCAATTAAAAGACAGGCAGATGTTGGTCTCTTCTCCCAGGCAGCCAGTACCAGAACAAGAGGACACAGTCTCAGGCTGCACCAGGGGAGGTTTAGGTTGGATGTTAGGAAGAAGTTCTATACAGAGAGAGTGATTGCCCAGTGCAATGGGCTGCCCAGGAAGGTGGTGGAGTCGCCATTACTGGAGGTGTTCAGGAGGAGACTTGACAGGGTGCTTGGTGCCATGGGTTAGTTGTTTAGGTGGGTTGGATTGGTTGATGGGTTGGACACGATGATCTTGAAGGTCTCTTCCAACCTGGTCTACTCTATTCTATTCTATTCTATTCTATTCGTGATGAAATAATGTTTTCACTGTAAACCCAAGGTAGCTGCTATAGTTTCATGTCACAAATAGTATTTTGAGGCATTGTTACAGCTTGAGATGAGCGATTAATCACCCTCAGTACAGTGCTCTGTGCTTTAGAAACTTCACAAAGATAGTCATTGAGCTCCAGATTTCTGAGCTTTAACTGAGAAGTACTGATTCCCACCAGGGGAGGTTTAGGCTGGATATTAGGAAGAAGTTCTTCATAGAACTCATAGAAAGAGTGATTGGTCGTTGGAATGGGCTGCCCAGGGAGGCAGTGGAGTCACCATCACTGGAAGTGTTTAGGAAGAGACTGGATGGGGTGCTTGGTGCCATGGTTTTGTTGATTAGCTGTTGCATGATAGGTTGGACTTGATGATCGATGATCTCAAAGGTCTCTTCCAACCTGGTTAATTCTATTCTATTCTATTCTATTCTATTCTATTCTATTCTATTCTATTCTATTCTATTCTATTCTATTCTATTCCATTCCATTCCACTCCACTCCACTCCACTCCACTCCACTCCACTCCACTCCACTCCACTCCACTCTACTCTACTCTACTCTATTCTATTCCTAAATTGCCAGAGCAAACAGGAGTTATGTGGTCAGCAGGAGAATGAATCTCTTCCTTTCCCTTACAACACTTCCTAGCTTTCTGTTTCAAAGTGTTAGTCTTCGCTCTTGCAAAGACAAAAGCATCAAGGGGAAATGGAGTGCTGGGACTCAGTGAAGGAAAACAGCAGCTAGAATGAGTTGTCTGCAGTATATTCATATAGTTTAATATCAGAAGTTAATGATTTGGGGAAAAACAGAGGTAGCTTTTAGACACTGTACATGGAGTGCTTAAATGAACAAATTGTAGACACAAAAAGGCAATGTGGGTTACAGAGCAGAAAGAAGCATCCAACATACAGTGAGAGGCTGATGTTTCCTTTACGCTGATAGTCTCTCTGCATTACATTCTATGTAATCAGTGTGCACATTGCCACTCCATTAGGCTATTTCAAAGCAGCTAATCAGCTAATTTAAAAGAATCTATCTGCTGAGTAAAGACAGCATAATGATCTCAGATTTTGTTATTTTTCAACTTTTTAATTAAAAGGATGAGAGGTGGAAATAGAACAATGTTCTCCATGAATAGCCAAGGTAGAACTTGGGTAAGGGCAGAAAAGATGTTCAGTCTTTAACTCACATATCACAACTCACAATCTGATGTCTCTTATCAGGAAAGTGCTCTGGGGATAAAATGACAATTACTGTTTGCAGCTCTCTGCTTATGTAGCCCTACTTGCTGCTTGAAAGGGTATTACAGAGTGGGTATCAAAATCGTGTGCAGAAGTGGTACCTTTGTGTTTAAAGTAGTTCTGTCTGTTGTATATACAGTCTAGAAGACTAATTCCCTTTCCACTTTGTTGCTACTTCCATATCCTGGTTTTGCACATTTCTGGAATCTAAATATTTAGGGATTTAAGATATTAATATTTTAAGATGGCAACTTGATATGTCCATCAAAGTAGGATTGAAAACATATCCCATACAGTTCAGTGCAGGACCTAGCACCTAGGTGTTTACCCTGTCCTTCAGGTGAACTTTTCTTGGCACTTCCAGTAACACCTTTCCATCCAGGGCTGTGACCACTAGGTGACTCTCCAGCAGCCTGACCTGATGCCTATTTACAACAGTGAAAGTCCTTCCATTGCATGGACCTATTACTTGCGTCATGTTCAGAAGAAACACTGCACCGACACACTATTTGGTCTTTCTTCTTGTGTCACATCCTCTTTGCTCATACACATCTTTAGTTGTATTGGTCATTTACTCAGACAAATATGTCTTAAGGCAATTTTGTGGGTTAATGGGCTTTTAAAAATCAATACATAGTAACAAAAATTACAGCAGCAGTAATCATAATTAAAAAGGATGAAGACTTAGGCAGAGGACTAGTGTTTTGGGAGAAGAGAGAACTAAATCTGCGTGGTGGATCAGCAATGACTTTAGCAGGTTAGATTGAAAAATTATTGGCAATACAAGATTTTGTTCACCAAAACAGAGGTGGCATTGATTTTTCAGAGAAATACTGTTTGGAGCACAAGCCCTATGAGGAGAGCTGAGGGAGTTCGGGTTGCTTAGCCTGGAGAAGAGAAGGCTCAGAGGAGACCTTATTGCTGTCTACAACTCCCTGAAAGAAGGTTGTAGCCAGGTGGGGGTTGGTCTCTTCTCCCAGGCAACCAGCACCAGAACAAGAGGACACAGTCTCAAGCTGTGCCAGTGGAAGTTTAGGCTGGATGTTAGGAAGAGGTTCTTCACAGAAAGAGTGATTGGCCATTGGGCTGCTCAGGGAGGTGGTGGAGTCACCATCCCTGGAGGTGTTCAAGAGGGGACTGGACGTGGCACTTGGTGCCATGGTCTAGTCGTGAGGTCTGTCGTGACAGGTTGGACACGATGATCTTTGAGGTCTCTTCCAACCTTAGTGATACTGTGATACTGTGACACCATCACTGGAGGTGTTTAAGAAGAGACTGGATGGGGTGCTTGGTGCCATGGTTTAGTTGATTAGATAGGGTTGGATGATAGGTTGGACTCAGTGATCTCAAAGGTCTTTTCCAACCTGGTTTATTCTATTCTATTCTATTCTATTCTATTCTATTCTATTCTATTCTATTCTATTCTATTCTATTCTATTCTATACTTAATTTTACCAGTGCAAAAGCAAAAACAATTTTGCCTTTTCAATTAGATCTTTTTGCAGTGTGTTATACTATGTGCACTGATTCACCTGCTTCTGCATAATGTTCTGTGTACATGTAATAATGAAGCTGCTTTGATTTGTTGATACTAAACAAACAGAAAACAGTAAGAAAGAAAAATCAACAAAAGATTGCTTTAATGTAAGTAATAATACACCATCTACTAAGCATGAAGGCTGCCTTAGAAAACAGACCTATTGTATCTCTGATGTGTTAGGAAAAACTATCTTGGCTCTACGAGTTGTTGTTTTTCCTGCTGGTAGGATTAACCTGCCACAGGAGTTTCTCTAGCACCTTGGAAACCAGAATGTTGTTGCTTTTGCTACTATATGTTTATATGAAGTGCTGGATAATCATTATTTCAAAGTACTTCAGCTGTGGTAATCTTTGGTGTTGTCAGTAATACTTCTTTCCCCCTTTTTTTTTTTCCCAAGTAAGGTGACAACCTGAGAGTATGTCTTTAAATTATAAAATTCAAAGGAACTGTAAGGGGAAAAAAAAACCCTGCATATGAATTTTAGAGCTGCCTGTGGCTTTGGTAACAGCCAGATTTTGTTTTTAATTAACTGACTATAGTAATGGTAGAGATGTACAGTTCAACAGTGCAGCATAATGTATAAAGCCATGGGAAGGTGATAAGTTGAAGGGAAAAAAAAATAGGGAAGAATTGGCTCTTCAGTCACTGCCTTTTCTCACTGACAACCTAAGGAATACAAACAAAGTAAAGACAGAAACTTGTTTTTGCAAGTTATCTGCACTGCTGTAGTTATTTGTGTGGTGCTTTTGGCACGGTTTTTATCTGCAATCCTTTCAGCCTTGTCTTCTTAGACACCCAGAGCTTTGATGCAATAAGCAAGTACTGTTCTGCTTATCCTTCACTCGGTGCAATTCCTCATGCTCAGCCGTTGCTGTTTATCTCTTCTCTTGTCAGGTGTGTGGTAAGAGACCTTCAGAGCCAAATCCTGCTACTGCAGAAATCAATAGGAGTCATAATTTCTACTAGGGCAAAAGTGGAATCAAGTTCTGTCTGCCACGAACAGCAGGGATGTCCCCAGATGCCCTATTTGGCAACCCAGGTTCTACTACCTTACGCACCTCTCTTCTGCTTTATATTCAGGACAAAGATGGTGGAGAAAGTACTTTTCCTCTTACAGTAGTAATTAAAGCTCCTTATTATCCTAACAGGAAGTGGCAGGGGAGGCTGCAGCTCCTCTCACAATATTTATGATAACCCACATGAAAGCCTAGTACATACAAACATTTAACTTTTCCCTGGAAATGTCTGTGTAAGAAATACTGAGACACCCTTGTGCCAATAAGGAAGAGTTGTTTTTAAAAACAATGCAAAGGAATTGCTCCCAAGTGATTCATTAGTTTAGATGCTGTGTAGGATAATAGATGGGAAAAGGTAATGAGGTGTATACCCTGTGAAGTCATTCAGGATTGCTGCCTTCACTGGTTTGTGGAGCAGTCTCCTGTAAGTTCTCCTGGGAATGGTGCTGCCTTTAATCCTGCAAGAGCTTGCAGGTACTTTTCTCAGTCACAATGATACTGGGTCATCTCGAAAAGAAGTGGATCTGAGTGTCCAAAGCAGCTGTAGAGAAATGAAGAGGAAGGATGGATGGATGGAGCAGACAGGAAAGCAGGATTAGTACATTTGGTTTAGAGGACACTATTTGTTTTGACACTCCTAGGGAGCAGTGTCTCAATATATAATCTGCAATCCAACTAACAATAGCACTGCCTTAAAGGCAAATTCATTGTAATACTGACTGCAGATACCATCTTCTCCTGTAATTGTTTCTTGAGACAGGCTTTCCTTCCACTGCACAACTGTTGTTCATTAGTATCATGAGGGGGCATGTAGACTTGACAGAGCAAGTATATAGGGAAATGTTGTGGTTTGGCTGGGAGTCATCACAAATATATATTTAATGGTCATGTGACATTGCAATTACACATCATGTATCACATTAATATTATTTGGTAGTCACATAACTATATATAGGGTTCAGTACATGGGGCCTGCATGTGTGTGTAAATGTAAATATGCACAGGTAATTTAAAGGGTTTATGGCACGAGTTGGGCATGCAAGCACAATTCAAAAGCAGTTCCTTCACAGATAATGCCTGAAGATCGTGCCAAGTGTGTACCAATAAAGACTTTACGGGGCTTAAACATCGATGAGGGTGTTTGTGCAAGACGTGTAATGCATTTTTCAGTGGAAGGCATGTCCGTACAACGCCCGACTCTGTCGCTGTTAGATTAAGCGTAGGGCTTGTGTGTTTTCCTTTCTCGCCGGAAGCCACAGAGGTCAAGCGAACAGCAGTTTAAACACAGGGGCTGGCCGCTTCCCCGGAGGGGGTCTGCTGCAGATCCACCCGGAGTAAGGGCACCGGAGGCCGAGGCTCCGGCAGCCGCCGCTAGGTGGCGCGGGGGGCCCAAGCTAACGCCCAGCGTACGGCGGCCGGCGGGGAAGCCGGTTGGCTCTGCGTGGCTCAGGAAGGACGCGAGGGGCGTGTGAGAGATGGTCTGCAGCGCTGCTGTGGGCTTGTTTTCCGGGCAATCGCTGGGGCTGCAGCCACTCCCAACATACCTCATGCCTGGCTCTGTGCGCTCTTATTCCTGGTATCTCGGATCCCCTTTGCTGAGGCCGCAGGAGTGAGGTCATGAAGTTGGCGCTTGAGAGCGCTTTGTGCCTCGCCTCTCCCGTTTCACATTACTGCCAGGCTGTTTTCAGTACTGCAGATGGAGTTTATGGTGTTTAGTCACTCCTGTGGTGCGGCAATATCTGTGATGATTAACATTTTTGCCTTTGTAGTAAGCTTATTTCAAATTGCTAGTACTTGTGCATGTGTCTGCCTAACCCTCTGTAGGGAAATACTCATCCACCAAAAAAGTCTTCTCTTGCCCTCCTACTCTTCACATGCTACCAGATAAACATTAGGTACTAGTAGGGACAATACACCATGTATTAATTCCATGAGAAAGAACATCCAGGCTAGATATTTAATTTTAAGTTTGGTTTTGTGAGGAAATAGAATAGAATAGAAATAGAATATAAATAGGATAGGATAGGATAGGATAGGATAGGATAGGATAGGATAGGATAGGATAGGATAGGATAGGATAGGATAGGATAGGATAGGATAGGATAGGATAGGATAGGATAGGATAGGATAGGATAGGATAGGATAGGATAGGATAGGATAGGATAGGATAGGATAGGATAGGATAGGATAGGATAGGATAGGATAGGATAGGATAGGATAGGATAGGATAGGATAGGATAGGATAGGATAGGATAGGATAGGATAGGATAGGATAGGATAGGATAGGATAGGATAGGATAGGATAGGATAGGATAGGATAGGATAGGATAGGATAGGATAGGATAGGATAGGATAGGATAGGATAGGATAGGATAGGATAGGATAGGATAGGATAGGATAGGATAGGATAGGATAGGATAGGATAGGATAGGATAGGATAGGATAGGATAGGATAGGATAGGATAGGATAGGATAGGATAGGATAGAATTAACCAGGTTGGAAAAGACCTTTGAGATCATCAAGTCCAACCTATCACCCAACACCATCTAATCAACTAAACCATGGCACAAAGCACCAATCCAGTCTCTTCCCAAATACCTCCAGTGATGGTGACTCCACCACCTCCCTGGGCAGCCCAATGGCCAGTCACTCTTTCTATGAAGAACTTCTTCCTAACATCCAGCCTAAACCTCCCCTGGTGCAGTTTGAGACTGTGTCCTCTTGTTCTGGTGCTGGTTGCCTGGGAGAAGAGACCAATCCTCACCTGGCTACAACCTCCCTTCAGGCAGTTGTAGACAGCAATAAGGTCTCCTCTGAGCCTCCTCTTCTCCAGGCTAAGCAACCCCAGCTCCCTCAGTCTCTCCTCATAGGGCTTGTGCTCCAAACCCCTCCCCATCTTTGTTGCCCTTCTCTGGACACGTTCCAGCAAGTAATTTCTCAGAGAATGTGAGATGTCATTTAAAGTGATAACTGAAAAAAAATACATGTTACCTGTGAGCACCTGTATACCTAGACATGGGGTTTACCACTAATTAAAGTGGAAGATTTACATAAAAGACTTGCTTAAAACGTTGGTATTGCATCTCCAGGCTGTGCACAAAGTCTTTGTTCTGTAGCCATTAGAATCAGCTGAGCCATGGATTTGTACATTAGGCACTTGTGTAATCTAAGTTGGAAACAAGTCACTTGCATCTCCATTGCACTATTCCAACTCCTTTTCACCTGTACCTTGTACTTTTATGTCCAGATAAACAAACAATTAATTCCTGTGATTGCTTGGTCTAAAAACTAAACTTGCTACTAGAATGAGATTTAAAATATCCAAGTGCCGGGTTCTGCACACTGGCCACAACAACCTCATGCAGTGCTACAGGCTGGGGTCAGAGTGGCTGGAGAGCAGCCAGGCAGAGAGGGACCTGGGGGTACTGGTCGATGGCAGGCTGAACGTGAACCTGCAGTGTGCTCAGGCAGCCAAGAGGGCCAATGGCATCCTGGCCTGCATCAGGAACAGTGTGGCCAGCAGGAGCAGGGAGGTCATTCTGCCCCTGTATACTGCACTGGTTAGGCCACACCTTGAGTACTGTGTCCAGTTCTGGGCCCCTCAGTTTAGGAAGGATGTTGACTTGCTGGAACGAGTCCAGAGAAGAGCAACAAAGTTGGTGAGGGGTTTGGAACACAAGCCCTATGAGGAAAGACTGAGGGAGCTGGGGCTGCTCAGCCTGGAGAAAAGGAGACTCAGGGGTGACCTTATTGCTGTCTACAACTACCTGAAGGGAGGTTGTAGACAGGCAGATGATGGTCTCTTCTCCCAGGCAGCCGGTACCAGAACAAGAGGACACAGTCTCAGGCTGCACCAGGGGAGGTTCAGGTTGGATATTAGGAAGAAGTTCTACACAGAGAGAATGATTGCCCATTGGAATGGACTGCCCAAGGAGGTGGTGGAGTCACCGTCATTGGAGGTGTTCAGGAGGAGACTTGATGGGGTGCTTGGTGCCATGGGTTAGTTGTTTGGGTGGGTTGGATTGGTTGATGGGTTGGACACGATGATCCTGAAGGTCTCTTCCAACCTGGTTTGGTTTATTCTATTTTTTTTAAAAGATTCTTCAGTTGCAGCCCGTGTGTGGCTTGTTCAGGCTTCATTAGTGCGTGGCAGAGCATTTATATTCATTATCAGTTGCTTCCATACACAGTAAACATAGGTAAAATAGCTATGCAGTAAGGAGAGAGGAAAATACAATACCATTGATGGCATACGTGGGGGGCATCAATGTTGTGGTGAAAGTAGGTCTCTTCAGTGATTTAAACAGATTGAGGCAGTCATCCTGTGGAGTCAAGTCTTTTCACACTATGTCAATTCCTAAGTGTTACAGAGCAGTAATAATTCATGGCTTTGTGGAAGAACTTGTAGTTCATGAGGACCCAGAATAGCAGTGGATAGACCGAATCCGTACACCAAGGGCAGCAAATGAGGCTGGACACAGACTTATTTCACTCATGTCAGGTATTAAACGTGGGCTGTAATGATTATTGCTGCTTTTAAAAGTACTATTAAAACAGGTGAATCACTTAAGATTGTATATGATTTTTTTTACATTAATTATGCCTATTTTTTTCAGTTCACAGTGTCTTCTGTTTTAAAAGGTTCTTTTGTCCTAACTGATGGCTGGTATGGCTGACTTCCTTCTTGCTGAGGCCATGCGAAATGCTGTGTCCAGCAGGAGTAGGGAGGTGATTGTCCCCTTGTACTCAGCTCTGGTGAGGCCACACCTTGAGTATTGTGTTCAGTTTTGGGCACCTCAATACAAGAGAGATGTGGAGGTGCTGGAGCATGTTCAGAGGAGGGCAATGCTGCTGGTGAAGCACCTAGAGAATACATTTTATGAAAAGCAACTGAAGGAGCTGGGGCTGTTTAGTTTGAAAAAGAGGAGGCTGAGGAGAGACCTCACTGCTGTCTACAAGTACCTGAAAGGACATTATAGAGAAGCTGGTGCTGGTCTCTTCTCCCAGGTAATTAGTGATAAAACAAGAGGGAGCAGCCTCAAGATGCAACTTGGGTAGGTTTAGACTGGACATTAGGGAAAAAAAAAGTCATGGAAAGAGTGGTCAGGCACTGGAATGGACTGCTCAGGGAGGTGGTTGAGTTGCCAACTCTGGATGTGTTTAAGGGTCGTTTGGATGTGGTGCTTGGGGATATGGTTTAGGGGTGAACCTTGTAGAGTAGGGTTATTGGTTTGACTTGGTAATCCTGAGGGTCTCTTCCAACCTGAATGTCTCTGTGATTATGTGAAGTATAATCACATCCTGGGCTGCATTAAAAGAAGTGTGGCCGCCAGGCTGAACGAGGTGATTCTGCCTCGCTCCTCTGCTCTTGTGAGACCTCACCTGGAGTACTGTGTCCAGCTCTGGGGCCTGGAGCATATGAGAGATGTGGAGCTGCTGTGAGGGGGTCTTGAGGAGGGCCACAAGGATGATCAGAGGGTTGGAGAGCCTCCGCTGTGGGGATGGGCTGAGAGAGTTGGGGCTGTTCAGCCTGAAGACAAGAGGGTTCCAATGAGACCTTAGAGCAGCCTTCTGGTGTCTGAAGGGGGCCTACAGGAGGGCTGGGAAGGGACTCTTTACAAGGGCTTGTAGTGGTAGGACAAAATGGAATGGACTGCAGCTTGGGGAGGATGGGTTTAGACTGGAGATTAGGAGGAGGTTCTTTCCAGTGTGGGTGGTGAGACACTGGAGAGGTTGTATAGGGAGGTCATGGATGCCCCCTTCCCGGAGGTATTTGGGGCTAGGTTAGATGGGGCCTTGGGCACCCTGTTCTGGTGGAGGGTGTCCCTGCCTATGGCAGGTGGGTTGGAACTGGATAATCTTTGAGGTCCCTTTCAACCTAATCCATTCTATAAATCATTCTATGAATCTATGGAAATGCAATGAACTTGTTGAACATGTTGCAGGAGAACCTGTTCGCTGAATTTAACATTGATTACTCTCCGTCACATAGAAAAGGCGTGGTGGGCACCTCACTGTCAGGGCCTCAGTGAGCTTCCTTTTGGAAACCTGAATAACCTTGTTATTGCTTCTGCTTAAATAAGTGAATAAACCAGGAATTGCTTTGTTAGAGTACTTGTTATTCTACTTCAATTGTTGGCTGAACTTCATCTTACTTTCAATTAGTTTTATAATGCTTATGAGTTATTACCTCATTTTTTAAATGAATGAAGAAGGAGGCACTTCTTTAAGGCAGAGAATAATGCAAGCATATGAGTTGCCCACTTATCCTGGTCCCATAATCTCATTCTAAACGTGGAGAATTCTGCTGTCACTCAAACTTTCATGAGATTGCTCTGAATGTGTCATGTCCCAGTGTATCTTTTAAAAAGTCCTTATGTCTAGAAGTACACTGTAAATACCTACAATGAGCAACAGGAAGAGTCACTGATGGTGTGCCTGTAATGTCTAAAATGGCTTAAAAATAACATTTTGTGGTTTTACTTCCTAGCAAACTTCGGAAGAGAAAGAAGTCTGACACAGGGCTGCCAGGAGTGACTGGAGAATGGTTTGAAGAAATACAAAGAAATAAATTTCAGCATTACACAGATGTCAATAGAATGCTAAAACTACCATTAGAGCATCAGCTAAAGAAGAGCAAAACCATCAGTGAGTTGTATTTTGCCATTTCCTTTTCTGTACTATCATTATCACCAAAACAGTGTCTTAGAGTGCTTCAGAGTGCAATAGCTAAGGAGCTCCTGCAATGACACTAAGTTTCTCCCCATGTCAAAGGTTTAAGAAAAATGTATTTTCAAAATACTATGCAAATTCTGCTAAAAGCACACAGCTGGGAGTCACAACAGAGTCCTTGATGTCCTTACCACATAGCTAAATTCACATGCCCAGGTTGTGAGGACATGGAAGGTCATGGGAGCTGGGATTGTTTAGCCTGGAGAAGAGGAGGCTCAGGGGTGACCTCATTGCCCTTTACAACTACCTGAAAGGTGGTTGTAGCCAGGAAGGGGTTGGTCTCTTCTCCCAGGCAATCAGCACCAGAACATTGGGACACAGTCTCAAGCTGCACCAGGGGAAGTTTAGGCTGGAGGTGAGGAGAAAGTTCTTCACTGAGCGAGTCATTCGTCATTGGAACGGGCTGCCCAGGGAGGTGGTGGAGTCACCATCCCTGGAGGTGTTCAAGAGGGGATTGGATGTGGCACTTGGTGCCATGGCTAGTCATGGGTCTGTGTGATAGGTTGGACTCGATGATCCTCGAGATCTCTTCCAACCTTAGTGATACTGTGACACTGTGATCATCTGGTCCAACCTTTCATGGCAAAGGGAGCCTAGATGAGATTATCTAACACAACAGTCCTGTCACACCTTCAAATCCTCCAGTGTTAGGGACTCTACTTCATCCCTGGGGAGGTTGTTCCAGTGATTGATTGTCCTCACTGTGTCAGTTTTTTTTTTTCTTAAGATGATCCTAGAGGTCTTTTTCAACCAAAACAATTCTATGGTTCTGTGGTAAGATGGAGGTGGTGTAACTACAGTAAATACAGTGGTGGTTTCAGAATCCAAGGAGTAATGTTTACTTTGTTTAAAGTGTTTAAACTTTACCTTGTTTTCTTAAAGAAACTTGCAGCTAAATGATCTTTGGGATAAACAGGTAATCTAGATTTGTGTGAGGGAGGGTTGACTGTCCCATGGAAAGCTCTTCCTGGTAACACTGGACTAAAGGCCTGCCAGTGCTGATTATCAGGGCAGGTGACAAAGGCTGACAAGTTGGGCTGACCAGGAAGCAACTTCTGCAGCTCTCATTTCACAGGTTCAGTTGCCCATCCAAAATGAACATGCACAAGAACCATGGTGTCACTATACCAAGTGTAGCATTCTGCATTGTTTTGATATCCAATATATGCTCTTCTTCCACTCACATCTCACATGTTTTTCATTGAGCCCTTCCTGTTTGTGCTTTATAGCAACTGGAAGCAGAGCCATGAATTCAAAAGAAAAGTGACATTTGCCTGAAACAGAGAACAGATCTTTCTTTTTCCCCACCTTTCCTCCCCAGCATCCCCTCTAGTCCACTATTTTTCTCTGTTTTTCTCTTTCAGAGGTGGTCCAATTGATGCATTAGCTAAATAAACTCTTTGTGATTTTTCCTGGCATTTCCTTTTGAAAGCTGTTGTTTCTATTTCAGATCTGAAGAAGGGCTTGTGTGCCTCCAAGGCTTAATCTGGTGTTTCCAACTGTATAAATTGGTTTAACAAAAGGTACTGCTTCTACCCACAGAGCCTTGCTCTGTCTACATCCCTAGACCATTCTGGCTAGTGCAGAGTGCTCTTAGGACTCTAGGGATGGCATCTTTCTTGTCAAGTAAAACAATGCCACCAAGAGGCTAGGCTCTGGAAGGAGTAAAGGACGGAACATTTCGTAATACACAGTAATTGTCACTGGAGGGAAAGCCATGTGTTGCACACAGGACTTAAATCACATAACATGAATTATTCACTCCAAAATTCTGCCCCTTGCTGTTGTTATCAGTGACACTTAGCTCTCATTTCTGGTAGTGCTTTCTCCTACAGTCACTGGGTGAGCCATTTTCAGGCTGTTACATGGCTCCAGGCTTCAGCCTTACTGCTGAGTGAAATCCTGTTTCCTTATGTGCTTTAGTTTCCTGTGGTATGCTTTAATAGCAGATGGTGCAGTTTCTTTCCCTAATTTGTGAGCAATACTCATCCATTCCTTCATACTAATTACCAGCTGATTTTACAGGTAGACTGGGTTTATGTTTTGTTTGAAGGAATCAAATCATTGTCTTCCCAGAGAAATCAGTCTTGATATCTTGCATTCAAGATACAATTTTGATATGCAGTTTGCAACAGAAAAAATATACTCCAGTGGCCATGGGAATCCCATCATAAAAATCTGTAGGATACAGAGGACACCTTACAGTCTTAAATTATTGTATATTCATGGGCTGTCATATGTCTGTTTCTTACAAAGGTGAAAAGAAGGTGATAGTGATTGTGGGTGCTTCCATTTTCAAATGCCCAATTTGCCTGTGTTTTAAAATGCTTCTCACTTTCAAATGGTTGAGTGCTGATTACTTTCTCAAAATCAGCCTCGTTTGTCTCACGTGCATCACCCAAAACCAGTAATACCTTTTGCAACTTCAGATGAGTTTATCTTTCTCCTAGTCTTCTAGACAGTGATTAGAAAGAATCATGTTACATAGTCTGTCCAAAACTGCAAATAAAACTGGAATTTCCTGGCATAAAAGGTAAGCAAAAGAAGTTGTTTATGAAGGCATAGCCTTTTATGTGTATTTTAATGCTGTATTTAGTAAGCACTTGAAACAAATAACATTTTCTGTAACATTTTTAGGTCATAAAGAATTGAAAATGTCATCCCGCACAAATCCTCAAGTGCAAAAGAGCACTTCAACTTCCTTCCTGGGGTTCAGATCACCTTTTGCTTGGCTTTTCTCCTTTAGAAAATCAAGGAAAAACCAGACTGAGAAGCAACCACGGTGAGTTATCATCAGAGCAGTCATTAGTTTCAGCTTGGAGGAAAAAAAAAAAGTCCATGAATTGTTCCGTGTTTTGCTTAGAAAACTTTGATTAAGTTATTTTTCCAGTCTCTTGCCCTTCATCTCACTGAGATTTTACTTGTTCATGTAATGAAATATTAGCTGTTCTGTGTCAGAAGAACGAGGACTAAGTGGCAAGTAATAGATAAAGACTCTTGCCTACATCTATTTTGCTCAGGTTTTGCATACAGGCCTTAAGTGTATGAAGGCCCTAGACTTAGCAGTGGCAGTGTCCTTTTACATTCCCTCTCAAGAGGACAAGGTGCAAGGCAGATGGAGATCTAGTGCCCTATGGCTGTGATACAACAGGAAAGAGTAGCTTTCCCAGGCCATGGCAGAGAGTACCGGCCTCAGGCAGCTCTGCTGCATCAGTTCCCACCATTTCTAGCCCAGAGGCAGCTTAGAGGCAGGCCGGTAGCTTTAACTGTAGCTGGGCAAACAGGGCTGCTCTCCAGCGCTTCTGTCTTCTGTGCCTTGTTAAGACTTTTAATTTCAACTGGGTATGAAGCAAACATACATCGTGCTGGAGCTGCTGTTTGAAGAGCGTCCTTCTCCCTTGCCATCCACAGGGTTAAAGCTGCTGTTCAGAAGGAAGTGGGGGTTACTCTTGGGTTATTTAGGCTGACCTCTCCTAACTTTTGTCCTGTATGTCAAAAGTCCTGAGCAAAATAGTATTATTTTTGTGTGCATTTTAGGGTAGTTCACGGGACTGGGAATCCTTGGTAAAAGTGCATTGTGCAGAACTGTGAAATCTAAGTATGAAGCAGCAAGATCCTTGGCACAAAGAACTGATTTCCACTCTGTTTGTGAATGTCAGGTTGCTACTCTGATCCCATGCCTGGGGCTCCTAGGCGGCCTGACGCTAAAACAAGGAACAGCCATAAAAAACAATAACAGGGAATGAAAGCCTCTAAAGAAATGATGATTAGTCTGTTGCTTAGGTTTTGTAGCACAGCAGCTTGCCATTGTGGAGTGTTTGTATCAAAGCAGGAGATTTAAGGAGAGGTTTGAATGGAGGCCAGTGAGGTTAGCTTTGTGGATGTTTACTGATTCCAATTCTACAGAGCAGTGCAGCATAGGAAAAAAACCAAACCAAACCAAACACAAAAAAGGCAGACTTTTAACACTGCTCCATGCATGTCATCTGCTCCCTCCTCCCACTCCCTCCTCTTTTCTGTGACGTGGTAATACCCTCTGTGCTGGGACACACAGACACCAGGCCGCAGCCCTCCCTGCGGAATAAAAGGGCACTTGTGTACCTGGGAATCAGATTTCAAGGGAGCTTTACCTAGTGCACGGTAAGGTGCCAGTGCAAGGCTGGCGAGCCTTGGACTAAGAAGGGCTAAGCTTTGCTCTAGAATCTAATCTAAGAATCTAAATAATTTTTTAATTTAAGAAGAAAAAAAAACAAAAGAAGGAAAAGAAAAGAGGAAAACCAAACCGGTGCCCACTCATTGCATCAGCTTTTCTAGTATGAGCACATCAGGGCTTTCCCCAGAAAATCTATTGTATCTCAGGCTCAGATGCCACTGATTCCTTCCCGAGCACGGCTTGAAAAAATAAACAAGTCAATCCTGACGTGTAACTGAGCTGATTGCTACATTTTCTAGACACGCCTCTCTGTCGAAAATTTCCCCCACCCTCTTCTAGGTGTTGCCGTGGCATGTGGTTTGCTTTATGCATAGACAAAGCGCTGAAACAATCTGCCTCTCACCAGGTAGAGTTATTTTGGAGAGCTAGTGAAATGCAGTAGGAGACAGCACTGTAAATCCTGTAAGTAAGCCTAACTGGCAGAGGCTTTTAAATTACTAAAACTACTAATGGCTGTTTAGAGGGTCCTGTCTGTACCGGAGAGACAGTTTTATTAGCTGCGGTAGTGTTTTGCTGTCAGAATAAAGGATGGATGCTGCAAAAAAGACCGGGATGATGTGGAGATACAGAAGATGCTAACAGAAGGTTTGTAACTGTAGTCTGAAGGTAGTGAAATGTTTGGTCATTTTTGGTTCTGAAGTGTTTGGTGTTCTTGCATTCATCTGTATTCTCTAAGGTGTTGGTGTGATTCATACTGGAAAAGAAATGCTGTTCAGTTGTGTTTTCAGCGTGTTTGAGTTAGGACGTTGTTACTTAGCCGGCTTCTTACGTAGCACTGGTAAGAACAGTATAGAAGTAAACGGATTACACTCTGACACTAGACAGCTCCAGATGTCCTGGGGAAGACAGGTGAAAATATTCATTTGCAGCAGATTTTAACTCATGGATTCATATTATTGTTACCAGTAGTGATAGCAGTAAGTAGAGTCAACTTGTACTAGTAGTCTTGCATTCGGTTGGCATAGAAAAGATACATATATATATATATATAAGTTTAAAAGTACAAAAGATAACTTCTTGATTTCCATAGCAGTATTTTTCAGATGGCAGGTATTTCTGAACTTGAGCAGTAATTTAACTTCTGTTTCTGACTGATAAAGCTTACAAGTATATCTGTATGTGTGCGTGCATGTGCAAAACAATGTAAACGTTGCTCGATATCCATAACCAAAAAAGGAAGTTACATTTTTTTCCTAAAATTAGGCAGCCTTTGTCTGAAAGTAAGCAAAACTTTGATTTTGAAATGCTGAACAAGTTAAAAGAGTTCAGAAGAAGTAATGAGGCAGTTTGAGAAGTGGAGGGATTGGCATAGGGAAAGTATCGTCTGTTGGCAGAGAGGAAAATAAAGCAGGATGCAACGACCAGTTATTTCTGAAGGAACAGTGACAACAAAGACACAGAGGAATTAGAATAGTGCCAGAGGTGCAAATGAAA
Organism: Melanerpes formicivorus; assembly: GCF_026170545.1. Taxonomy (NCBI): domain Eukaryota; kingdom Metazoa; phylum Chordata; class Aves; order Piciformes; family Picidae; genus Melanerpes; species Melanerpes formicivorus. The sequence goes on from NW_027142353.1 coordinate 58,254,407, forward strand.
ATGTAATTTTTGCCTAGACTATCAGAAGACATTTCTAACTAACATTTCTACTTCATGTAGTTTCGTTGCAAGGAGCAATTAATCCAACGCCAAGCGTAGCAGCACCGGGCAGGGAGAACTGTAGAATGGCTTTGCACAGTAATGCTGAAAAAGAGAGCTCCTCAAAAAGCTTTTACATTTTTGTTATGCATGTAATTAAGGTAACTCTCTAAAGCCACAGAATTTCACTGAACTTTGTTTGCAGGAAGTCACTGTAAAAACTCTGAAACATGCGTTTGAATCTTAATTTGTTGAAGAAGCATCAAAACATACTCAACATTATTTTAGTTTAAAGGGAGAGCTACATTCATCAGAGTCTTGGCTCTGTACACTTCAGTCACAAGGAGTGGTAACCCACTGAGTTAATAGCTGTTCATAGTGCTACAAGGAAAAGTTAAGAATTTCAAATTGAGTTTGGCTGGTTGGCTCCTGAGCCCACTGAGGTCAACAGGCCCCTTTGAATTCAGTAGGACCCCATGTCAGAGAGGAATCCTGGTTTTATAGTCCACAATTAGAGAAGCAAAAACAAATTGCACCTTTCAAATGTTCTTCCCTGCCTGCAAGCACATTGCAAACAAATGACAAAGCACTTCAGGAGGAAAGGCTAGGCCACAAAGAACTTGCCAGCAAGCCGGTTTATACTTGCTGTAAAGCACAATAAAGGAGTCTACCTGAGCACAAGAAGGTTCTAAAAGCCTAAGAACAAGGTAATTTAAAAAGACTGTGAGACAAACAGGACTGAGCAGAACTGTCTTCCCCTACTTCACTTTCTCTCAAGAATTAACTTCCTGGGAAAAAAACACTTTCTGAGACAAGGAAGAACTGGCAATAAGTACAAGCTGAGCTTCAGGGCTTTTGAAGGGACTGGGTTTGCTTAGTTGTAAAGTAAGAATCTGCAGACTCAAATAGACTGAGTGAAGTCAAGTCTCATTCTTGTTTTTTTGGTATATTTTGTATTTGTATGCCTGCAAGTCACCCTGTAGAACAGAATACCTTTCATGTTCAGGGTTTCTCAGCTTGTTCTAACCACTGCATTACTCACAGACGCTCTAGCCAGTTCTCTGCCAAGCCCGTGCAGTCCTGTGTAGCTTAGGAAAGCAGATGAGCCTTCTACCATGTGCTAAAAATTCATAAATAAAGGCTATTTCAGGTGAATAGCAACAAGTTCCAAAGTTCACACTGAAACTGTGCTGACTGTCTCTTCTGCACAGGGACAGAGCACAACTCTTGTGTCTGAACATGGAAGAGAAAAACAGTGGAATTGCAAACCACTTAGAGCAGCTATTCATAGTGCCTACTAAAGCAGTGTAGTTTGGAAAAGAATGTAATACTATCAATCCTAATGCTGGGTCAAAGCAATTACTTTATGACTGTTGCAGACGCTGAGATATCAGTAGGTTGAGTTCATTCTTAGCTGTGCAGCTATGACATCTGCAAGCTGACAAGGCCAAACTGAATGGTACACAGCCCCAGCGTTTCTCTATTAGCAGGCTGTTTTGAGGGGAAGATGGATTCTTAATAGAGCAGTCTTTTGTTCAGTTGCTTCTCAGTTGTGAAAGAGAGACTGCTGCATATTTGCTACGTGGCAGAATGACGTCTCATTCCTTTTCAAAGCCAACATTGAAATCCTTTTGTTTACAGATATGACATCTCTGCTAGCCCATCTTCGAAAGCGGAAGAAATGGCAACGGTAAGAGGCTTGTCAACGTCATCGTCAGCAGTGGTTAAGCCACAGGTTTTTCAGAACCTAGTTTCCTCTGTTTAGGTTGTTGATACAGCACCTGTTTAAATAGAGTTCTCGTTTTAAACACTTGAGTCAAAGGTCTATGTTGTGAACATGTTGAATGAGCTTGTCCTGTTACCCGCGCAAGGCCAAATGTTTCCTAGGTAAGCCCTAAGTGCAGCTCTGATCAGATTTCAGTTCTTTCTTAAAGAGGGAATAAGTGTGTGGATGACTTCCAAGGCCAAAACCCTGACATATTTTGGTAACTGTCAGCAACCTGCAAACAGGTCAAAACTCATGCTGAATGAACAATATAGCATATTTCCATTGTTTATTTTCATTTCTACAAGGGTGAAAAAGAGTAGTTGGCTGGGGCAGGCCTTCAACTACAGTCTCTCAAGCCACGTTTCTATGGACAGAATTACTGTGTAAATGTAAATTTTGACAGTGGGAAATTAGTATTTGCCTGAATGTTCCATTTTATAAGCACAAGCTCAGTCTAAGGATGAAACAACAGGTTTATTTCTGATGTCACTTAAGTGCATGCTGTTGAAATAAACAGATTTCATCCAATGATTATATTTGCCATTTTAATTACTTTATTGCCTTGTATTATTAACATTTCTTTCCTTAGCTTCACCTCTGTGGTATAACCACAGAGGGGACTAAGGAGGTACATAGTATATAATCAAAGGTACAGAGGAGGTAATTTGGCCACCTCCCTTCTCTCATATTTCAAAAACAAAGGTATAATCTATATTAATATATCGCTAAACAAAGATCTTATCAGAGAATGCTGCCTATCAGATAAACAGACCATTGTAGCTAGAGAAGTACAATATTATGAACATTGAGAACTAAGAAGTAGTAAGGGTTTTTATTAAAAAAGGGAGGAGGAGCCTCAGATAAAGTGAGCCAGCAGTTCAGAAGTTGTCTGGAATTCTACCCTCTGAGGCTGTGAGCTGAGAGAAATGTGGCTGAGAAAGGAACCTCTCCAGCTTAACAAGTCATCTAACCTTGGGAAATAGGATGACATTTTCCCCACTGCTAAGGTAATTTATCACAGCTTCCTAAAGTGCTGCAATACAAAAGTGGACTCTGGTGTTAGATTATTAATTCTTGTTGAGAGGTCAGGATGTGAATTTTAGAATGTGATGGTTAAGGAAGGAGTGATTAGGAAAAACTGAGTCCCTTAGGAGGCCATCCTGAGAGGCCAAGGAGCCCAGGAAGGCTGGACACTGTTCCAGCATAGGAACAGACATCCCCATGTGCTGAAAGACGAGTTGGTGGGGAAGAAGGCCAGACTGGTTAAAAAGAGACATTTGGTTGCTGCTTAGGGAGAAAATGAGAGTTGGAAGAAGGTGCAGGCCACTCAGGAGGACTACAGAATTGTCATGAAACTATACCTTGGCTAAAGTCCAGCCGGAAATTAATTTGGCTTCGGCTGTTAAAGAGAACAGGAAATGCTTCTACAAATACATTACCAACAAAAGGAGGACTAAGGAGAATCTCTGTCCTTTGCTGGATTAAGGGGGGATATCATGGTCACGGATGAGGAAAAGGCTGAGGTACTTAATACCTTCTTTGCCTCAGTCTTCAGTAATAAGACCAGTCATTTGCTAGTTACCCAGCACCCTGAGCTGGAAGATAGGGATGGGGGAGCAGAATGAAGCCCCTGTAGTCTAAAAGGAGATGGTTGGTGACCTGTTGCACCACTTATACATACGTAAGTCCATGGGGGTGGATGGTATACATTCAAGGGTACTGAGGGAGGCAGCTGGCAGAAGTGGCCACCAAGTCACTTTCCATCATTTACCAGCTGTCCTGACTAAGTGGGGAGGGCCCAGCTGGTGAGACTGGTAAACATGGTGCTGGCACATGTGGGTTGGAAGGAAGACCTGGGAAACTACTGACCTGTCTGTGACCTGTCAGTCTGACCTCAGTACCAGGGAAGGTCAAGGAGCAGGTCATCTTGAGTGCCATTATGAAGCACGTGCAGGGCAACCAGATGATCAGGCCCAGTCAGCGTGCATTCTTGAAAGTCAGGTCCTGCTCAAGGAACCTAATCTCCTTCTACTACAAGGTGACCTGCTTAGCAAATGAAGGTAGGGCTTGTGGATATTATTTTATCTGGACTTGAGTGAAGCCTTTGACACTGTTTCCCATGACATTATCTTGGAGAAACTGGCTGCTCATGGCTTAGATGGGTGGACAATTCACTGGGTTAAGAACTGCCTTGAATAGCCAGGCTTAAAAGAGTGGTGGTGAATGGAGTTAGATCCAGTTGGCAGCTGGTCACTAATGGTGTTCCCCAGGGCTCAGTATTTGGGATAGTTCTCTTTAATATCTTTATCAATGATCTGGATGAATAGAGTGCACTCTCAGTAAGATTGCAGATGACTCTAAACTGGGTGAGAGTGTTGATTTGTTTGAGGGTAGAAATGTTCTGCAAAGAGATTTGGACAGGCTGGATTGATGGGCCAAGGTCAGTAGTATGAGTTTTAACAAAGCCAAGTGCCAGGTCCTGCACTTGGGTCACAACAACCCCATGCAGTGCTGCATACTTGGGGCAGAGTGGCTGGAAAAGTTGCCTGGTGGAAAAGCAGCTGGAGGTGTTGATTGGCAGCCATCTGGAGACTTTCAAGAACTATCTGGATGCATTCCTGTGTGACCCACGCTAGATTCTATGGTCCTGCTCTGGCAGGAGGCTTGGACTCAATGCTCTCCAGAGGTCCCTTCCAACCCCTAACATCCTGTGATCCTGTGATCTGAACATGAGCCAGCAATATGCTCAGGTGGCCAAGGCAGCCAAGCAGCATCCTGGCTTGTATCAGGAAATGTGTGGCCAGCAGGAGTAGGGAAATGATCGTGCCCCTGTACTCAGCACTGGTGAGGCCACACCTTGAATACTGTGTTCAGTTTTGGGTCCCTCACTACAAGAAATACACTGAGTTGCTGGAACATGTCCAGAGAAGGGCAAAAAAGCTGGTGAAGAGTCTGGAGAACAAGTCTTATGAGGAGAGCCTGAGGGAATTGGGATTGTTTAGTCTGGAGGAGGTTGAGGGGAGACCTCATTGGTCTCTACAGCTACCTGAAAGGAGGTTGTAGTGAGGTGGTGAAGGGTCTCTTTTTTTCTGTTATCATGTGATGGGATGAGAGGAAATGGCCTCAAATTGTGCCAGAGGAGTTTTAGATTGGATATTAGGAAAAACTT